>NC_071113.1:17322500-17922500 GCF_024256425.1 Clarias gariepinus
ATGAAAGTTAGTCAATTTAGTTTTGTTTGGCGATAAACATTCAGCAGTGGGTAATAAATGCTGTTCATGTTCAGATTGCAGGAAGCAGCTCATGGCATGCACGCTATTCTGTGCTCACCTATCTACAAATAATGGTGTTCTACAACCTGTTCACAATGCTGAGCAATGACCAAGCAGTTCAAAGTGTGCGTGCACTTGTCATCAGGCTACTGGAGGATGAGCAGTTAGAGGTACACCTTACTCTATGCTACTTTTTTTTTAGGTTAAGCCTGAGTGTCATCATTCACTCACTGCACTGCACTTGTATTTGATTATTCTTTCCCAGGTGAGAGAGATGGCTGCCACTACCCTGAGTGGTTTCCTGCAGTGTAACTTCTTGACCATGGACATCTCCATGCAGACTCATTTTGAGACTCTATGCAAAACCAGACTGCCCAAGAAGAGGAAGAGAGACTTGGGCTCTGTTGTGGACACCATACCTTCAGTTGGTAAGTCCCTCACTTTGATATTACTTTAATTATTATATAAACAAATAAACAAATGGTGTAAATTTTAGAGCTGTGTAATTTAATTGATTATTTAATTTAACCATCTCGTGTTGGTCAGTTCACTTAATTTAAATAATGGGACAGTATTTAGCTCAGAATCAGGCCATGTTTTTTTTTTTTTTTTTTTCATTATTTAGGTAAACCTACAGACATGAAATGGCCTAGTCTTTAAAATGTATCACAGCTTTTGTAAAAAAGTATAGACATATTCCATCTTCTGCAAATACAGTAGTACCTCAGCCTATGAATTTAATTCGTGCCCGACAGTTAGTGTACAAGTAATTAACAGTTATAAGAACAGCTGGGATGCAGAGTGATGCATATAGAACATCCTGGTGCTGTTAATGTCTATTATCACATATTGTGGATACATATTGTTATCCAATCAGATTAGTCCATCTGCTCTAACTGTTGTATACTTCAAAACCTGTTGGAAATACAGCTGCTTCAGACAAGTCAGACAGTATACATTAGGGCTATTGAATTAAACTTGCAAAAATTGCAACGCCAAAAATTTGAAACAAATTGATTTGACAATCTGCCTATGATTATGTTAAGATCTAGTGCGGCGCCATGCAGGAGTGCTGGGTCTCAGTGCCTGTGTTCTGTCCAGCCCATATGATGTGCCCACCTGGATGCCCCAGTTGCTTATGGACCTCAGTGCCCACCTCAATGACACACAACCTATTGAGGTGGATTAAATTATTAATTCCTATTCCCTTCCTGTCTTTTCTGAAGCTTTAACTATTATTAATCCTCAAACTACTGTTTGTTTTAACACATTTTAGATGACTGTGAAAAAGACTTTGTCCAATTTTCGCCGGACACACCATGACAACTGGCTGGAGCACAAACAGCAATTCACAGATGACCAGCTAGTGGTGCTCACAGACCTACTAGTGTCACCATGCTACTACGCCTAGACAGGTGAAACAGGTCTTTTTGTAGGGTTTTTTTTTTTTTTTTTTTTTAAACCTCACTGTTTGTGGCTGAGAAAGAAGACATTTAGGGGACATGTGCAGAATGAAGCAATAACTTGAATTTGGGGATTGGGGAAGGGGGGGTTGTGTATGTACTGTATGTATTTAATTCACATTTTGCTTTTCTTTTCTTTTTCTTTTTTTTTAACTATACTTAATATTTAAGGTTTATCTGAGCAGGGATACATGTCCTGCAGTCTGTAATATTATTGTACAGATTTCTTTTGTTTTTTTTTTCCTGTATGTTTGGACATGAATGTGTGATCAAGGACCGACTGCCTGTGGATCCGATCTCCCACTCAAGCCATTCTTCAAGCCATTTATAACTGGTCTCTTCAGAAGGTGTATGGACAGTTTTAGATGTGGAATTCTTTTATCTTTTAATAGGGACTACATTCACACTGCAGGTAAAAGTCTGATTTATTTAAACATCACTTTTTTTTTCCAATGACAATGCTAATCTTTCTATGCTTAATATTTATACGCGTGGCAGTGTGACATCAGTTTGTACAGTCATGTTACTACTAGGTTAATCCAACTAGCCTTGAGTCATCTTTGTATTCTGCAGGGATTTTTAATGCAGGTGTATCATCACAGTTTGGACTATTTTTTTTTTTCACTGAAAAAAGCCACCATGGCTCCACTGTTGTTTGTTTGTTTTTAAATACACTTTATTTTTTGTATTTGCAAACAGAAATTATTTTTAAAGCTGGTATAGACGCTACATCGTTAAAACAGCTTCAGTTCAGTCGTTAACAGTTTCCCTTAGCTGGGTCCCTGATAAAGTGTCATCATTTCACGTGTACATGTCAGCTCAGGAGTATTGACTGGAACATGTCATGTAAACGTTAAATTTGAAATCTGCACTTAAGCTTACAGTGTGAATGTAGTTCACCTCCAAGGAGCATCCTTTAGACACTTTCTTGAACTAGGCCAAACTAATTCTAAGATGGTCACTGAGAGCTCTTGAGATCACCCAGTGTATGGTGTGATGAAAAACAGCATCGCTGCATATCGGACATACCATTTTGTATTACTATGGTAGGTGATTGATGATTTAATAGCTCTGGTGGGGATCTGACTCACAATTTTTGCATAACTCGCAGTTCACATGCCATGATTATTATTATTATTATTATTTGTCTTCTGTCTTGTTCTTGTATTTATAGGAATGTTTCATTTTCATATATAAAATGTAATTATTTTAAACAGATGTTAAGTCTGCTGGAAGATAGGTTATTCTAGATTAAAAATAAGCACCAGTCACAAATGAGTGGATGTATGAGCTGAAAGCATTTGAAGTGCATGAGCATGTTGGTTTGTGTGCATGTTCATAGTTTAATTATGTTATTTATGTGGCATGTGACTGGGTATCCTCACAGCATTCAAACCATCCAAACAGACTTTTTTCCTTGGTTCATCCTGTACTCAAAGCAAGACTGATTTAAAAGCAGTAGCTGTGCTCTCACATGTTTATTTAGACAACCATAAAGATCTTTACATTATACATTTTAAGTCCACTTGAATGCAGCTCGGAATGAACCATGGATAGGTCTGTCATTCATTATAGAATGTCCATACAGGCAACACTGTGTAGCTTAGTGCCAAAACTGCAGTGAGGGTTTTTTTTCTTTATTTTTTTAGAAATCCTGTTTGATTGTTTTACCTAATATGCAAATAAATATTTTTAAATAAAAAAAAATGAATTGTATCCATTTTGCATTTCAAGTTCAATTCTCATACAGGTTTTTTTTTTTTTTTTTTTTTGCTGTAAGGCCTGTATTTACTACAAGTTTTACTTTAAAATTTTAAATCCAGTACATTCAAGTAGTCAGCAGACTTCTTATTGCCACAATAATGTTGTCGAGCTGAGGACCTGACCAACTAAAACAACCCCAGATCATAACCATGTCTCAGGTTGGTACAGTGAGTGGGCACTCTGCCTCACACACATCCCTTGTTACCCTGACACGCATCACTCTGGAATAGGATAAGTTAATGGATTTATGCTTTCGGGTCAATAATTTGTTACACTTCAAATCTTTTTTTTTTTTTTTTGGCGAGCCAAAGTACATAGATTAAATGGCCATACTTGCTGTTATTTTTAGTTATGTTTCATCAGATACTATAGGGTAACCACAGCCCTGTCCACGTGCAGACCCTGATGCCCACATGCTACTATAACTTGTAAATAAGGTGTGCGGTCAACTCATTGCAACACCTCACAATACTCCAATGTTTCGGCAGATATATTATTACCTCACATTACAACATAAAAGGTGGTGATGACGCTGTCTACAGTTACATTAGAAGTCACTGCCCACTGTTACTTGATGGACACCTGCTACACCAGCCACCCAAACATCAACCATGATAATTGTCCTATTTATGAAAAAAAAAAAAAATCTCATGTTTATTTGCTTCATAAGCATTGGTCAGTGACACCTTTTCTATTTGTCCTTGTACACATCACAATAGATTTAAAAAGAAAAAGAGAAAGAAAATCTTAATTGAAATGTGCCTAGAAAGTCCACATACAGGCAAAGTTGATCAAAAGTTTGTGGGTTGGGGTTCCAGTTATGAAAAATAAAGTCTGGTGATGCTTTTGGAAGCTGTTCATGGGTCAACCATCATTATGCAGTTCATAAAGCTATTGATGCAACAAAAGATGGCCATCATTGTGCTACTTAAAAAAAAAAATCAGATAGCAGGAATTACTCCTATTTAAAATTTTACCACAGTCGAGAACTAAAGTGTGGATGATTACAGAATTGTTTCCTTGGTGAGGAAAAATCCCTTCACAATGTACCCAAGGATTAGTTCCGACGTGTATAGGAGCTATATGTTTTGCCCAGATTCTGCAAAATGCTGCAGAACTGATAGAACAACAAGGCACAGACATATAATGGCCTTAAAGAGCAATTGGTCATCTGACCTTAATTCAACTGACCCTTCTCTTCACGTGCTAAAGACCAAAATGAAGGAAGAAATGCCTAAAAACCAGCACCAACAGAAGGTAGCTTTGTTGTTTAAGACGTGGCAAAGCAACTCAAGTGAGAAAACTCAGATTTTGATGTCGTTCATGGGTTCCAGACTTTAGACAGTCAATGATTTATGAAAGTTTTTGCATTTATGTTAATTAATCGGACTATATAATATTAAGTTAGGATAATATTAGGATTATTTTTTAACTGTAAAAGTTAAGAGGATGTAATTGCTAAATAGTTAACACAATATTTTTGTTAAACCCCTTGGATTAAATCTAAAGGTCTGCACTTTAACCATGTCTCGCTTGGTTCCTTTTTAATTCTATTGTTGTGGTGTACAGAAGGGAAAATAACATGAAAACTCACTGTCCAAATATTAATGGACCTGCCAGCATATAATTTCTTCTTATCCCCAAGATATGATTTCGCCCCTTAAATTAGTCCTGCTAAAACTCTACAGTGATCTTAATTACAATTACCTATACAACTGTTGATACCTATTTTATGCTTTGTGTGACTATAATTTACTTGGTGCATTTACTTATTATACACAAGACCCATACAACTTTAAATATGCAGGTATTTGAAGTTACACCAGAAACACGGAAATATGAAATAAAATCGAAGGTTTTAATAATCTGCTATTAAGTTAAAGAGACTCCATATACAAGATACTTGTGTGTGTATGTGGACGAACCACCAGTGTGCAAAAAATGCTACATGGAGCGGTAGTAATTAGTGTGTCATTCAGCAGCCTCCTGTAGAAGTTTCTTGACCAGGTGCTCCAGGGAGAAAAGATGATCATCTGCTTCTTCAGGCATCAACTCCCTGAGAGCGTTGGCCAGCTCAAATAAGTACTCTGTGTTTTTTCCACTGGGTCCAACTGACCTAAGGATCTGTTCTGCAATGAGTTCCAGAGGTGCTGGTCCAAGGTAGTTTGGGTTGTCGTGGGATCCAATGTAGAGCAGTGTGTTCTGGATGGGCTCGTGCTGATCATCTTTAGGATAAAATGTAACTGTCATCACTCTGTATCCACCTTTCTCTCTGTAGTCCAGATACTCCTTCACCTCTTTCTCTCTGCCTGATGGAAGTTTGTAAGCAACGCCCCAAACACGGCCCTGTGCAGCAATAATTGCATCATTTTACATTCTATATCGTAGTCATTTGATACAAATCTAGTACTCACCCAATTTTTCTTAGATCATTTCACACTCAAAAGTATATGGAAATACACAGGCAAGACAAAAATGATCCACACCTCTGTTGCTTATGAGCGCTTTCTCATTAGTTAGATGCTTTTTGTACAACTGAGGCCTAAACTTTGAATTAAACATAGAGGACTGCTATCTAAGGGCATGTAATATTGCATGATAATGCACCTCTGCACACGTTTGCCTATACTTCCACACACTTCTGCCTTCACTCTGCAAAAAATTCAAAGGCCTCCTCCCTATAGTCCTGTCCTTGCTCTGTCAGACTTTCCCCTGTTTGTTTCCTAAAGCATTCCTCTGAAGACAAAGTTTTACTTCTGATTAAGAAGTGAAGATAGAGGTGCATTCGTGGCTCGCAGCTCAGCCTAAAACATTTTAAATGAGTGAATTTTAAAGCCTGTTGACAGATGGACAAAGTGTATTAAAAGCTAGGAGATTATGGCAAAATTAAATGAAATTCTACAGCCAAAATGCCTTTTTTTTTTTTTTTTTTTGCTCACCCTCGTATATACTCCCTTTTTTTCAAAACTGTTGCCACACTATTGTCTAGAATGCCCTTTGTTAAAATTTCCCTTCATTTTCGTTCAAGAAGACACGGAGTGCCAGGGTTGGATTGGAAGAACTTAAGTGGCAAAAAGCCTTAACCTCACATTCAGTGATAAACTGGACTACTGCCTACACCCCAGATCCCCCCACCATTATCTGACAATAATGTCAGACCTCACTAATGTTCACATCTCTCTCTCTCTCACACACACACACACACACACACTGTGAAATCTAGTGCCAAGTGAGTATTATAAATGCAACAGGACTAAATCTAGAGTCAGATATTTGGTAAGCACGTATGGGTTGGATGATCAGATGAAGACACATTTTGGACATAAAGTGTCACTATTTACCTCGGGGTCGTCAATTAACGTCACCACACGTCCAGGCTGGAAACAAGAAACAGAAGGACATTTTATAAATAAAAACAAGTATTAAGGGGAAAAGTGCTGATCATTCTACAGCAGTGAAGCTATTCTGGCAAATGTCTAATTATTTAAATGGTGACATATAAATGAGTTTGAAGGACAAGGTGTTTGTTGCTGTACCTTTCCGGGAACTCCGCGGTGATCTGTGCTTCCCTGCCAGAACCGGCGACTGAAACCTTCAACGAAACCGACTCGCTTCTCCTCAAACGGAAAGTCGACTTTCCAAATGAGCGATCCGTAACCGAAAACCCACATATCTGTAAAAGCAGCTCACCTCCCTACGCTTAGTACTTCCGTTTCAATGATCTGAGATTATTATCAATTCATTGTTTTCAATAAAGTCAAAACCATCAGCCGCAAATCTTCCTTTCCTGAGAGCAAAATCTGTGACAGCTCCGTGCACACGGTTAACCGCTCGCGATCTAATGCGGAAGTGACGTCAGAAGCGCGACCGGTCCAGCCAGTACATGTTTCAGTTTTTAAAGTGAGCGAGTATTATTTAAATCAACATTAGGAACGGCCTTTTATACCACATATACACCCGCCAGCAAAAACACACCATTACTAAATGACACGTTAAACATCTAAGTTTCACAAGAGGGCGCTATTTATTTAAAACAAATGTTTGTTTTTTGTGAGGAGGTTTAAAACACACCGAATCTACTCCCGTTAAAAACAGTTGGATGTCTGTTCCAGTTCATCCCAAAGGTGCTCGATTGGGTTAAGGTCACTGGCCTCTATGCGGGCCAGACAAGTTCTTCCTGACAGAACTCATTAAACCATGTCTTTATAATTGTTGCTTTGTAAAAAGGGCCTTCACCAATCTCACTCTCACTCAACATCTATACCGCCAAAGAAGGTCATTCCGCTTTACCCTGTATACAGGGTCGGGGGTGCCTGGGGCCCATCCCAGGAGACCTAAGGCACTAGGCGGGGTATACCCTGGAAAGTGCATCACAGGGCCACATGCATACTAGGACAATTACCCTAATCTTCATGTCTTTGGACTGTGGGATGGAAACCCACCAACCACGGAAAGAAATATGCAAACTCAATGCACACAGAGAAGGGAATCGAACCCGGACCCTGTAGTTGCAAAACGCCCTTGTCCAAACTGTTGCCACAAAGTTAGAAGCATAGCATTGTCCAAGATGTCTTGGTATGGTAAAGCATTTAAATTGCCTTTCACTGGGGATAAGGGGTCCTGATTAAAACAGCTGAATTTAATTATTAAAAGGTTTGGCTAAATACTTCAGTCCATATACTGTAGTGTACATTACCTATTAGTGGATTTTTGGTGCCTTTCATGTTGTGGTCTTTCAGCCCTTAACATAATAATGCTGGGCATTATTCTATAGGCCAAAGTTTAAGTTCTTATTTATTAGCAGGAGGTCAAAGTTTCATCTCATTATTGCTGCATGTTCCTGCAGGGTTGTGGGTCCAAATCTCATCTCCAGTCTGTGTTGGTGAAGTTTGCATGTTCACTTTGTTTCCTCTGGGTACTCCCTTTCCCCCAGGGCAAAAAATCTGTACACTGATTGGTGTTTTCAATCTACCTGTATGTTATGATTTTAAATAAGCGTGTACGCTTGTTTCCTCTGATGAGTTGGCAACCCAGCTACGGTGAACTCCACCATGTTCCCTAAACTTCCTGAGACTCTGAAACCGCATAACCCTGTACAGGATAAGTGGAGCGGAAATAGAATGAGTTAGTCTGGTCAATCCACTTCCTCAATTTTCAAAATATTATTGTGCATATTTAAATAATGGCCATACTATTTAAATGTATAAATACATTAAGTACATTGGTAGTGAAGTTATTTTAGTTATAGTGGACCCTTAATGCAAAACTCATGAGAATCCCATTTGTCTAGTCAAGTAATGACTTACTCTATTAACATTGGTTTCCATTTTATTGACAGAAGATAATGTTGATGCATCTAAGCCACATGTGTAGGAAATTTGTTTACTGATTGAGTTACTAAAACTTTGATACATTTAATACATTATTTTGGCAGGTGACCAAAGCACAGGCATGACCAAAGAAACCTGTTTTAGCTCTGAAACCTGTCATTATTTTACTGTCTGCTCCCTATTTTTGTAATGCAAATGATTACTGTAAAGTACAGTAATCAACAAGCTTAAATTCAGAGGTGGAAAGTAACAAATTACATTTACTCGCATTACTGTAATTGAGTAGTTTTTTTGTGTGTACTTTTAAAGTAGTTTTTAAAATCTGTAATTTTCTTTTACTCAAGTATGTTTTGTTTGAAGTATTGTACTTCGCTACATTTGAAATCATATTCACTACTGAGTAAAAAAATAAATGAATGAAAATGAAAAATAATAAAAAATAATGCAACGGAAAAGGGAAAAAAATTGCACCCCAGAAACCACGGCACTGATTGACTGATTTTCATCTGATTGAAAGCGAATTGCCATCAAATTCTTCTGAAGCAAACCCCTGGCCATTGTAACGGACACTACTATGTATGTATGTATTTATGTTGCCCTTTTAAGACTTGCTGCTCCTTCCACAGTGTGTGCACTGCCCAGGTGTGTGTGTGAGAAAGAGAGAACGGAGTAGGAGCTCAGATGTGCTTTTTACCCTCGAAACGCTCTATTTTCTTACTCTTTTCTTTTACTTTGTTTTGTATTAGAATTTTGTGACACTGAAAGAGACCAATAAAGGTTTTGTCCTAAACATTATTCTTGGCTCTAAACTCTTTTTTCCTTCGGCTATCCGCCCCAAAGTGTAACATCATACTTAAGCGACCACTTGGATTTCAAGCACAAGAAAGGCAACAGCTTTATTATGCAAATGTGTTCCTTCAATTAAAAACAACTAGTCTGAGACTTATATTCGCTTGTCTTTTTTTAACTAATCCCCCATCCCACCTGCTGTTAAAAAAAGTAACTCGGTAACTTTTAGTCTGAGTAAATTTTTAATGAGCTACTTTTTACATTTACTTGAGTAGATTTTTATAATGGTAACTTTACTTGTACTTCAGTAAAATTTCACTGAAGTAACAGTACTTGTACGAGAGTACAAAATTTCATTACTCTTTCCACCTGTACTTAAATTTTTTTTTATTTTCATCTGGCAATTGCTTTGATTCAAAGCGACTTACAACTAAGATGAGCAAATTAAATCCATACATTAAGTGTTTGAAAAAAGATGTCAGTATGTGCTGCCCTACGTAAATGTCTATAGCTCCTAAAAGAAACAAACAAACAATGAAATGACAAGTTTTAGATGTGAAAGAAATTGTACAAAAATTTACTTAGCATACTTAATGGTAGTGTCAAATTACAAATGCTAGTGTTCTTATACATGATCAGTTAACTACAAAAATATACTCTAAATGCCAAAGAAAATCAAAGTCTAAAAGCATTAACAAGACAGTACCAAAATATTTCCTTAGATCAGAAAATACAGTCTGTCATTAAAACAGGTACAGATCTTCATAGAATTATATATTAAACATTTAACAACAATATTTTAAAATTACAGTCCTAAATTACATAATGCATAACTGGCGTTTGGAAAGAAATGACATTTAAAAAAGATTAGAAACCAAGCCCCTTAGAAAATCGTATTCCCCAGAAATGACAGCATGTGCGCTACACAGTAGTGAAAAAGTACCTACAATATAACTACACACTTCTCTTGCTTTCTCTTTTTTTTTCAGCCTGGACGGATGGGGAAATGGCATTACTTCTTCGTTTAGAGTACAGTATAAACATGTCCAATAAACAGTACATATGGTTTATCAGCATTTTGTCAGTTTAATTTTAGCCCCTTTAGGACAAATCCTAAGACTCTGAGTTATGCCCAGTAACTATCGGTATGTTTTTTTTCCCCACTTGTGTGAGAGACACAATTTTTTTTTTGATTTCAAAGTCTTCAATCACATAAAAAATTAAAAATAATAAAAATAAAAAAAAACACAAAAATGTAAAAAAATTTAATAAAATGCCCCTGCCACCATGTCTTTGCTCCTTGGCTTTTGGATGATGCAGCTGCAGCTCATAAGAAGGTAAGGGGCATGCTAAAAGCTGGAGCTTGAGGGCAGGTTTATGGTTGTTATGGATACAGTGGTTGGTCTTGGCAGGCACAAGCGGTTCCCTCTCACTCAAAACCCCCGTAACTGGAGCAGGTTTTTTTTCTCCAGGGCTTGATGTGGTTCAGTAGTGATGCTAGCAGTAGTGTTTATGTCTTTAGCAAGGCCAGAGTGAACATTTCAGGCACGGGTTTCCAAAGCTCCATCTGGATCAGGCATCAAGGGGAAAACATGAGTAAAAAGGATTTTAAATTATTTTGCTTAAAAATAAGAATCTTTAGAAAGAAGCTTACCCTTTTTATCACAGCATCCTGCCTGGTGCTGGCCTGGTCCGTACACTGTTTTCCAAAAAGACCCTGTAAGTAAAGAAATTAATGTTTATTTATAAATAATCTTGTGAAACTGAGACTGACTTGTACAATGACTAACGATACTCACATCTGATCATCTTCTAGAGACTTCTGAATCTCTTGAAGTACATCTATATAGGGATAGGAGTCACAAGGAATGACATTTCATATTAGCACCACTCAGCTGAAACAGTGCAAACACTTGGCACTGTAATATGAAATATAATGTAATTTTGGTGCAATGCTGTATTAAATGCAGCTTCAACGACTGAATAAACAATAGTAATATACATGTTATAACATGTCCAGACATAAAAGTTTGTTATTGATCATGCACACACAAATTATGATTTTGCAGACAAAGAGTTGAAGATGTCGCTGATGCATATTATTGCACATCAAACTTTAGAAACAAGGTGACAAGCAATATAAAATCAACTGGGGGAAAAAAAATCCTAATGCTGATCTGCCCTGTAGTTTTAATCCTGAGCGTCCAATCTTTCCATGGCCAACTCTGCCAGGTGCTAGGTACTAAAATGACCACTGGTTAGTGATGTACTCACTCTCATCGTTCAGCAAAGCATGCTCCATTACTTGTCTAGCAGAATTCTCTGGAATATACAAGCATACAAGCATTCAGCAAAAGCATGCTGGTATTCAAGCAACACTTAAGCAAAAATGTTTTTCGGGTTAGGAACAGTTTTTTTCCTTGAAAGCATGCACATTATTTTATTTGCACTTATCCACAAGGGTTAAAACAACTGGAGTGAAGGATTTATTTTCAGTGAGAAATTTTGCAAAACAGAAACATCAGTCTTGTAATGTACAGTGGCATTCAATGACAGCACAAAAAGTGAACTATTATGTATATAATTGTGTAACTTACATTCTATCTTTAATTAGCTTCTTTCAAACATTGTTCATACATTCATCAAACCATAGCATACATGACGGTCAACTTTCTGTCTCCTTTAAAATTATTGCAATTTTTTTTTTTTTTAATGATGGCATACGTTTTGGAAATTAAAGTTACACAAAGAAACTACTACCAGAAAATAAATGTTCAATCCAGCTGCGTCTAAATATATAGCCAGACAAGTACAACTCAACACAACACAGAATCACGATATTTGTTAATATGAAGTCGTTAGAGTAGTAAGGCATGAAATCTAAAAGTTTTTTTTTTTAAAGTAAGTCAGGTGCTCAAGCCCACACTGACTACACGCATGATTAGCATCTAATGCAATGCTTATTGGAATACATATTCAGGTTTTTTTTGTAATCTTACCATACTTTTCACTGTTCCTGCTATAGTTTCTGAAAAAGCAAAACACAACAGAAATATTACTTTTAATAATAAAAAAAACAAGTCCGAAGATTCTTTAAAATAACATCTGATAAAGAGCTGAGTGGAAATATTATTTTAGTAATAACGCAACTCTGCTAAGGCAATATCAAATTATTTTACCTGTGTTCTGTGGACGACCCATCAGGCTGGTCTCTATGAGACAGACTGGGGTGTGATGTGAGTCTTGTTTGGGAAGGAGCCTCCACCAAACACCGTGGCTCCACCACCCACCGTGCAGAGAGGGAGAAGCGCTCAAACTCAGATGGAGAGATCAGGTAAAGTCCTAAAGACAATATAAAATATAATAAGTTTGTTTAGCATAGTAAAAAACAAGTAAATAATTTGTTAACTTAGTGGCATTATCAAGTGAGCCCAAAACCTACCCTGGCCATACTTCGTGAAGACACAGGATGCAATCCCACTGACATCCTCTTTTCGGATGCAGGGATAGTGCACCTGCATTTTGATTGATGGCAAAGAGATGACGTGTAGCTCGCCCTGATTGGTCAACACAACCAAACTGCTTTCGCCATAGTCCTCGACACGACTGCTTCCAAACCAGGCCACGCCTACCCGACGCACCCTTGAACCATCAACTGCTGTCAGTTTAAGCTTTGCCTTACTGCTCACTTTTGGCAATGTGAATAGCTATAGACAAATAAATACAAGTTGGTCAATTCTATTGTAATTGTACAACCAAAAATCCAACAAAACATTAAAGGAGTTATAAAGCCAAATAAGAAGAAACTTATGCTAGAATAATTTACTAAATAATTTACCTAAAAAATAAAGGGATAAAAAAAACATTTTTTAACAACTGCATGATTTACAAAGCAAACATTTTAAATGGCAAAGAAATGCGCATAAACATTCAGACCTTTAACTGTTCCTCTGAGATGACGAGCAGTTGGTGGGATCCCTGCATATCAGGGCTACGGGAAAGATCATGTGCAACTTCCAGTGGCTCAGGTAATGGGGCTCCCCTTCCATCCAAAACCACCAGGCCTACAACTGGAGCCCGATGCATAAGCTGGATCTCTTTAGCTGAGAAGGTATTTCATAAAGAAAAATGAGTTATTGTTAAAACTTCCACTTTAACTACTAAAAAAATGGGGAAGGGGAGAATACCAGCTGGTTTTACCTGCATGTGCGATCACTTGGTCATCCATTCTCCGTTCTACAGCAGGAAGGCGGAGCATGTAAGCAAACACAGCACCACCATTGGTTCCTGCCCATAGAGAGGGTGTGCTGTGAGAGCCTGTAAAAGAAGTCACTATTACTGTATATGAAAATATTTTGATAGTGTAATTGACTACACTATAATTTATAAAAAATAAAATAAAAATTAAGAACTGTATCTTCTATTATCCTACTTACTGTCACTGAGGAATGTGTCAGCAAAACAGAGAGTTCTAACAAGACCAGTAAAGGAATCGTCAGCAGAGCGAGCTTCAATCTTCCTCTGGACTGGGGCCAGCTCCATTTCATGCAAAGCTTCTGCCTCCAGACGCGCATTCAGTTCCTGCAACTGATTTGTATGTACCGCAAAGAGGATTTAATGAGAACGTTTATCAAATTACTCCAGGCAATATGAAACAGCAAAGATGTGACCAGTATAACTAAAAATTTAATTATGATTCTGGTGCTGTAACAACTGAAAGAAACCAAAGGCAGAGAAAGCTACCTTGGCTGCATTGTTAGTGTGGTGTTTGTGCATGGAGACTCGACTGCGGCGAATTCGACGGAAGGACTGTCGCAAAGACTTCTTAATGGACTTCACTCTGGACAACGGCCCCTCCAGAGCCACCTGGTCACTGGGGTTAAGAGTGCACCTACCAGAGAAGAAGGGCAATAAGAAAGCAATAAGTACGACATTTACTACGCAGACTGTCATAGTTTTATAAAAGGTTCAGCAGACTGAAATACAACTATCCTGCTTATACAACAACGTAGCGAAACACTGGCATAATAAATAAAATGAATCAGTATGAAACATCATGCCAGGCCAAGATAACGAACCATAACAAGGGTCTGGTAAGTATTTTTCCGAAGGCAAGTAGCTATCAAAATCATTCTCATGACTAACTAAACACTGCTAAAGCTGTGAAGCTATAGAATATCTTACTTGACCATGACATTATTCTTCTGTTGGTAGTCATAGACACCAAAGCCATGGCTAGTACCGAAGGCCACTAGCTTCCACTCTGAATGCAGAGCTATTGCTGTGACCACAGCAGGTGGCTGACACTGCACCAAGGCGAAGGGCTGGAAGCCTGGGGGAAAGGTGACCGGTTCACCTCGGAGATCCAGACGTGCCTGACCCTTCCAGCGAAAACCTTCCTGCCCCTGCAGCAGGTCCACTACTGTGGCCTCTACTGTCTGTTCAGCTGCCTCATCATTAATCTCCAGCACAAGAACCTAAGACAAGGTCAGATACAAAGGTTACAAGAGCCATATTGTAAAAACTTAATTTTATAGTCATAAATAAAGCTAAATAATAATCTCCTGGATGAGACCATACCTGTCCTGCAGTTCCTGCTACAGTCAGGTAACCGCTATATTTACACAAATGAATCTTCTGAATGCCAAGTCGAGGGTCATCACTATACGGGTCAAAGCAGCCCACCTAAAATAAACACAGTTTTGAGATCATATATTAATAATGAATTGAAAAACAGATTTACATGGCCACTAAAAAGTCACATAACTTTAAATATCTAAGAATTTCAAAAGAAAGTTATTTCTCCTTACCTTACGAAAAGGTGGCCACTCGCCCTCAGTGCCCTGGTTCATATTGTCATTGGGATCAGCATCAGTGTGGAAAACTGCAGCCGTGCTCAGTTTGTATATGGGGTGGAGACAGACCCCCGAGGCATCCCAGAAACGCACCGTTCCATCCTCATGCCTATACAAAAGAACAGAGAACTTCAGATTCTAACACACTGCTTACCACATTGCATGATCATTTTCTCATAGCAAAGAAATTCAAACTCAACACTGTTAAAGAGAGCATGCAGTTTAAATGAACCTCTGCATTAGCCTACAATTTTTTTTTTTCTCAGATAAGGCATAAATGTAACCTGATGGCCACTTACCCAGTCAGCAAAAGGTCTCTTTGTGGAGGATCTGGAGCAAGATTTTGTCCTCCATTTATTGGCCAGGGCTAAAAAAAGAAAAGAAAAAAAAGATGATCATCTGTCAGAGAATGAACGTGGCAATGAAAAGGGGTGTAAATTAGAAATGTTATTAATTACCCTTATAAGTAAAAATAAATGCACTTTATGAATTTGTCCAATGCTTAAGACACCAGATGATTATATACAATTCTCCCCATCCGCCATCCCTTTGTCCACCCCTCCCAGCACAATAAATAAACAAATCCATCCCAACGGTTTGTTTAAATGATGGTACTTCTAGTTAATAACCTAGTAAACCAGTGCAAGGATAAATTTAATAAGGGAAACTTTAAAGCATTTATGTAAGTCACACTGGATATGACCATCTGCAAAATGCCAACATGTAAACATAACCATATGTCAATATTTTGTGGATGTGATCAACAGAATTTTTGCCTCCCTCTTCAATTTACTCTTCAAGTACTGTAAATACAACCATTGTAATTTCTGCACTATATATAACATGTAGTACATGTACAAAACAAAGTGTCCTAGCAACGAAGTACAAGTCTGTGTCTCTTGTGTCCCAAATACCTTTCTTGAGTAGCTTGTGTTTTGCAATTTGCCAGCAGCATGCACCCTCTCCCACAGTTTAAGTGGGATTGAAGAGACGTGGTGAGAGCAGGTGATTGCTGAACAATGCAGAGGCACTAGATATGGGGTCTGGAACACAGGCCAGCCCTCAGTCTGCAGATCCACCACCACCAGCTCCTCCTCCACCAACACTACCAGAGCAATTGGGTCCCCTGCAAAACACAATGACGCATACATACACACAGTTAGATGCCACTAGGACTCCTTGTGTCAATATGTTTAAACAGCCTGGGAAGTAGCAGCATTAGTTCCTGAAATGTGTGTAAAGGGTTTATCGTTTAGAACATCATGTAATGCAATTAATTAAAGTTGTCCCTGCCTTTTTGGCGTTCCCCTTCTCTGATGACAAAGAAATCAATGATGCGGGAGGTGAAGTCCAGCGCTACATGAGTCTTGCTGTGGATGACAGAGATGCAGTGGCGATCTCCGTAGCTGGCCCTTGGCATACCACCACTAAAGATGAGGAATGGGGGCCTGCGTAAAAACAAAACATTAAAATATTTCACAAATAAAATATGGCTAAGTGAGTGAAACTCTTTTTCCTACCACAAAAAATATACTATTGAATCAATACTGCTGGTACATTTATTGCTGCTCCACAATTAAACATTGTTCTATTGTCTTGTGAATTTAACGTGTACGGTCCTGTGAATTGATTATCCTGCACCTATCTCATAGTGTTGTGCACATGCACTGCAGTCTTGTGTATTATACCAGTACTGCAGCATGAGCCTGGACGGATGACATTTCTTATACAAGGTCCATTGAGAAAGAATAAAATCCACCTGATTTTTCTCTTATAAAATGTATGACTGTGAATGTGACTGAAAATTTAGTTAATTAGTTCGGATAAAAAATTTAAAACTGATCTACTCGGAATGACTTAGTAACTGAGGGAAACAAAAGGGAAATATAAACCTCTACACACAAGTTATAAATTAACCAGCAATGCGGAGTCACACTGGAACATTCTGGTTAATGACATCGTAAGCAAACACATCTGTTCCAGGTTCACAAGGATCTCACCCAACAACCCCCCCCTCCCAAAACACACACACACACACACACACCCACCACACACACACACACACACACACACACACACACACACACACACACACACACACACACACACTAACCCTTGTCTTGTTGAAATCTGTAAAATTTTGGGAATCGCCTTGCACGGGAAGGATCCTAAACACAGTAAGAACAATAACTCAATAAATTAAAAAAAGCAATATAGGTAATAAAATCTTTGAGACAACCAGCAGAACGCCTTACACCAACAGCACAGGTACAATCAGGTGCATAAATTATTTTTGAACAAAAATATTTTTTTTGTCATTTGGCCTCTGTACACCACCACACTCACTAACACTCAACATGTGAGCGAAGTGAACACATTCAGCTTTAATTCAAAGGTTTTAACAAAACTGTAGTGTCTCACACACTTTCGGGTGCTCATAAATAATGGGACAAAATGTTGACAAGCAGTTGCATGACCTGTTCCCTCATTAGTCCATGGCTAATAAAGCAGATATCAACCGAATCAAAGCTGAAAGTCTTGGGTGTTTCAGTTCAAATTCAGTGTGGTGGTGTACAAATTGCAAACGGCAAAAAAACTAATTTTTTCCAAATGTGTGGACCTGACCGTACAACTGGTTTTAACATAAAATGGTAATGCACTTGTTGTAATGTAATTGTTGTAACAGCTCTCACACAGGGAATTGTAGAGACACATAAACAGATTTAAAAATGGGTTGATGTTAATCAAGTACAAAATGTTTTTCCTTGCAAAACATTTATTTACCATTTATGCAATGAGGCTAAATTGCAAGCACTCTAAAACTCGGGGTACACCATTTCGAACGACTGTTTATCGTTGCTGTAATGCAACTGTAAATGTAAAGAGGAACAAACTTGTCTCTTGAGTGTTTCTTTAATGTTAAAACTATTACTTTAATGTTAAAACTAAGACTATAAAATGTTAAAAAGCATGACAGGCTGTCCATAAATAAATCATAGTAATCATTGACAAATATCTGTGGTATAAGTAAAATAGCATACTCCTGGTCATGCTGTCCCACAAAAATAATGCATTTTGTGTATTTTTCCTTAGTAAGTGGCATCACACATTTTCATACAGCAAAGAATTTAACCCCAAGTGTTAATAAGAATTAACTGCAGGAAATTCTCCCAACATTTCCTTCTCTGGCTAATTTCTTAAAGCAACTTTACCATATGGTGTCTCCTGTTTTTCTGGTTCAGTCTGTGGGTCCCTTCCAGTCACTGTCCAGTGGCAATAACTGCCATCACTATGGGAACTAAGAATGATTCCTCCATCCTCCATCCACCACACACTCTCCAACTGCTGCAGTTGGAACAATAAAGAAGAAGCATTGTGAGGAAGTTCGAGAAGGAACCATGTTACTAATGAGCAGTTAATTATACACTGTTCCTCTAGGTATGTTAAAGAAAATTCCAAACAAACAAACATACTCAATGAAATGGCGTCTTCACTTCCTGTAGTCGCATAAAAATAACAGCGACAGTCTAGACAGTGTGTTTTATTGGAACTAAGCATGACAGGTCAAGGTAATCAGCATAAGCTTTTTTTTCTGTCTGGAACAAATACTGTAAATATAACAGACAGAACCTGCTCAACAAATCTATGACAAAACACCAGGCTCTGATAACAGCATTAAGAAATACCTGTGTGCCCAAGAAGTGCTGAATGGCACACCGACGATCCAGGTCCCACAGAACCATCAGGCCTCGGCTGTAGCCTATCAACACCTGCCGTGGGTTGAGAGGATTCTCATGCAGAGTCTCCACACATTCCAGGTTTCTACGGCCCACGTATTCCTCTGGAACTCTGAAAAGGGCACCAGCAGATAGAGATGCTGACAGCACATAAAACAATCCAAGTCTCCTACACAAGACATGCATGCAGTCATGTATTCCCAAAACTAATACAGAGTAAAACTGGCAAAGGATGAATTCAGACAGATTTGATTAAAGACAATAGAATTATAAGCTTTAGTCAAAGTCCTTTTCCTGAGTTCAAGGTCAGCAGATAAAATTATTCAAGTGGACAAATTATATTTCAACAAAAGAACTGAACAAAATTCATGACATATAACAGGATAATGAAAACAAAAGTAAAATTATGTACAGCAAAGTTCTCTAACCTGTGATTTGAACACTTATTTGTGAACAATTTAAACATAAAACTCGCAATTCGTGCAAAACCACATGTAGCCCTGACAAATATCCAACAAACTAACAGGATGGCAAAACCAACCACCCATTCAGCAACACAGCACTGGTCAGAACCCAACAATGCCTAAAGGTCATGAGGGGGAGGGGCCCATGACAGACAGGCAAAATACAGTGACTATGAGTCTAGCAAATGCACAATTTCTTTTTTAAATATTTATATATATTTATATACATCTAATATGAATATTTAGATTTTAATTTTAAAATTATTTTTTTTATAACAAATGTAATTATATACTGATATATTTCAAGTGTTTATTTCTTTTAATTTTGATGGTTATTACTTACAGCTATTGAAAATCCAAAATTCGGTATCTCAGAAAATTAGAATATCGTGATAAATTAATTGGATACTCATGGTGTCACACCCTTATCAGCTAACTTGACAGTTGTCCATAAGACGATCATTGACACTCTGCACATGGAGGGTAAGACACAAAAGGTCACTGATAGAGACCCTGGCTGTTCACAGAGTGCTGTGTACAACATTAATGGAAAGTTGAACGGAAGGAAAAAAACGTAGTAGAAAAAGGTGCACAAGCAAAAGGGATAACCGTAGCCTTGAGACGATTGTAAAACAAAGGCTATTAAAGAATTTGAGGGAGATTCACAAGGAGTGAACTGCAACTGGAGACGTATCCAGTACATGGGCTACAACTGTCGCATTACTTATGTTAAGTCACTACTGAACCAGAGACACATAAGAGGCGTCTTACGGTGTTTTATCTGTCCAAGGTCGGCAAACCGTCTATCAGGAGGTTTTAGAGCGCTTATGCTTCCCTCTGCTGAGCAACTTTATGGAAATGCTGATTTCATTTTCCAGCAGGACTTGCTGCCAACCCACATTGTCATAAGTACTAATACCTGGTTTAAGGACCAGAGTATCCCTGTGCTTAATTGGCCAGCAGACTTGTCTGACCTAAAACCCATTGAGAATCTACAGGGTATCGTGAAGAGGAAGATGTGAGACACCAGGCCCAACAATGCAGAGGAACTGAAGGCTGCTATCAGAGCAACCTGGGCTTCAATTACACCTTAGCAGTGCCACAGACTGAACGCTTTCATGCCACACCGCATTGCTGCAGTTATTCATGCAGAGGAAGTCCTGACCAAGTATTGAGTGCTGTACATGCACCTATGTGTGTGTGTGTGTGTGTGTTTATATACATTAAATAATAATAAAAGAAATTGTTGTGACATTTTTATAGTCTGAGCACATTACTCTAATCCTTCTCCAAGACAGATTATTAATTTCTCTGCTCAGAGACACCATATAAAAATCAGCAGCTAATTGCCAGGTTTAGGCATGTTATTGCAAAAAACTCAGACAGTTGTCATGAAAGAGGGGAAAAAGGATCCATTGAGAAATGAGTTCCACTCTACCTGCTCTGAACGTCCTCCACACTGATATTGTTTTCCTCCAGCTCCCGGAAGCCGGGTACTTCTACCACAAAGACGTGGCCTGCCTCAGTGCCCAGCAGAAGGAGCTCACCTGAAGAGTGGGCCAAGACGGCAGTCACCCGTGTCACACTAGGAATGGCACTGCAGTACAACCAGTAGAGACACAAATAGGAGTTATTAATGTTTAAACTTCAAGCTTTAAAATTAACAACAAATGAAAAGTTTTCTTCATCTTATTTGTATAGTGGTGACCAAAAGAATTAAGTCAAAAGTAAAATTCAGTGTTTTAATGGCATTGTCAATGCCATTAAAACTACAGTAAATGGTAAGATAATGCCAAACAGGTACTAATTCAAAATTTTTTTTTTCTCAGCTTTTATCCTAAGGGGTGCCACACCAGATCATATGATCCACAAGATCTTGCACTGGTTTTAAGCCAGATGCCCTTTCTTTAACAACCCTTCAATTACCTAACCGGGTTTGGGAGAGGCAGTGCATACAGTGGCTGGGTTATATGGGGCATGGGGTTATGGGTCTTGCCCAAGCACCCAACAGTGGCGAGCCAGCAGCTCAAGCAGCTGAACCACCTGAGCCACCACTGCCCCAAATCATCATAAGAATAATTAGCTACTTTAATTTAATTTAGTTTTATTTATATATCCCTTTTAACAATGCTTTACAGAATCAAAAAAGAAATTATGTAAGGTAGAAACCTATAGTATATTTTCTATAGTAAATTTTTTCCAAAGAAATTATGGAAACCTGCTGGATCTGCTGTTTTCTGGTGTCACTTGCTCAATCCATGCCTGCTTGATTGCTTCCTGAACATCATGCACAAAAACTTGCCAGAGAATTTTACAATTCACTTGAGAATTCTCTACTTTGCGCCCATTTTGCGCTAAGGTGGACACACTGGCTTCAGAAAGTAAAAGACCGATTCTAAATAGCACAACTCTTCAGCCAAAAAGGTAAGAACGAACTAAGAAAGCATTTTCTCCAAAAATGGTCACATTATGGTTCATGAACCATGAGTCAAACATGGCATCACATGGACTTGCAAAAAGCATGTTAGTCAACATGTCTGACTAAAAGGAAAGTATGTTCACTGAGACCATACAGATATATCCTAATGCATCATCTCAGCATGTGAATACCAGCTGTGTGAGTGTACGTATTAGTAGACACCCTGTAGATATACTGTATGTGTCTCAAAACAAAACAAATATGCATCACATAGTGAAGTGTTACAGACTATTTGCATGACCATAACTGACTCACCCAGGCGGGCCAGTAAGTGTAAAGCGTCCAATCTCCAGCAGCTCCGACACTCCCTTATGGGCTCGAAGTGTCCACATATGCAGACTATTGTCATCAAGTAATGTCACCAGCTCAACCTTTAAACATAAAGTGGTATTTGGGTAACTGATAGCTAAACTAGTAAATAATCTGAAAGTTAAAAGCTTAGGGTCACTTGGACATAAATATTATCAGAAATAAACATTCTGTGTCTGCTAAAGACAATTACATACGACACTCTTAAATTCTGTTTACAAGAAATTGATAAATCTTCTATTGTAGGCAAACTTTTATTTAAAGGAAAAGTATACTAAATTATGGTAAAACCTTTTATAAGAAAATTTATGTACAACATATGGAAGATATCCTGAGTGTTAGCACTTTGTAACAGTCAGTTGGTTTTACAGCATTCTTCAGGTCTGAGTTGACATGACAAGTTAACATAGAAATTACGTCAAATGCATTTCTTATTAACTTTAATGACAGAATGGCAGGCAAACAAAACCACTAATATATATATATATATATATATATATAACTAGTATATGTATTTATCCATATACATACACATACACAAACACATCTTTGGAGAACTTTCCTATGACAACCACCTTGTCTTGCTTTAGTACTTGTATATTAAAGACAAATGTGTTTGACTGTTCAATACGTCATGTAAATCCATGTAAATATTATTAAAAAAAAAAAAAAAAATCCCTTGGCAGTGATACATACGCATACCAAAAAAAGTATTATGCAAGAGTTTGCAGGCATACCTGGTGTGGGAGAAAGTGCACCTGTGTGACTGCTGCATTTTCATCATGCAGCCCCATAAACTCAACTCCTGGGGCTCCATAGCTAAGAAATAGTTAAGTTAAACAAATTATCATGCAAACTACCTTTGTATAAAGAATAAAAATAAAAAAAAAAAATAATAAGAAGAAGGCAATAATTCAACAAGCTTAAAAAATAAAAATAAAAGACAGAAGAGAGTTCTCAGGAACAATATTCCTGTTTACAAAATAAAAAAGTGAGTTAACCAATTATCTTTTTTGTTTATAGTATGAAGTAAAAATACACAAACAAGGGATACTAAATAGGGAATAATTACAATTTTGCAAATGTATAAAACTGGCTAAAGATCAAAATAGTCAGTCATTACACAATTCTGTGGGAAGAACACACACACATTATATATATATATATATATATATATATATATATATATACACACACCCCTTTACACAACAGCAATCGTGGGTGTGTCATGAGATGAGAAAACAGAAATGGCTCAAACTAAATTATAATAGAACCCTGTATTTAATTCACTTCATGGCTCCACAGAAAGTGGAAACTTGACACAGCATAGCATAACATTTTCCTTTCTGATCCAACCACAAAACACTTTCTTATTCCCCCTTAGGGTTAAGGATACAGTTTGATGGCTCCAGATCTGGTTCCAATGGCAAGGAGTCCCAGACTGGGACTGAAGCCCAGTGCGCTTGGTTGGTGGGGAAAGCCATGCTCTACAGTCTACACAGAGAACAGAGTAAGAGAAATGATTGACATATTAAAATACTATTCACAGCAACAAAGTACCTGCTGCAGCAGTCTTAATCACCTTGTTGAACTGGTAGAGCTCCTGCTTGAGTTTGTCCCTCTGAGAGTCATGCCCATGTCGACGGAACCTCTTCATCCTCCTGGGACGAGCAAGGGCCTCACGCTCCCCCCTCTCTCTCTCCCTGTTCCTCGCTGCTGCCTATACACAGAAGAAAAGAGAGTCAGAGGAACAACATAAGACAATCAAAAGGAAGTAAAATGAGAAGTCAAGCAAAGTCACAAACTTTCTGTAACAGAACAAACCTCAGGTGAATACATAAAAAACTAAAGACCTTTATTAGCACTTACAAGCAGAAAATGGATGAATAACGTACACAACAAAAAGCAAAGAAACAAAATAAATGGTAATAAGAGAAAGAGGAATTCCAAAGGAGGAGCCAGGGGCTGTTGAGTAAAACCTTTCCTACTCCCTTTCTCTCACTCTCGGCCCCCCTCTCCCAATGGACTGCCCAACCTCACAGAAGAACAGGGGGGTTGGAGGTCATTTCAGACTTAACTGAAGCACCTATTGTTCTCCTGAGGCATGAAGTACCGCCTCCCGTACAAACAGCAGCTGATGAAAGCACCTGTTGCACTGAAACCATTGGAAAATGATCCTGTGTCTAAAGACGGCAGGGAGCAGGTCCACCTGCTTCTTCTTTAATACACCATTCAGAGAGCATTCAACAAAATCCTACTTGTAGCCTACTAGTCAGTACAACATTGACTGTTAATGCTGAGGACTTCACGTTACATTTTAAAATAAGTAGCACACACACGCACAACAGTGAGCCTAGAGACAAAAGCCCCAAGAAACACCTGAGTGCATAACATACCATTAAAATACATACTTTTAGAATAATGACTCTGACTACAAAGTCAAAGTTTAACTGCATGTGGTTCATGTACATACAAAAACTAAGCAATGACACACAACAAGCCAGACCAAACAGCTAAATTTAAAAGTTATTTCTGCTAGGTGAGCAGACGTGTTAGATGGTTGGTACACTGTTGGAAAGAAAGAAGTATGATTCCCATCTCCTTTTTCCATCAAGTGACTCAGCTCAGCCCAGCCCAGACAAATATTTTAACATAATTCTGTGATGTTACATGAACACATTTAGTCATCCTTAGACATGTGACTGATTCTGGCTATGCACTACATTCTCATTCAGTAACGGGGACATAATCATAAGGGGTGAAAGGCCCTGGAGAAACCATCCAGGCAGAAAGGGCCCTTGTGAACCTCAGCTTAGTAGACAATAACAGAGTGGGAGGTCTTCTGCCTAAAAATAAGTTCTTTCTCTCAAGCAAATTTTAATAAAAGCATGCAGTAAAAGACCTAAAGCAAAAGCTGGCTTACAAAAGAAAAGAAAAAAAAAAGAAAAAACTGCAATAAATAGCCTATTGCTTAACACTTAGCACTGGTGCTTCTAAACCTGTACACTTCTATGTATAAATGTGCTTAGAGGAGGTGTTTATTAATACAAGGTATCCATGTAGGAGGAAGGGACTGAGCAAAGTTAAATTAGTGGTAGCAACATCTCCCAAACTGGCAGAATTAATTATTCAGTATGTTAGTATAGCTGTAGCAAAATAAACACAAATTTGTTACACATACCAGTAAAAAAGTGCCAATACTACTAAAAAAAAAAAAAACTAAACACCATGGATAATTCCTAAAGCTTTGCCAAAAGAAAAATCCTTTATTCTGTTGGTGAAGAGCTTGGTTCCATGCTCATAGCATTATAAAATATTTCTCTGCAATATGCTCGGATTTTGTCGGATGCTTCTCGTAAGAAAGTAGCAAGGCAACTGTCTGAAGGAGTTTTGCAGATCTCTTAAAAGTAATCTACACATTTTTACCAACCTTAGAGACAGCAGTCTTGCGTTCTTGTTTTTGATCAGACTTTCACCCAGACATTCACTGGTCAAAGTTCACCCAGATAAAACTCGCATGAAGTGAAAATAAAAGCTATCACTAGCAAATGCACAGCTTTCATGTCCTGGGGAGGATTTTATGTGCATTTTTGTCTTAATGCTGGTGAGATTATACAACAACTCTTATTTTTTATTTATCAATATATTAATAGTTAGAAATTCTCTAAAAACAAATCATGTTAATTTTTTTCCTGTGCACTAAGGCAACTGCTGTGTACCAGAAACACGTATAAAATCAGGCGAATGCTTATAATGCAGACAACTGCGCATGCTCACATCGTGGTTGTGTAAAAAAAAAAAAAAAGATAAAAAGACTTTATTGTCATTGTAGTGATACAACAAAATTTGTTTGGTAGCTCTCAGAGACCAGCAGCAATAGGAATAAACAAAAGAATAAGCAAAAGATAACTGCATTAAAATGTAATAAATATAACAATACATACAATGGAATATATGTGCAGTGGGACTTGGATCTTGGTGCAAACAGGGAAACGAAAACAGAAAAATCGTGGATAATGTACCTTAAGGTGATGATGTACAATTTCCCAGGGAAAAAAGCTGCTCTCGGTTGTGGGTATATTTTGGTTTTAGGAAAAATTATACAAGTAAACCGCTAAGGAAAATCTTACTATGAAGGGATAATATGCAAAATCTGTCACAAGGAGTCACAAGACGACAATATTTTTTTTGGCTTTGATACTTGTTAACTTTTAACTTTACTTTGATAGTGTCATGTTTGTAATGTAAATATATTAGGTAATAGATGCTTGTGTGAGTAATCCTATTTGTTAAAGGGACCTGTAATGTACTCTGGGTGTGGTTATAGTGAATGGTGGTGGGATTTTCAGGAAACAACTGGAAGAAGCATTGTACCGTTCGGTTAAACCGATTATAAATTTAACATAAATTGGTTTATTTAAACTGATAAGCGATTATGGAATTACTCCTATATCGACTCCTATAACTAGTTGAATTTTTTCTAAAAAAATCTTTGGTTAAGCATAATTTTAAGATTTAATGAAATGTCATAAATGTGAATGAAATGCAATAATTTAAAAATAACTCTTAAAACAATATAATAAAGCATTAAGCACATTTTGGGGCAGGATTTTATGGAGAACAATTCAATGATGTCATGAGTATTTCTACCAACTGAACAGAAATATCTAATAAAACTTACATATTCTTATGTATTTTTAACCACTGTTAGATGCATCACAGTCTAATTAATGTATTGCATGACAGATTTTTTTCCAATATATGTAACGTTTTTAAATATATGATTGCATTTGATGTGGTAAAATGATTCCCCTAAGAGAAATCCTGTTCATTTATAATACTACAGGTGGTGCGCTTTGAACTATTCACACAGCACAGCATCCCTTGTGGTAGGAAAAAATCATTTCCTAAGTTTTTTTGAAAGTTGTAACAAAATATTTTTTTAAAAATTATAATGGATCAGAATATTTATAAAAGCATAATACAATAAAGATTTCAACAGAAATCGATTCCCTGGTAATTCTCATCCCTACTGCGTTATGCAACAAAGAAGCTGTTCATTTAGCTAAGAGCAAAGAAGCCACAATCTTTATTGCTGATCTTTATTATTAATTGTACCACTTCCCCTGCTGATGCAGAAAATATCTAATATTTCCAAAACTTTATTAAAAACATTTGATGTGAGAAAGGATGCCACATGTTTATAAACCGTTAGTGACTAAAGGAAGTAATCTTGTGTAAACAGAGGTATTAGTTCGCAGAGCTTACTAAGCATTGACTGTCCCCTAAAACACTGACATCAATGCATTCTCGGCATACTACTACAATGAAGCATTTAAAAAAAGAAACCTGTGAATTACACTCCGTAATGACAATCTAAAGCAAGCACAACAACAAATCTGTTCCAACATGAAGAAGTAGTATCCTCCTAAATCTCATACTCTAGTTCTATAGGATCCACACAAAGCTAAAAAGTTTACTCATTTCTCACCTCTTAGTATCACTGATCAGTATCACTGATCAGTATCACTTCACTGATCAGTCTGGATTTGTTGCTTAGATCACCTCTTTCTGCCTTGATTGCTGGTTTATGATTACAAGTATTTTATAATTAATAAAAAATTTCATGACCAGCATGAACAGCCCTCTTCCGTGTAAGGACCTGCACGTGCATATTGTTAAATTCATAATCTGCATGATCTTCATAATAACCTGCATGTTCTCCTACAGCAGAGATAAAAGCAACAATAACGCTGCATAACTAAGATTATAATTAAAATAATCGTCCATCTAGTCTCAGCAATTTCTATACGAAATCATGTACAGACACTACAATACAGCACAAACTAGTCAACATGAAGAACCTCCTGACATTTCTAGATCCACACCAATAATTTAGGTTTCGATTTGCAGAAACCCTTAAGATAAAAATTGGTTTAATTGCTTTAATAACATAAATTAGTGATGTTATTTATGATTCAAAGTTGTGTCCACACCATTTTTCTGACAAATATATAGCTACTTATAGCTCTAAACATCCACTAAAAACAAATCTTATGATGTACATTATTATTCCCTCGGTTTTGACATGGGGAACAGTGAGACACACTGCAGTCTGGAACACTTGAAATGGAATCATCCTTATAACCTTAAGTCTTAATCACCTGATCAAATGAAAGCTTTCCAGTTGGTTTAAATATGAGCAAGGAAAGCGTGTTAGCGGTGTGCGCTTTTCAGGTTTGACTAGTATGCCCATGGACACCATCATCTAGTTCTCTGTTAAGGATAAACAAAGCAATGGGGAAGTAACCACTGGACAGTAGGATTGATTACAGCACCAGAGGCGCACTAAACTTACAAAATTTACACTGCTTAAACAAAGGCCCAAGGATGGGATGTGGACCAGTGGAAGCAGGCGACTTCCTCCATTTCTTACAGGCCAGCGTGAGACGCTATTCTTAGTCAAAACTCTCTTCACACTCACAGCAATCTGGTCAGAAGAACACGTTACTGTGGAAGTGCAAATGCCTCGTTTATCCTTTCTTCCTCTCTCTACATCCGCCCCTCAGATAAACAAAAATATGAACAACCACTGGGTGTGGTTATAGACCTGCAGTCCCCAGACTCATCTCTTTCCTGCCTTTACTGAGACAGAGATTAAATGATTGAGGCTGCACAAAAATCATAAATTTAATAGGGGGAAAAAAGTGTATATGTGTATACACATACACACACATAGTTAGCCTTACTTACCATGCAGATGTTCTATGTGTAATATATACAGCAATATAAATAAATGAATGCACTTATTACCTTTTTAATTCTAATAATTATTTTTAAATTAAGCTTTAACGCTAGCTTAGTACATTTTATTATGATATAACAAAAACAACAACTAAAGCTCTTTAATCTTACTGTCCGAATTAGGTAAGCCTGGGCTGTGGAAAAGCAATGGTGTTTTGATGGAAGTAGAGAAAGTGTAAGCATAAATGATTTCTGTATTCATATTTTGTAGACAGGATAGCTGCAACATGACATAAGGTCATAATTAATTGACCATATGAATACACATACACATTCTTCTGTGTCTTACAACTTCATGTCAAAGTGCAATGCCTGACCTTCAGAGTGAAGCATACACACAATTTTTAGTTACACTGCATGATGCAGATGATGATCAAACATTAGGACAGTTATTATTCAGCCTTACAATTGGGCAAAATGTGTTTTTTCTTTACTTGGCGTGTGAAAACAAATCAACACATACCCGCACCCACCCACACCCAGCCACAAATACACACACAAGAAAAAAAACACACACGTGGACACCATCTAGTATAACAATAGGACAGTGGGCAGATTAGAACACCCCTGCAGACAAAACTAATTAAAAAGTAAGATGCTAAACATGAATTCAAACATTAAATTGTGCACTACAGCTAAAGAATGAATGCACTCTGCCCACACTATTTATGTATTCAGGTAGACTAGCTGTGCTCTTATAACTGTCCAGTCATTTGATCTGTGACCTGTACGTGACACACACACACACACACACACACACACACAGACACATCCAATTGGCCTCTAAAAAGAATTCAGTTGTAATAATTATGAATTACTAAATTGAATACTTAGGTAATTATTCCAACAAGTTAAAATCTAAATCTAACCCAAATCAGAAATGTTTACAAAAAAATTTCAGACGTACATTCTAGCACAATGTAGCTGTGGCTAGTGGTAATGAAAACAGTACTGCTTAATACAAGCAACTTTTTGCAGTTAACACCTGGAGTGAGTGAAACTCATCCTGCACAGGGATTTGTACTCGACTTGGCATGAAGGGCTGACAGATTGTATTACCAATGTATATAAACTTAGCTGTGTTTACAAAACTGATTGAATTGAGAGATAACAGTGATGTAGACCTACAGTCAGGACTATCTCTCCAAAAGACTTAGAGTCTTTAATCATCTGTGTACCTTTGTATTGTACCCAACTGAGTAGTAGAGTGGCATTTAATCTACTCAACGGGTAAAAAACCCTACACATGTGTCATATCAGTATTCCCTGGTTTGCATAACGAATGAATTATATAAAAAAACTAAAGGCCACCACAGGACAGAAAATCAAACTAACAGCAGCTTTAAGGCGGATGTGATCGTCATCTCTGCTGAAACCTGACAGACCGGTGGAACAGAAACATAGCACAATACTCCGCCCCCAACCACACACACACACACACAGGCGGCCAGAGCTTGTAATCCACACTGCTGGAGATTCACCTGCCGACAAGGACACACCTCGTTTACACAGAACTGTTGCTCAACACACAACAGTGTAAGGGAACAATCAGACTACCAGTGTGTCTCCTACACACACACACAGATGACGAGAGATGATCTAATCAGTTAACACACACTACCACTGCACTCACTAAAATATAGCTAATGTCAAACAAGCCAATCAAAACCAGTTTCCAATGTGGGACTAAAACTTTCCTAACACACGCGCGCGCGCACACACACATACATCTGTCACACTTAACGGTTGGATTATTTAGAAAACAAACCGACACCAGAGTCAAAATGCTCAGGTCAGGATATTTTCACTTTCACTTGGCTTTAACATAAATCAGCTAGATAAATCGGCTAATTAGCTAGCTATGTTCAGCGTTACCGAAAGTTAGCTATAACAGCTAGCTCCGCGGCTATGCGTCTGAATGAGCTGGGTAATCCCGTGAACACACAACAGGACCATTTATACCGATAACATTTCGATTTAAAGCTCTGTTTTGTTTTTAAACAACAAACAATTAAACCCTAGCGCCAACTACTGCTAGCTATCACTGTTAGCTATCACCACTCCGGCGGCAGGAGGCACCTGTAGCTCTTGGGTAAGTTAGCTAAGAAGCAGCTAAACTAGGCAGCAGTGCGGGCCCCATCCCCAACTCACCTGATTCCTGTCTCTGCGATGTCCACTGTTTACGGAGACCGTGCCAGTTTCCCAAGGATTCAGTTCTGTATAAAACCACCAAACAAACGCGCCTCAGATATAACTTAACAGTTGTCTAACGCTGTAATTGTTGGTAGTTCCCGGCTGTTAGAAGACAACTATATAAGATTTGTCCAGCTTTCAGTAAACTACTGCTGCCCCGGCCACAGCCAAAGCAAGCCAGCTAACTGCCTCCAGCTCTGGCTCCGCCCTGTACATCTACTTCCGGGAAAGTGGAACGACCGCGGCCAAGCCGCATACTACCCTACTGACTAGTGTGCTCTCCGTGGAGCTCCGTAGAGCACCAGTAGTGGCGCACTACTTAGAACGGTAGTTCAGTAGTATGTAGTTGGACTTAGCCATTTTGTGTTTTTGTCCAGCAGAGGGAGGAAAAATGCAATGAAGTTTAAAATGTGCTTTACGAATACAGGAATGAGACAAATCAAAAGAACATCACAATGAAGGGGCTCTGAATACGTTTCTTACCACTTAGGGTCACAGGGACCTAGAGCCTATCCCAGGAGATATAGGGCACTAGGCAGGGTACACCCTGAACAGGGTGCCAGTCACAGGACACACACAATCGATCACACACTATGGGAAATTTGGGAATGCCAATTAACCTCATCTGCATGTCTTTGGACTGTGAGAGAACTCGGATGAAGCCCGTCAAGCACAGGGAGAAAATGCAAACTTAATGGACACAGACCCGAGACTGGAACCGAACCCGTAGCCTGGAGTTGCAGGCCACTACGACCACCGTGCCGCACATTTTTATATGCCTATGTACCTACACCAAATTTAAACTCAATTGGTCAGCTGTACTAAAATGTGAAGGGAGCCATAACACAACTTCAGCAATTTCCCTCTTGACCAAGTCAGCCATTCATTCCAATATTCATCAGCCAACAAACGTGTGTAAACAAATGCTGTAATTGGGACATGCCAGTAGGGATCCAAGACTAGCCCTTTAAACAAAGCCAGTGCAACACAAATGGCTGAAATTTTTTTTATAAATCAATGCTGGCCATGACAGAAAGGAATCAGAACACCCAGTGTTACGCAGTCCGCTGTGCAGGTGGATACTAGTATCAGGGCATATTTACAAGCACAATTAAATAAGCACAGTATCTGACCGATTTGCAGCCCAAATTACTGTACGATTTTAAATGGGTCATTGAGGGTACACATTAATGCATGAGAAAAACTGACGTTTATTTAAAAAAGCATTTTAAAATGTACATTATTTTTTCCTCATAATTGTGAAAATAAAAAGTTTAGAGTTAAATTTAAAATTTTTTTTTAAAGAGGTTAAAATTACATGAACCAGGACTTTCTATTTGGAATATTTGCCACTGATTAAGATGGAATGAAGTCATCACCACATGTGCTTAAATGTTGAAATGGCAATTTGACTTCCTTATTGATTCTCCTTAAAGACACTGAGGACCCGAGCGCCATCTGATGGGGTAGTTATGTAAAAAGTTGGGCATCCGCTATATCTCTCCTGTTAAGGAAAGGAAAAATAGAACATCACTTATAAACAAGAAAACTGTCATATTGTTAATATGTAAATGTTGAAGATGTGTAAACAAAGGTATACCTTTATATGCTTTATAGTTCTCTCAGTGGCATCAGACCTAAGCAGTGAAACTGTACATCCACCAAACCCTCCACCTGTCATCCGACTCCCGAAGACTCCATCAACCTCCATGGCTGCAGTTACCAGCACATCCAGCTCTGGACAGCTCACCTCATAAAGGTCTCTGGTAGAAGACATGATCATTTTAATTTAAGCAATGCTGACTTAAATATTTGGTTCAGTATTTAAACTGATATTTTAGCACCAAACAAAAATATGGCTTATTATAATTGTGGTAGAAATTAATTTATTAATTGAACTATTACATATCAGAAGACAAGCTTCTATATAGCTGGGAAACATGGTCATGGTCAGAGTGGTCTAAATTGACTTAATTTCCACAGTTCAACATTTTCTGTCTGTAACAGTATTGTTGTATATTACCTAAGAGAATTGTGGCTTTCCACCATTAGCTTTCCAAACTCTTGATAACCTCCCCTTTTAAGGGCCTCAGCTGCCTTTGCGGTGCGCTCAATCTCTTCGATAACATGACATACTCGTTTATATGTGACACTGTCCAATCTGTCTTTTGCACCTACAAATGGGCAAATGGGAGTATTTGAAATTGCAGTCCTATACAAACTGAAACTAGGCTTGTGGAGAAAATATTTTCTTCTCTGACAGTCTGATTAATTCTTACCCTCCAGATCTTGCATTGTGGCCTCTCTTAGACTGCTCTTGCCCATAGTGGCCGCTGCCTTCTCACACTGCTTTCGTCTGCTGGGATACTCACTTCCTGTCAAAGCATGCTTCACATTGGAATTTGTGATAAGGATAACCAGACCAGGATCAGCCAGGGGAACAGCAGTGGCCTCCAGTGATCTAAGGTGAACCACAAGGGGTGCACTAAATAACAACAGACACTGGGATACAAATGCTAACAAACACGCTGATTATTGCTTTTTTTTTTTCTGTTTTGACTGACAGAGTATGGAGTATAAAAACAATCTACCTGCAGTCAATGAGCAATGCATGACCCTCTTTGCCTAGCACTGAAATAAACTGGTCCATAATACCACAGGGTACACCAGCATGAGTATGCTCTGCCTTCTGGCACGCTAGTGCCTTTGCTACCTTATCCCCATCATCTGTTGGAGAAGACAAAATTATTATTATTGCATTATTTGAACTCCAACAGCCGAGTTGTCACCAGCATTACACTCAGCCATAAGCCCTCAAACTTAGCTTGTGTTACGGAATAAAATTTTACATACGATGATGCATATAAATTTTTTACTCATAACCGGTGTGTGATTTCATCCAGAAAATCACTCATTTTAAATAAACCATTTGCGATTTCTTCTTACCAGGACACAACTGCTGAAGGAAGGTGTAGACCGCCACTTCAAGTGAAGCCGAGCTGGACAGTCCACCCCCCAGTGGCACACTGCTGGCTATTACAGCTTTAAATGCAGGCAGGGGCTGAGCTGTGCACAAACCAAATCACATGACAAGCTTCTTTTATGTTTTGCAATCCACTTCTTCTCATAAAGTGCTTGACTTTTTGTCAGGAAATGTAAACTGACTTGTTCAACATAAGTATGTTAGTCACATACTTATGCAACGCAGGATGAAATAATGAAGGCATATAAAACAAAATCAGTGTATTATGACTCAAGAATTCATTGTCGCATGATTGATTGCTTTTGCACTGTTGGTCAAAATATCTGCACCTTCTAAGTGGAGTTCATGAAAGCTATAAAAGAAAGGTTAAGTCTACCTCTGTAGTGCTGCACCACGCCTTTAACATAATTGGCCCAGACAGGCTGTCCTCCTGTCAGAGATGCACTGTTTGTTGGTAAATTAAAGTCCACTTTTTTTGGCTCATCTGCAGATTCTGCAATGGTTACAACAGAGCAGCTCTGTCCAGGAGTGCTGCTGCCCACCATAACAGTCGCAAGGTGCAAAGCCTGTAATCATTAACATAATTAAAGTTTAAAACAATCCTGATATTATTATAGATAAACCAGGCATAAATACAGTGACAGTTCAAGTATTTTGTGAATATTGTGTGCTTGCCAAAACCATGGTTTTATTTGTGTTACTGAAATGCTGGTGAGATTGGCTTCTGTAATTTAATTCCAAAGCGTAATCAATTCACTAGTTTGCACTAATGCAATAGTAATACGACTATGACGTTGTACATCTTATCTAGCCTTCAAAAAAAAATAACATTGCTGACAATCACCATTGGCAGAACAAATCCTTCATTATAATCGGTGTGCTCTCCGATTAAATTGACCCGGCCGGGAGCGCAGACAGCCACCTGGGGATCTTCGCCGAAGGTATCTCGATAAACACGGCATGCCGCCGCCACTAAAGCCCTGACATCATCCACTGCATTCCGTCCGGTCATGGTCACTGAATCAGTTACACGTCGTTACAAAGAAAACCAAAACGGACTTATATTAGTGCAAACCAAGGGTTACAATTACCCTGAGTTTAACCACATAAACCCACCTACACTGAGCCAGAACAAACGTCTTACAGTTACTTTTGACTGAGGATACGCAATGATCACGCGCTGATGGGGAAAGTTGTTGCTTCCTGGATTCCAATGATTGGTTTAGAAAGATCACGTGACGTCCCATAAACAAACAGCGAGTTTGCTTTTCCGGATTTTCTGGTATTAAATATAACATTCTGCTTAAAAGTACCATTTATTTTATTTTATTTTATCATGCTACATAGTTACTCGCGCAAAACTTTAACTGATTCCACCAGGTTCTCTAATTAGATTCATTTAATTGTAATTATTCGTTTCGGCAAGTGTGAAAATTTAAACACAGGGCCAAAAAATAAGGAAATTATTTTAGATAAGTTAAATTTAAAGAAACTGAAAAGCATGTAAGAGTTTAATAGATAATGACTGTGAAGGAACTTCTGTACAGTATTTTAGTTACTTTTAGTTTGCTTCATTTGTGTTCACTACAATAAGATGTTAAATAAGAATAAATAAATAAACAAACAAAAGGAGGAGAGAAGAATAATCCAATTATCAGTTCTGAACTTTAGAATTGTATATTAACATTTCATTGAAACAAATATAGAAAAGAATGTCCATTTAGTTTTCGTCCACGCACACATGCTCACACACGCACACGAGTTGTTTACTGAACTCGATTGACATGAAAACTGGATCAAAAAAGTATACACATAAAAAAACAGTTTATTTAAAATATATATAATACTATAACTAATACCTTTTTAAAGTAAAGTAAATGAGTACCTTAGTTAAAGTGAAATCTTAGTAAAGAAGTACTTTAGCAATAATCTGATACTGAATATAAGTACAGTGGCTGAGACAGACCTAATTTGTTAGACTGGTACCAGATCAACTTTTTGACCAGACTTACTGTATCATTTTATAATGCATTTTTGGTTTTTGCTTAACAAAACAAAGATTACGTTCATAAACAGAGAACACAGCTAATATTTATGCATGTCATTATCAAACATCTGTGTTTTGCAAAAACTGGTGTAGGATGTCAGTCTCAACTCAAGCATCAGTCAATACACATCTCTGATACAGAGATCATAACATTGAATGTTCATACTTAAAAGCGAAAGGTAATTTATGATGAGGAAAATTGCAAAACGAATGCAAAAGAGTAATGGCCTCTCTCCTTAGGGACATATTCTTTAGTTATTCCTTAATATTATCAGGGTTCCATACTGTTGGAACTGGTGTCCTTTACTATTTAAAAAAACAACAACATTAATATTCTATTCTAATAAAGGTTTGATACTTTATCACAATTTGTCCCATGAATGCACCATAATAAACTTAATCTTTAGTGAAGTATCCTCTTTTTTAATATTATCAGGGTTCCATACTGTTTAAAAGGCTGGTGTCCTTTAATATTTTAAGAGCAAATCAACATAATTTTTCCAAACTTTAACCTACATCCAAATTACAGTCTAAACATTCACCATTGCCATTCAGGAAAAAAGGTGGACATTAATCAGAGGTTCTGCAGTGACACCTACTGACATTTTATCTTAGAAATACTGAGTTGTATTGCAATGTTCAGGTCCTCTAAAGCTTCACCCATCCATTTTACTACTGCTTTTTTCATCTGTATTTATTACATTCTTTCTTGTTGATGGCTCGTTAAGTGTTTTGGGGATTTTGGGTTCTTTTGCAACCTTTGAAACTTTCTCATTTTTCTCCTTGACTTCAGTCTCTGAGTTCTTCTCAGTCGTGTCCGCTTTGACCTTGCGTAATTTTTGCTTGTTTCTGACTGGGGCTGAGAAAGTAAGGGAAGACTTGTTAAATTCTAGAGGGAAAATCCCCACATCTCCATCAAAGCGGTTCTTGGCCACCTGCAGGGATCTGCGTCCAGGACAGGTAACAAGCTTTTTCTCTTGAAGAATAAGCACATTGTCAGCCTCCTGGCTGGCCTGTAGGTAGAAAAAAATGAACACAACGATGTATGAACAAGTTTTACATATATACTGTAATGTACTACATACTGTACGTCTACCACCTTGTGTATTAGAAAATTTTTTTTTTTTTAGATATACTGTATGTTCACTAACTGCAGTCCATCTGTCCATTGCTATGGAAAAATTGTCTGTATTGTGTCAATCTCACTGCTGTGCTGAGAACTGGTCATTCCCTAAACAATGCCTGTTTAGCAGACCTTCTATGATGGTCCCTTTCTACTGACGGGGTTAATGGTGACTATGAACAATTTCGTAGTCACCTTTAACCCCATCAGTAGAAAGGGACCAGTGGTTGTGAAGGGGGATGCTGCACATAGACCTTGGAGAACATCTCATATCCCCTCCAGAACAAAAGGTAAGAGGAACAAGCACTTCAAGTAAGATAATCGTTCAGTTCACTTCTGTTGGGACAAGGAACACTATAAGAAGTATTTTCTGCCAACTGAAATTACAAATTGTGTCATTAGAGTCTCATCTCCCTCTCTGACAGCAAAATCATACATATGGCCATTCAAACTACCAGTCAAAAGGTTGCACAAACCTTCTAATTCCATGGTCTTTCTGGTTTTTTTATTTCTTTCTTTATTGTAAAATATTGTTGATGACATCCAAATTATACAATAATCTCCTTTCAACAATTGATATTGAGATGTTTCTGCTACTTACATAAAGCCTTCATAACAGCTCTAATCTGAGGTGCTGTATGAGGTGCTTCATGATAAGGTGATTTTTAAGGCTGGTAATTCTAAATGAACATTTCATCTAAGTTGTGATCTTGCTTGCCTGGGAAAGTCTTTATGAAAGCCAGTTTCATCATGGTGCTCGATGGGTTTTGCAAATTAACTTGGCAATACTGTTCTTGCAAGAACTATTACAGAAAAGCTGACCTTTGTGTAGTAAAATAACAAATGACTGTTGTTCTGTTGTTGTTATTACATAACTATTGCCACATGTTATTTCATAGTTATAAAAATCAGTATTGTTCTAAAATGTATCAAATAATTACAAACTTGGGTCCAAAAGTTTGATACTATATAAAAATGTATCCCATGAATGCACCATAATAAACTTAATCCTTGGTTACAATTTATCAATATCTCATTGATGCACCTAAATGTCCAGTTATTTAAAGTGTACATGTGATGATCAAAAGTGTACATGCAGATCATTTGGGTGTGGCGTTGATGGATCAGACCTTGTTTGTTCAGCACATCCCATAAATGCTTGATTATATTGGGATCTGGGAAATTTGGAGCTGTGCTGCTGGCTGTGGTACACTGGTTGTTCTAGTGCCTTTCTATTGCGGTCAGCATTGACTTTGGTCAGTTGCAGTGCTTTGTTTGGGACTGTATAGGCTAGCCTTATTGACCATGATCCTGTCACCCGTTTATTGGTATCACTTTTAATATTATATGGCATTAAAGTCATTGCCGATCAGTGTATATATTTCTCTAAATAATACAAAGAAATATGGTATAGTACTAACAAAACACTGTAGTATAAAGGAGATTCATAATGATGTACTAACCTTGGCTGTGCCAAAAATGGATGCTGTCTGAAGTTCTTTGTCATCTTCCTCCTTTCTAGGATGGATGATCATTGTTACATGACAGCTGCTGTTTGTTGCAAATTTTCTGAAAGCTCCAATAATGTTGTCCTGTACTGCAAACCTGAAAACAAATTAAACTGCTATCACAAACTATCTTAAAGCACAGGTCATGGCTCCAAAAATGGCACCTAATAGAAAAAAAGACAATTATATATAAATTCTTAAAGAGATTCACTATTTTGTCTCACTTGTCCACAGACAGATTCTCCTGCCCCATCATGAACTGCAGGTTGTCAATGACTATGTGACCGATATCGTAGAGATACACAGCATGCTGCATGGTGTCGAGCACTGTCCTATAGATAGAATTAGAAGTAAAATGTGATAATTCGGGTCAAATTCATGTCACAAGTCTAAACTAGTGCAGCACTATTTTAGACCTTATTGAAAAGAGCAGCTTTTCTTACAGTGTGATTGTGCCATTTGTTAATTATTATAGAAAACATTTATTCCTTCAAACATTTCAATTATTAACTTACTTAACATTCTGTTGACCATGGAAGGTCATAAAGTACAGTGGAAGCTCCTCAAACTTGTCAGCCCAGTAGTCATATTGCTCCAAGTTTTCCTCCAATCTCTGCATAGCAAACTGGGTCAAGATAATTTTGGCCAAACGTACGTTTTTGATCTCAAAGCTGCCCCACAGTGTGTTCACTCCCTGCATACACAGGTCAAGCGCATACTCACTGATAAAGGTGGTCTTACCACTGCCAGTTGGACCTGCATATGTAAAAAAAAAAAAAAAAAGATAATTCCTCAGCATATTTTTGTATACTAGTCAGGATTGTTGTCATTTTGATGACATACCTGTGAAAACTGTTAACTCTCCCTTGCGATGGCCTTTCAGTATTCGACTGAGCTCAGGAAAGCGGGTCCACTTTATTCCTGCCACCTGCTCTACGTTTGCTAGCTCTCCCAGCACGTCTTCCCTGAGCTGCTTGAAGGACACTATAGACTTGTGGGCAGCAGGGATAGAGGCCTTAACAATACGTGCAAGGTTCTTGCCTTGCACCAGTGCTTCATGAGGACACGGATGAAATTCCCCCGGTCGCACAAGAGAACAGCGCTTCAATCCTAGTTTCTTTGAGAAGATTTTTGAAGCCTCCCAAGCACGCATATCCCCACCCAGCCATAGCGTGACCTTCCTGAACTGCTCCAGGTAAGGAAGAAGTACCGGGGGCAGACAACTGACTCCCCGCGGCAAGGCCAAAGCAGGCAGGCCAGTTGCCTGGCTTACCGCCATGCAGTCAATCTCACTTCCTGTGAGCACCATCTCCGTTTCCTTCCGTCCTACTAAGGGAAGCCCAAAAAGGTTGTAGTAACTGGATAATTTAGGAATGCTAGCTTCTGTATACACCACTTGGCTATTATCCTTGGTGGCAGCAGAAAGCAGTTTTATGCCACGGAGCTTTAAGTCTCGCCCGCTGAACCAGGGAAATACAAGACTTTTGGTAGGCCTAAAGAATCTTACCCCAAATTTCTTCAGAGTTGCATTGGTGAGCTTACTGATCTGGAACATAGTTTTGATGAGCTGCAGTTCCTCTTCAGGGAGATCTGAGAATGTCATGGAGCTGTTCCAAATCCTGTGAACCTCCTTCAGTTCCATGTCCCTCTGTCCCTGTTCTTCTACACTTTCTGAGTAGCTTAACAAAACATCTGGACTGATTGAGGTTTGTCCCTCTTTCTGCATCACTTCAAGACAGTCCTGCAGGTCTTCCCAGCTTCCTTCTACTAGTGTGTCTTTACAGAGAAACTGTCCAGTCATTTTGTCAATGAACATCGTGTAACTGTCCTTCCCAGCTCCTTCGTGTGTTTTGGGGTTTTGTTCTAAAAAAATACTGCTAGCATGTAAGCAACTATAACCATCGTGAAATGAAATTCCCTTAGACCGTAGATACTGCTTGATGTCGGTGACTGTAATGGGGTGGTCAGGGACTTCTACTGAAGACTTCGTATCTCTCTTTAGTGTTCTGCAGGGATTAAAGAACACAGTAGAAAAGAATTTTGATCTTCCATGTTGGTGACACCAAGAAGGTCCCCAGGCAGGACACTGCACCAGAGATCTCTGCACCTGTAGACAGGTGATGCGTCTCAGACACTGTCCAAGAGGCAGGACTGTCCTCTTCAGGAAATGTCTCGACCACATTTACCGCTACTTCAAGTTGCAACAGAATATTGAAGGAAATTATTTATTTCGCATAACAAACAACACAAACACGCCTCAGTGCAGACAGACCGCTAACTGTACCGGTGCATCCTGCTGTTCCGTTAGGTATCTGACCGATACATTTCTCCACGGTTTCGTAGTCACATTTCATTAAAATTGTCAAAATAAAACACATATATTCCCTTCACTTGACCATTAAACCGCTGCACGTGCAAATACTAAAAGGACGTCACTAAAATAATGTACGGCATGGCGCGCGCCAAACTTTTACAGCACGCGCTCCAGACCATTACACATTTCCCGCCCCTTTTCACACACAACCCTAACATCCCTTAACGGGATTGGGTACTGTCTCAAGCTTCTTATGGTTCATTGGGTGAACACGTTCTGAAAATAAAATATTATCCAATCCCAGTGCAGAAGGCGGGATTTGTCGAAATACGGGTGGACAAAAAGTAACGCCTCCTAACGACCTTGGTTGTTCACCTTCCAAAATAAGTCCGTGTGAAAATACCGCACTAGGCGCTGTGATTCCACATTAAAAAATGTTAAATTACGCTGTTTGTATATAATGTAAATATATTTTTGCACACATATAAATATAAATATGTTATACATAATATTACTTTATATATACATTTAACTAATAATTTCTTTTAGGAATATGAGATTTACTTTTGTGTGATTTCTACCCGGAAGACAATAAGCGTCGGACGTTGGACCGGTGCTCTATCAGTGTGCGTGTGTTGACAGTGTCCTGAAAACTAGTCTCCCTGTAAACCACAAATTTATGTTAGGTCTTTGCATTTATCTGTTTCTTGAATGCTTAATATTTTAGTAGACTTCGTAAGTGATCATGACTGCTCGAGGCACACCTAGTCGCTTCTTACAAAGCGTTCTGCAGAACGGAGTGGGTCGATACGTGTGTCAGCTGAAACGTGTGTCTCTTATTTTCTCCAAAAACGGACAGAGCTCCTTAGGGGTCAGGTAGGTGATTAAAGACACGCAATAGGGTATTGAGATTACCCTACCTTGTATCTATACACACTGACTGTAAAGACTGCAGAAAAAAGATATCCAGGCAGGAGTGTGAAAGTAAAGTAAAGAGACTTTACTGTCATTGTAGTAGCACAACGAAATGTGTTCGGTAGCTCTCAGAGACCCTTAGCAATAAAAAACAATCTAAGATTAGGATAAAAAGGATAATATTACGCTAAAAATATAGATATAAGAATACGCTGATTAGCCATAACATTGTGACTGAGTAATGTTGAGTAGGTACCCTCCCTTTTGCCACCATAACAGTGATACAATGTGTATTCTGACATTGTTGTATCACATCCAGCCTTTTTCTCAGTTTGAGCTGCAGTAGCTCTTCTGTTGGATCAGACTACATGGGCCAGCCTTTGCTCTTCATGTGCATCAGTAAGAGTTGGCCTCTTGTCAGTTCACTGCTTTTCCTTCCTTGGATTACTTTCTGTAGGTCCTGACCACTGCAGACCAGAAACATTCTACAAGAGTTGTAGTTTGTGAGTTGCTCTGACCCAGCCGTCTAGCCATCACAATTTGGCCCTTGTCAAAGCCACTAAAATCCTTATGCTTGCCCATTTTGTCAGCTTCCAACACATCAACTTCAGGAAAAGGTTTCACTTCCTGCTTAATATATACCACCCACTTCCAGCTCCTGTTGTAACAAGATATTGGAAATGTAGCTACTCTGAGAAGGGACAAATTTTAATGAAGCAAAACTGTAGCTCTTTTGGTGTTCCCTGGCTGCAGTGGTTGTGGCTTACCAAAAGTGATCAAAGGAAGACGTACCTGTGAACTGGCAACAAGGTCATAGGCAGCCAAGGCTCGTGTCGTGAGGCACGTGTCAGGTCAAGTCTTGCTGTGTAGTCCGATCCAAGAGAAGAGCTAAAATAGAAAATACTGTTTCCAATAGAAAAGTGTCAGCACACATAGGTCATTACTGCAAGGGGAAGACCTACTCAATATTAGGTGGGTGTTCATAATGTTATGGCTGATCAATGTATACAATGGAACATATGTGCAGTTGGACTTGGATGGTGCAATCAGGTATTGTCATTAATTAGATAGTGTTGCAATAACTATAGTAATTGTATTTACAGTCCTGGGTGTAAAGTGTTCAGTGCATTACAGCAACTTGGGGAAAGGGGAAATGCAGTAAGTGGGTGGGTAAGAGTGCTTGGTTTGTTGCTGTCTTCAGAAGCTTAATCTGGGGGAAAAAACAATCTTTACAAGCCCCCACAACAGATTTATTTGTTTTTATTTTATCACGAAAACCAAACTATTCAAGCATTAGGATCATTATATAAATATATGTAATATTATTTTGCCAATTTTTAAAGATATAAAGCATTTTATTTCTTTTCACGGACAGAACTCGATTGTAACTGAGGTCCGAGTTAAACCTATTCCATTTGAAAGTGATCATTCAAATACGTTGATAATTTAGCTGTTTATTATCATAAATGTAATACAGTGAGAACAGTGAAACCACAAATGCAACTTTAAGAAATCAAGTAGAACCCCCTTTTCAAAACCCCCCGTTTAGTGATGAGAGGCGCTCCTATTGGTTATAGCAGTCACTAAATGTGTATGTCTTGTTTATCAATATCTTCAGTTTCTGCAGTAATGGTATTATTTTTTTTTTCTTTTTGAGAGGTACTAAAATTTCTTAAAAGTCATTCAAGTTGTACTTAAAATGTACAGATAAACTGAACCTACATTCCTGGTATTTTACAGATCTACAGGTGCACCAGCAAGATAGTTATGTATAATAAAGTCAATAAGAAAATGGAGTGATTAGTAACCTTTACTGGATCTGATACACTTTTACTTGAAAAACGTATTACCATGCAGACACCATGCAAGTGCCACTGCTTTGCTTGAACAATATTTGGTCAGTAAAACTTTTCTAGGGTCTCTTACCACTGATGGAGGTGTTAGATAAGGTCTGATAGATTGTGTATAACAATAGAATCAAAAATAATATACCTACAAAGTTATAAATTTAAATGCAAGGTAGGCGTTCCTAATAAATGTCAAGCTGCACTTAGTTGCAGAGTTTTTTGCAGGATATGCATAAAATGTTAACATGCTTTTCTCACAGGGACTTCATTGAGGATGGTGCTGTTGCTTTTGCCAAAAAGAATCCAGGAACTGTTGTTTACGTATCGCCCCAGTCATGCAGAATTCCCAAAATAGTTGCTGAATATCGTAAGTATGCTTTAATTATAGCTTATAAAAAATAAAGTTTCATATTACTGCCATCAACTTGGTATACATTTTTAAAAAAAAAGCTTAATTACCTCTCCTATTTTATCCACAGTTAATGGTAATGTGAAGGAAGAGCTTGTCACCAATAAAACATCACAACAGATTGCAGAGCTGATCACGAAAATGGCCAATCAGTCTGGCCTGGATATCATCCGCATCCGAAAGCCTTTCCACACAGACAGCCCGAGCATCCAAGGCCAGTGGCATCCGTTCACCAACCGGCCGCCCAGCACAAAACCAGTTGGTCCACAGGCCAAATAATTTATTTAAAAATTTATTTCTACACTGACTGTTTTGACATCTTACAAATTACCAAGTGAATGTAACACCTAAGAATGATGTCGATTTTTTTGTGACAGAAGCTTTGGTTTCATAAAATTAGTTGGAAAAAACTCTATTCGATATTGATTGTTTATTAAGTACTGAATGTAGACTAATTACATTTACTGCATTTGGCAGATACCCTTATCCAGGGCGACTTACATTTTCATTACATTTGAGCAGTTGAGGGTTAAGGGCCGTGCTCAAGGGCCCAACAGTGGCAACTTGGTGGCCGTACAGTTTGAACCTGGGACCTTCTAAACTATAGTCCAATGCCTCTATCGGCCTATTCTTGCCAGTCTCAAAATGTAGCATCATGGAATTCAGATTTAAGTATATTGTGTTATAAGGATTGTCTTCTGACATGATATTGTGGACCAACAAAGAATAATAAAAAAAAAGATCATGGTAGAAAATTAATTTATTGGATATATTGGAAAAGAATAATAGATATTAGAGCACGCTATTCATATCATACATTGCATGCTTAATATTGGAAAAGTGCAATTCATGGATCTTTACAGTGACTGCGGAAAAATACATGCACATGATAAAACCATTCTTTCATTCTCTTTCCTTGCGTAGGGGTGGAATAAGGAAAGGAAATAGTTTGGTACAAAAGAACCAGTTGGTTATTATAAAATGTTTACCAGGTTTATTTCTTATATCGCAGAATAAAACAAAAACACTGAGCCTTACAGAGGCTATGGACTGAAGCAGAGACGACAGCAGTTGTGGGGATAGAAAACAAAGCACAGATTTAGTGAGATCTAACTGATTTAACTTTTCCCTTGTGGTGGTGTATCTATTAATATATTTAGCGTATTACAGTCAGATTAGACAAGTGTGCTCCAGTCACATTATCTTTCCTCTGTGAAGCCTTGCTTGACCTATTCTGTGGATTACAGCAGGTCCTAAACGCTGTTGCTAGGTGACAGCTACATATAGGACATATAAATGGGTCTGAAACACTTGATTAAATATGCAGATGCAAAATGTCAGAGAATGAGCTTCTCGTTTCATTTGAATGTTGTTAGTTAAGATATTTTTACTGTATAAAATAGGTTTACAGATCCAAGCTCTTTGTAAATAGAAGGAAATTATGAATACTTAAATTCTGTAAAATGTGTCTAAAAGATGTAGAAAGAGAATTTCCTTAGTAAGAAAATTAGTGCAATAAATGTCAGTGAATTCTTTAACGTGGGAAATGTTTAGCACAATGAAGCGCACTTCTTTTCAGCCCTTTATCGGCTGTCCATGATTCCAGCATGTGTATATATCATCTTATAGCATCTGTAGATATCAGGAGTGAGTTTTCTGCATTGAACAGAAATTGCTTTAATAACGCAGTGGGAAATGTATATAAACAAACAATTTAGTACAAGACTTAAACAAAACTCCAAATTGTACCATAAAAAAGACTTACACAGTAGATCAGTCATGTGATTTGCCCATCACAGGAAATGGTTCGTCATAGTTTCAGCATGTTATTACTCATACTGTAAGTGATTTCATTATACAAAATGTGAGGAAAATACTTGAGCTATGAGATGACAGCCAGTTTGCCATAAAGAAAAACTCATCACAGGTACTACTGTTGTCACTGTAAGCTGCCCGTTGACAAAAACACCAGTCAAGTGCAGAAAGCTAGTAATGACAAAAGGCAGATTTTATGCTACTGATCAATACAAACGGTATTGTACAAGGGATCATATTGCACTATATGTTATGTACAGAAATAGTAAAGCCTTCTAGTTTAGATTGCTAATGTTACAGAAAAATGATTCACATCAATTAACATCAGTTAAGTTCAGTCACTGATATAATAACAAACTATAAAAATAAAGAAACTTATAAGAGACTTGAGCACAATTATTTGCATGTTATTGGGCTAAAGATGATATAAATGATACAATATAGAAAATCAAACCTAAATCATTTCGAGGTTGTTTGGGTCATGTGGCAGTGCTGAAGAACTTTTACATATACATACATATTCTTGTGGTGTTTCACTTATTATATTTTTCATTTATCACACTGTGGAAATAATCTTATTTTTATCCTTCAGCTGAACAGGCACTGTAATAGCTGAAAACTGATACTGACTTTGCCAAGGGCACCATGCATTAAGCAATGAAAATTTTGTCATAATGATGACAATTTCACTTCAAGAGGCTCAGTGCCGCAATGCTGCAATGTCCTCTGCAGGGTATTCGAATGCATACAGTTTACTTTTATTTTTCATTTTACCATGTTTTTACTGCAGAATTTTATTATAATAATGAACGAAACTTGGCTTTAGTCCCTTTGAACAATCTACATTGTTTGGAAATAAAAACTGTTCAAATTTGTTGGTAAATTAGTCACTTTAAAAAAACAAAAGGAAGTCACTGACAAAAATAGGCTGAAGCACTGGCAAGATTGCAATAGATTCCTTTGTTCACAGTATGTTTTCCATTTGCAGAGTTTGTTCTGGTCCTTCATCATCCAAGCTTGGCCTTGTCTTTTCACATATACACTGCAGTTATAGCTATTACATACTGTACAGCTGTACCTTCAATTTACATTAGCCAGAAATCATTAATCAGGATCCTATGCAGTTTAATATCATTGGGTGAGATTTTTATGTCCCAAGCACGGTTAAAAAAAAAAATCCTGGATCTGGTATATTCGTATTTTTCAATTTTGTGCAAGGCCAGGGGCACCAGTGACCAGAGGTCAGGAACCCATGCAGTAAGTTATAATAAATAATGTACATACTCTGATGATATAAATGCATTTACATAATTTTTTGTAACTCAGTCCGTGGATATTTTTTAAAATTTAGTTCTGCATGTACAGTATAGTGTATGTACAGTATGCGCCCGGAGTCCTCTGAGAACATGATCGCTATTTGAGGTCTTTCCTTTAAAAGAAATGTCAGGTTTACCTCATTATATTACAGTATTGAACATATTATGGTATATTCTTAGATTTTGTCTGAGAAATTCTCAAGGAATAAAAAAACAAAACATCCAAATATCGGTTCATAGTATCTATAGGAATTGATGTGTACATCAGCATACAGTGCAAACAGAGCATAATACACCACATTTTAATTATTTGAAAATACAGCTTTAACAACAGTTAAGATTCCCTCAAAAAGGTGCCACTCCCCATATTAGGAAAGAATGGGCTACACAGAGCTTTCATCTGGCTGCAGATCAAGCTGTGTATGTTTTCTCTTCTCTAAGATCCTGTTGAGCTCCTCTGTGAAAGAATGGTAAAGAGGTGAGGTCATATCAGAGTCCATCTGACTCAGGAGCATGTAGCTGTTCCCATTTATTTTTCTTAAAACACTGGGTAATGTGGGCGACAAGCCATTTGCATACTCTGAGGATGGGAGTGGAGGTGGCATGGGGAGTGGAGGAGCAGGAGGAGGCTCCTTGTCAGGGCTGACCTGCCCATCACCTGGAATAATCTGCATGAATTCTCCATCAATTGATGCTGCTCCATATAGGCCATCAGTCCTCCCATTGCAGTGGCTAGAGATTGTCTTCAGCTCTACATGAGAGCTTCGTTTCCTCTCTGTGGTAGGGGTAATGGACAGCTCTTGCTTAGAGTACTTCCTGTGACCAGGGGCGCTGTGTGCACAGAAGCTAACATACAGCAACACCACAGTCAGCACAAGACAGAGTCCACCTAAAACAGCCACCAGGAAGATATACATAGCCTCCATGTGTCGGTTAGTGTGGAAGTCAGGCTTGGAAGGTAGTGGATGCTGGGGTTGCTTAATAGATTCTGTAGAGGGGCTGACAGATAGGGTACTAGTGGTAAAGAACCTCTCTGGTAGGGCAGTTGGATCTGTGGGAAGATGGGGTGAAGGTGGAGGAACAGGCTGCACCCTAACCATATAGCTGCGTATTGGAATCCAAACAGCATTCTCCACAGCATAACAGCGGTAATGGCCATTGTGCCGGGTCTGAGCTCCAATTACAAGCAGGCCATCAGTGCCAATTCGGTAGCCAGTGTCCACAGCGTAACCCTCCAGCGGTTCACCATTTAGAGTCCAGTGGGGAACTGCCAGATTAGAGCGAAGCTCACAAAGCAAGAGCATGTCGTGGCCTTCCATTACTGTACGAGTACGATGGGTCACAAAACCTGAGAAAAAAGATATTAATATTAATTTACAAATGGACTAAATGGAAAATTCAATTGAATGTAAGTGTCAATTATTTTAAATGGATTTTTGTTTTAAACAAGTTACACACCATCCTCTGTGATGTTGTCACACCCTCTTTTACCCATCTGAATGTCCTGAGTTAAATTGGACCTAAAAAAAAAATGCAATTAGATATTTCATCAGGTTCCTTTCTTAGGTACATGTGGAAAAGATGTATGGTTTTGTGAAAATGTAACCTAATATCTGAAACAGAGGTATGTTTTTGCTTTTTAAACACTTGCTGATAAAAGGGTGGCAAGGGCAGAGAGCAGGAGGTAAGAGCCTTCCACTGGATCATTACTGCAGTGATTACTATTGTTCAGCTGGCAACAAGTTATTTAACCTAAACTGATGCAGCAAGTAGCTTCTCATTTCTTAAACAATTCATGTCAGTAGGACATATCCTGTGGTTGTGGCAAGGCCATTACGCTGTTTAAGAAGAGTATTTCTAAAACTTATCTGCTTCTTTTTGTAGATCATTAAAAAAAATGAATGATAATGATCCAAGATAACTTGGTGAAATCAAATTGTGTGCTGTAATCAAAGCTAAAAGGCGGTCCAACAAAATATTAGGGACTGTGACCTTTTTTTTGGCCAGGCAGTGTATTTGTTACTTGTGGCAAAACCAATGGCCACATTGGTCATTTAAAGACAACTTAAGGTATTGGGACTAAACAGCTGTTTAAACTGAGTGAGGCTAATCAGGAAAAAAGGCTTCTATTTTCTAAGGAGCATAAAGAATGGACTGTGTTGCATTGGAAAAAGGTCATGCGGGCTGATGAGGCCAGTGTTACCCTGCTCCAGAGTGATGGATGCATCAGGGTAATAAGAGAGGAGACTGAAGTGATGCACCCATCATGCCTAGTGCCTACTCTATACCATAAAAGCCTGTGGAGTGTTATCAGCTGACTACCTAAATATACTGAATGACCAGGTTTTTCCACCAGGGTTTTTTTCCACCTAATGGCACAGGCATATTTCAAGATGACAATGCTAGGATTACTCACTCTCACATGTTCTTTACCACTTTATCCTGTATTCAGGGTCACGGCCTGGGAATTGAACCCGGACCCTGGAGGTGCAAGGCGACACTGCTAACCACTACACCACCATTAGGTATGGTTAGGGTGCAGCCTGCATGCTAGGATTAATCATGCTCAAATTGTGAAACAGTGGTTCAGAAAGCAGAAGACATCATATTAACACATGGATTGGCCACCACAGAAGCCAGATCCTAATCCCATTAAGAGTCTTTGGGATGTGCTTGAGAAGACTTTATGCAGTGGTCTGACTCTCCCATCAACACAAAATCTTGAAAAAAAAATGAATGTGACTCTGCATGAAAACAAATGTTGTAAAAATGCATAAGTTTCCTGAAACAATGCCACGGCATTACTGAAACAATATTATTGCAACTTAAGCAAAACATGCTTTAAATCCATTTAAATTCATTTTACCAAAATATTACAAATTTGAACAGTACTCATCTGAAATTAGTTGTGTATGTACAGATGTGCATATATTATTAAAAGAATTGGCCCTCACCTGAAAGCGTATGTTGATATTTCAACACACTGTCTTCCATCCCAGCCACATAGTGGGTCTCGGGCAAACACACAGCCATAACATGAGGTGTAGCGGATACAGGAAGACAGAGGTACCTGCACCACTCCTGATGAAGCGCTCACATATACACTTTTCTGTTAATTGTACAAGTAAAATCCATTAAAATCTAAATGCAATTTCCTGAATATTGATAAACAGACTGAAAATATAACAGCTTAACTGTGTAATTAAGGATAAAATTGATAAGTTGTGCAACTTAGTAACAAATTTTTTTTGTACAAAGTTTACTGTACCTGTTTATATGAAATAACCATGTTGTTTATAGGCTGTGGTTCATTAAACAGTTGTAGCTCCTCAATGATATGCACTTGATCTCCAAGCTGTACAGCCTTATGCATCCACCCATCATCTGTTCGTACATCAATGCATATGCACACATTTTATGTTCCACGGTAAAGCATTAACATTGAACTGTGAATCCACTTTTATACCCATCTTATTCTTTAAAAAAGGAAGAAAAATGAAATCAGCTAAGTACCTGTTCCTATGAAGATCATATTATAGGTGTTCCCATCCAAGGCAGTCACTTTATGAACAGCTATCCTGGTATAGTCAGCACTCTTTTTGAACAGTAGAGGTCGTCTTCCTATTGGCTGGATTTCTCTGGCCATCAGAGGGTGTCTCCGAACAAACATGAGCACGTTATCTGGCAGATCCCGTGATGAATTTATCAGCTGAGCCCGGTGCTGATCAGTTATGCACTTGACAGAAAAAAAGAGAGAGAGAGAGAGAGAGGGGTGTCAGACAGGCATAAGCAACTAATTAATAATTTAACAGTAAATATCTTCAGGCTGTCATACTAACTGTTGGTGCCACTATCATCATTTTTTTTATTTAGTTGAATCATCATCAAAAAGTCATCATTTTCTATAAAAACGTATGAGTTTTTTTAAATTAAATAACATGGAGCATAAGGAAGGAATTTAAGGATACAGAGTAAGGTATCTCGCTATAAAGATCTAATAAAACAACACTGCAGACATCTGACAAACAATAAATTATATAACTGTATGTAACTGTACTAAAATTGGCCTTATCCTCTAACTGTACATATTTACACAAAAGGAAGAAATAAGGTTTATAGCACAAAGTGATTATGATATGCTATGGTGTTTCTGTCCTGAATTAAAAATGTCTTTAAAAGGTTTAGGTTTTAGATAGAATACAATTGACACTCACTGAGCCAGGCCTGAGGTCTGGAACTTTTCCTGTATATTCCCTAAATTTGGAGTCTTGGAGTTCCATGTAAGGGCCATCAAATGCAGCCTGCACATCTCTGATGGAGTACTGACAAACTGCAGATGTTTTAACATTTTTCCTGATAGAGAAAGAGAGAGGTTTCAGACAAACTCTTTAACTGATCAGTAAACAAAAATGATCAGGTTATTATTATGAGTGTTTAAGTGCAAAGATAAAACAGATCTAATTTAACAGTACAATAATTTGTTTGTTTGTTTGCTTACGTGTTTTTGTGTAAAGAGAGTGGAGGGGGCTGGAACTGTATGTATTAGATGATACAATACAATTCCATGGCCCATGGGCATCGCTAGACCCTGTTTACTAGAACACCTGCCCTAGTATTGATCTTCTGTGCCCCAGTAAAACCTCAAATTAGAGTTTTAACAACCTATATTTGGCAGTGGGTTAATTTAGATAGATAATAATGTAAAAAAAAAAAAAAAAACAATTCACAAATCCACAAAGTCAAACAACATGGTTTAACCCAAAATACCTGATACATGTATCAGCACCCAAAATAAAAATCAGGATTAGCACATTTTACACATGTAACAGACATTCAAGAACAAATTAATAAATGTGTGATTCGAGTAATGGGGGCCATGCCCCAGTGGTGCTTTATGCCTAGCAACGCCCCTGCGATTCTCAGATGTGAGGAGGCTAGAGTAACTTTACATTCTACAAATAAACAGAGCAACACTGGCAATAATATAGTTTTACTAGTAAATTTCAACCAAATGCTTGATTTGTCCTCTGGGCAGCAGACTTAACAGCTTATGGTATCACTATGATCAAAGAACAGAATAATACAATACCTGGCTATATACACTTGATACAGTTGAATAAACAGCCGAGTTTGATCCTGCTCACAGGACAAATTGCAATGATATTAATGTTCATAAACTCATCCTAGCCTCTTTCAAACTAACACCTGCCAGCTCATGTCCTGGTACTTTTGCCATCGTGTCTGCTGTCTGTGTAAGCAAATAGGAATAGCTAATGACTCCTCAGACAATTTCCCTTTACAACTTTGGCTAGAATTCTAGCAGTAAGTGATATATTAACAGATTAATGTTGCGCCTGTTCACACCAAATTAATGAGACCTAATGGAGAAGAGAACATCTCTTCCCAAACATTTTGGACTAGACCCTAATAGAGAATCTGGCTGATAAATAATTAATAAAAAACAATTTATCTATGATAAGCAGTCTAAATTCTAGACTAATGAGCACTTTCAATGTACTGTATTAACTTTTTATTTTATTATCCCATAGTATATACCAATCTTATATACTCTTACCATTCAAGCCCAAAGACAGCAAAGATGAGGCTGTCATGAACATTAGGCCCTTCCAGCACGTACACGCCATGCAGGATGTTGAACTGCAACTCGTACTCAGGGAAGGAACACACAAGTCGGGCCTTTAAAAAGGATGTCCACTTCCTCTGAAGAGTCCTCTGACCTCCAATGTCACCCTAATGATAATAATTAAATCAGGTGAAAAAATAAATAATAGTTATCATAGTGCTACCAGAATGCAAAAAATGTCTATTTGAAACTGACAAACTAAGTAAGAGAAATAATATTATAGTAATATTATAATATTATGGAAATTATATATATTAAATAAATATATATATTTATTATATATACAGTATATGGGCCTCTACTGGAGCTAAAATCATCAGTGGAGGAGGAACATTAAACAGGACACTTAACAATATTCTGTGATCACCAATATCTTGTTTCACTGGAAACAAATGTTGGACATTATGCAAAGATTAGGAGAGTGAAAGGGAGTTATTGAGTGGATAATGTCTATGAATCAGAAATGCATGTGAGACTACTGTGACCTTCATTCCCATGCAAATACATTGAAGTATAAGATTTTTTTTAGATGCTATAAGTTCTGCTGTGATTTTCTTATACATGGGTAGCACACATGCTGAATTTACCACAGTTAAATAAAGGTACTTATAAAATGGCTTAAAAGAAGCTTATAGTCAGTAGTCTATAGCATAACATGATCCGACGTGACATTTTGGTCACATGGTTTGGATACACTTGTCCTTTTGAAAGAAAAGGCCCTGCATATCACTACTTTAGATCCTCTGATTGATCAGCTTTATCCTTTAATAAACCTTTTTACTCTGAAGGGAGTGATCTATTCCAGGTTAACAGTATCGCTTCTGAAAACCAAGAGAGCTCACTCAATAGTGTGATGGGTATAAAAACTTCGCAAATCATGGGAAATTGCTTTCATAATTACCAGATCATAACTCAATCAAAAGTTTATGGGATTTTGGAGCAAATTCTTATGCTGTGCATGAGAGCCAGTTTCATCATGGTGATGTATGGGTTTTGCAAATGCACTTGACGATATTGTTCTTGCAAGAACTGTTCCAGAAAGGCTGACCTCTTTAAAATAGCAACTGACTGTTGTTGTTGTTACATAATTACCTAAATCCATATGTGTTATTTTATAGTTTAAAAAAATCCAGTATTATTATAAAATGTAGGAAGTAAATCACTAAACCAAAACAAATAAATTTGCAAGTGATCCCAAACTTTTGAGTTGTTTTCAAGATTCTTCTGGGATGACAAATATGATGATAATAATGATGATTTACCAAAATCGTTTTAATTACTAACAAAAACAAAAAATTCAACAGTCTTGTGTTGTGTGTGGGCAAAGTAAACAGTGCTACATTGCTGTTGAAAGCAGAAAGAAAATGTTCCTGCTAACTGAGTTGAATGTTGAAGTTTGTGCCTAGAATACTACACATTACCAATCACGTTTCCCACAGTAAACTCCTACAGCTTTAATCTCTGTGGACTGCTTCAGAGAGTGGGCAGGCTATGTTCCTTTAGTAGTCATGACAGTATACCATCTGGGACATTTTCAGAAGACCATGTCTGCCTTATAGATGATTTGTGCTGTCCAATACTCCCACAGCTGTGAGAAGACTGATATATCTAAACAAAATGGTACATCAGCCCATGTCCTCAAACTAACCTGCTGCCACATGGTAATAGTGCCACATTATTGGTGAGTCACCCTTCAGCCAAGCTCACTGCCCATCTAGTTTCACTATTCTTTTGAACAATCCTGTTTTGAGACTTAAAATTCAGCGTGTGCTCGTTTTATTGTCAAACAGATCTCTTGATTGTACTGTTCTAAAATGTACAATTCATATCTATCCATCATGTCATTCAGCAAACATTTTTATTTAAATTCTGGGAATCACGCACTTTTATCTAGAGAGACACATTCAAATTTGATTTCTGCTACATTTTACATGCAAAGGTTAAATTAGATTTATGCTGCATTTTTTACACACATTTTAAATTAGATTTCTGCTGCAGTAAGAAGCAAGTGGAGTGACTCCAGTAGGGAAGTTACATAAGATAATCTAATTTGACTTTGGTATCTATCTATCTATCTATCTATCTATCTATCTATCTATCTATCTATTGATATACTCTATCTATCTATCTATCTATCTATCTATCTATCTATCTATCTATCTATCTATCTATCTATCGGTATACTGTATTTATCTTTCTATCTACTATATCTATCTATCTACTGTATTCTACTGTATCTATCTATTTATCTATGCATCCATCCACGTAAATTTAAGAGGTTATAAACCTGTGTGAGCTGCAGCATTCTACTATATACAGTACAATATTCTACAGAGGAGATATAGAATGTAAAAGGAGACATCAAGAAGAGAGTAGTCATGTATAATAATAAACATCATCTTTTTTTTTCATAATTGACCTTCAAATGATGCTGGGCTCATATAGTAAGGCTGAAACTTCAGGTAAAACAGTTGTTTATGTTCAGTCCATGAAGCCATCTCCATGAGAAATATTTAAGAAATTTAACTGGAAGTATCTTACAATTAAGTTTCCCAATCATTTTCATCCTTTCTTCCTTACAGAGTATACTGTTGGGGATACACCTACTTTACACCTTTGATTCCATCAATAAGGACTCTGTGGACTCTGTGGCAGTTTCTTTGCACTGTTCCTCAGAGGATGTTTAGCCTTGTATAATAATATATATTGATCTAGCAACCAGCGACAGAGACATTTTAGCTGATCACAGACCTTACATCTGCATAAACAGCTACAACACCAGTGTTCTAATTAAAATGACAACACCCACATGTTACTTACGTATATATCATATATTGCATTAGATTTATCTTGACTATTGGACATGCATTTCACAACAAACTTGCCACTTCTACTTCTTTTTCTTCTTCTTCTTCTACTACTACAGTACTTATTATTATTAGAAGTAGTAGTATTGATCATTTCAATTTATTAGAATTCATTAATCTTTAACAAAATAAATAAACCAAAATTTTGGATGAATCGATTTGTAAATCATTATTCTGATTCTGCCACAACAACACAATGCAAACTGGAGTAAAAAAAAAAAAAAAAAAAAGAAAGTGAGTAATTACAAAACGCAACGGTAATCCATATGAAAATCCATCTGATACCCTGCATTTCACTTCCCACTGGGAAACTCACTGCATTGCAGTTAATGAACAACAATATTAGAGGCACTATATATTCACATGGTAAGACCAAAGAAAATACAAGAAAAAAAACATTTTACAAACTTTCTTTTGTTTTAAATCTTCTACCAGTTTTTATATATTTTAAAATAGCACCTGAATTAGCAATGCACAGAAGGAGCTTGCTGCAACAATTTGACATTTTTTACTCCCAGATTTACCCTTTCTAACAGTTTATCATCAAACAGCTTTTTCCACAGTTCATGCATAATCCTCTGTGAATAGAATAAAGCATCAAGTAGGTCTCCTGCCAGGTTAAGTACTTCTAAATTAAATATTAGGCTTGACATGGCACAGTTATGGATCTATAGTGGTTCTGTCCTAAATGAGCTGCAACAGTCTATTACAAAAGCTTAAGGGTAACATTCCATCTTCATGGCTAATTACGGTGTCACATTGCATTCCCAGAAAACACAGAGAACACAGACCATGATCTAATGTTAGTGTGATATAAAAAAAATGCTTACCCAGCGAGAAGTAAACATCCTTTCTGATATCACAGATATTGATTTATTTTATTCGTCAGATATCTATTGTTAGATGTTGCTACTATCTGGTTGATAGGATAAGATACTTCTAGTGTATGTGTGTGTGTGTGTGTGTGTGCGCGTGTGTGTGTGTGGTGCGCGCAGTACTAATTAAAGCTTTGGATATATACACTAAAGATTTTAAATACTTTTCTAATTGTAGAATAAAAGGGAATACAAAACTAATACAATTATGAAATTTCACAAATTTCACAGTTGAGTGATTGAAGAAGTGTTAAACAAATCAGAGCTACAGTATGGCCTAGATTTTTTTTCTGGAGCTCCTATGTTCTCCTCACTTGCCAAATCAGCCAGTAAGGGACCTGACCTGCTTTCCAGAGATATGAAGTCTAAACAGTAATGTGGGTACACATCTGAAATAATAGGCATAAATAAAACACAGCATGACCAAAGAAAGCTGCAGATTTAGGGTGTCTGATGAATTGTAAACCCAATGGAAGGACTGGTGAAGGAAGCATGCTAAGTACCATTAGAGTAATGGATGTAATGGTAAAACAAAAAAGAGATTTTGAGTGTACAGTATGTGTGAGTGTTCTCTGCTTGGATATCAGAAGTAGGCTTTACCCTTAGCACACAGCAGTGCCCCCAAAGTCAAGCTGAAGTTACTCACACAGTTATACAATGTGCAATGTGTTATTTCAAACCAAATCAGACTGTCTTTGCCTAGTATCTACATTAAACAAACTATAAAAATGACTAGAAGCTTCATGGACATGTGTATATGTTCCAGTTGTCACGTCAAATTAATAATGTACTAAAGTACACTTACTAAAATCTCAAACAATCTACCTACTGTATAATTATAATTAAAGCATCATCTAATTTTATTTAAGGACAAAGTCTTGCTACAAAAAAACTATTTAAAAAATCTGTAAATATAAAAAAAATAATAAATCTATTTATCACACCATACAAAAGTTGGACTTACTGAACTTACGTTTTATATTATTATCATTTATAAAAGTTTATTATAGAGATCCAATTTGGTCTTCAAATAATTTGTTCCCAATATTTGATATATTTGAATGCATGTTGAATTATTGAAAATAATATATAATATAAGATCAAGTAATCAGAAACACTGGAAGTGCTATTAATGACTCGCTCACTTGTTGTCATAAACTTCGAAGGCGGCGTTACTCTGATAGTTATTATTGTATGTTTTACCTTACAGACTCTGGCCACTCTGGCCACTCTGGTCTGACTGGAGTAAGGCTTCTGCTCTGGATTTTTCTCAGTAAAGAAGAAGTAAACTTTGTCATCATCCCCAATGGAGCTGTTGATGCTTTCTCTCAATAGTGCTGAGCCAACAAAGTCCGCCTCTGCAAAGAACAGTGAGCTTAGCAACCATATGGGCAATGAAAGCACACTTATGGGGCTTAAAGAAATTAATGCATCTGTAAGACAAAACCATAAAAACTGTCTAAAGTGTTTAAGAAATAGAGAAAGAAGGCTTTAAAGTCAAAGACCACACACATTGTAAAAAGATGAACTGATTAATCTGCAATTCTACGAGGAACATTCAAGTCAAACTGGGACTTTTAATTGTGCAGAATAACGGAACACAATATCAAATTTTATTCTTCAGTAAACAGTAATCATTTCAGTAACATATTTTATTCCTGGCCCAGTGTTTCTACTAGACAGTGTTATAGACAGCAATTCTGTGGATCCAAAGCCTTTCCCAGCAATACACCCTAGATCAGATACGAGTGCATTATAGACCCAAACACACATTCACACACTCATTCAGACCTATGGACAATTTAAAGCAGCTAATTCACCAGCCAGCATGTTTTTAAGAGGTGGAAACAAACACTTGTAAGAATAATTCTATGTTAAATATAGAAAAACATTTTACATCCAATAGCATGACTGGCGTCATAAGTTTTTTTGTACTGTACATACCCAATAGCCATCTGGTTGGAGCTTCCTCTGTCCTCAGGTTGGGAAAGGGAAAGTTACGACGAATGTCAGGGGAGCTGCGAAACTCATACTGGGAGGCGGAGTACATCTCACTATCTAAGAATGAGAGCAACACATTCCAATATACAGTAGAAGACATCCAATCATTTAATATTTATGTAATAAGATTTCGATTAGACTTAGGGTTCTAGAAAAGACAAGGTTTCTATTGATGCTCTGAGGGACTGAGAATTATTCGGTGCTTACCCACAATGAAGCCAGTGTAACCTTTGCTTGGGTCATAGGGACATTTATCTTTGCCTTCCTCAAAACGCACAAAGCTGAATCGCTCCACATCCTGCCAAGCACAATATAGAAAATGCTGTTCAATCATCATATTCTGTTCAGATCTGTTGACCTGAATTAAAGCAGCTCCAAATGATGAGCCGTGATCCTTACTATGTATGCACAGCGAGGTCTGAAGGCATGGGTCCCACAGGTGTAGAGATGAGTCTCATTATATCGATCAAGAAATCGAACATAATTGTAGCATACTGTCTGTAGCAAAACAACATTTAAAAAATTACACAACAAATTCAAATGCAGAATACAGAATACAGTCTCGAAGTTCTAGACGTATGCATATGTTTGATGAGACCTGACATAAAAGGAGAGAAGCTAAAAAAAAAGATTTTCCTATAGCACAGTTTCATGTCAGGAAGGTTTTACCTGATCGTCTCTTCCTTTGTTTAAGCACTGTTTCTTCTGCTCTGCAGACGCAGCCCAATCGATCTGTTATAAAGCCCCAAAAAAGAGCCATAATAAGTCATTACCAAGCAGCCAAGAACAAAGAACCAGCTAAAAAAAAAGTGTGTAAATAATGATGGTACTCACAGAATTGTTATTGCGGATAGCTGAGATATTGGCCGTGTCCAAGGCATACAGGATCTCCCTGGCCCCTACATACAACATGTCAGCTCCATCCTCCAACAGCAGAGTACTGTAGTTTACAGTCTGACCACGAAAGTGATTACATCCCAGAAGCCCTGCAAAGAGTCAGTGACCCAATTAGAAAAACAAGGACACAGATAGTGTCAACACATTAGCATGGTTGCAACAAATCAATGGACTGTGGTCAGGATGAGTGAAGGAAAAGCCTGAAGTCGATGTTACAGCTGATCAAACAATGAATGCAAGGGGGAAAATGCTGGGCAGTGCTCCAAAAGCAAGAGGAGAGATAATGCAGAGAGAAGACCACTAATCTGCATTAGGCTGACTCATCAGCAACCTGAAATCTTTTAGGCACCTTCTCTTTTTAATGCTGCATCTGATACTTAGTACTGCTAGATGCTGAACGATGCTGTGAACCACAGCTCTTATAGAGGAATACAAGCGGATTGTACACACTTCAGGTATAGAAGTCCTAGAAGAACATGATGTAAGTTTTAGGACATCTAGAAGGTCATTCTTGGACACTTGATTAAGTCATTTTCTGATGATTGTAATACATCAAATCTTAGCTATAAACCACTTCTGACTGAATCATGTGCCAACTGAATTATTAAAATAACCAATCAATGCAAGTCCTTATGCAACATAATTATAACCTTAAGAATTGTAATAAATATACTTATTAATTCATGATATCTAGCATACACCTATATTATAAAAATCTGAAGATACATTTTTAAAAGATCAATATGAAAAGAATTTGGGAGAAGAGGAATATCTCTATGTGTCATGAATCATTAACCACTGGCTTCCACTTCCCACTCCCATATCCTTTCTTTATTACCACTATAACAGAATACAGCGTGCTGAGACCAACAGCAGCTACCCTGAAATATTCATAAAGCATGAGCCTCTTTTTCCCTAAATTACAGACACTGAATGTTTGCTGACTTATAAGAACAAAAACACTCACTGCATGTAATGTTTGAGGGGTGTTTGTACTAATATGAGTTGGAAAGACCAGATCACTTTTCAAACATTGTGCTATTTATATGCCCTTCATGTCCTCTTCTTTTCCATTTCTATCAACACCCCAAAAATTTACCATTGACTTCTCCAAACTCTCCAAACTCCAACACAGACGTGCATGTCACACATTCCTTATTACAGTAAGTAAAGATAATTTTGGAACAAAAATAGTTATAAGACAAATACATGGCCGTGTACATAACAAGAATTCCCATATCTGGTAGTTTGTACATTTTAAATGTGTGTTTGTGTGTGTGTGTGTGTGTGTGTGTGTGTGTGTGTGTGTGTGTGCGTGTGTGTGTGTGTGTGTGTGTGTGTGTGTGTGTGTGTGTGTGTGTGTGAGAGAGAGAGAGAGAGAGAGAGAGAGAGTCCCCTATTGGACTCCATCCATTATGTTTATGCATTGGACAATCAGAGTGCAGCATGATAGAGCTAAGAGACCACCCACTGTGAATCAAGAAAGACTAGAACACCCCAAGGGGTGTGTGTATGAGTGGGAGAGAGAGAATAAAAGAGAGAGAGAGATGGGCCCTTTTATACAATGTCATCCATAAAGCCTAAATCAACAAGATTCAAGAAGCCCCTTGATGTCGCTCAATGTCTGAATGTTTTACGCATATCTCATGTCCACAGCAATGAATAAATAAATATAAATGGAAGAGTCATTGGCGTACTACTAAACTACTATCCAGTGATGACTGTGCAAGGGAGTAACGCAGAGAGCACTGGTCCCTAGGCAGTTGCACAGAGTGTCCTTGGAGTCACATGGTGCTGGAATACAGCTAAAACCCACACTGGCACATCTCATCTTATCAAATTCTACCTTTTATTTAACACATTATGTAAAAACGAAATGTCACACTATTAGAAATGCACAAATAAAGATAACACAAATACCAAAGAATATTTTGTTTGTTTCAGTGTGTGTGTGTTCGTGTGTGTGTGTGTGTGTAATTAGCATCATTGAATGTTGACTTACGCATTTAGGCTTAGACATGACCTTTGTTCCAGCACGAAGACAAGCAAAAGATACACACACAATATACTCTGCATGAGACTGTCTCTCTCTCTCTCTCTCTCTCTTCCTCTCTCTCTATGTTCACGCGCGTGTGTGTGTTTGTGTTGTCACTGTTGACTCACTTCTTTCCCCCTGGTCTAAACAGTGTCAGGCAGGCTGAGCAGACGTGTACTGTATATAGCGAAGGACACTGGTGGCATGGGTGAGAACAGTCAAAGAAGACATGTTACTGAAATTATATAACCTCGCTGATGCTTCACCAACAGCAGAGAAAAATCATCCCTGGCCATGTGCCTTCACTTGTATACAAATGAAGACTATATGTACGTATTTACTGTCCTCTGTGCTGTCCCTCTATCTTTATTTGTTAGATTTTTTTTTTTTTGGCTTGCACCAGGCCCTAACTCTATGGTTAATACTGGGACATACCTGATATAGCTCCTACCTGATATGTGTGATGCTTTCTAGTTCACAGTGTATGAACTACAGAGCTGCATGGTGCACAAACGCACAATACTCTACTGTATTCTATATACAGTGTTGAAAACAGTAAGTCTATGTATCAAATGCATATCGCATCTTGTGGTCAGTTTTAACACGCCTGATGACCCCTTTACCACATTACAGTTTAGTGTTGAGGAAGGCAGACATGGAAATCCAGAAATAGGCACACAGATGCTTTTACTGCACACAGAAAACCCAAATCCACCAAATCTGCAATTACAATCAAATAAATAAAACGACATTAGATCTTAAAACTAATGTAGACCCATTACCATATATGCAAATTTAGCTTCAATTCTCTACAAGTCATGTGATTAGTAAAGTTACTAAGTGATTAGTTTGTTCCACTTTATCACTTTATCTAATAGTTAAATAAAGCCTTTATTTCATAAATAAGTTTTACAGGTTGTTTGCGATATTACATGTAAGCTAAACTAGCTAAATAGTAACAAAATGAACAAAGCAAGCTGAGATGACATAAAACATGGAAACCAAGCAAGTTTGTCATGCTTGTAGACAGCTACGTTAGGTAAGTCCATTAACATACCGTGAGAACTAAGCTAACAATGGCTTTGGTGGTAAGAACTTTAGTTTTTGTTAAGATGTTGTTGTGCTCAAAATTTTGCAATTTAAACAGTTCTTTAATCATATTTCATAGAATGCTGTTGTGTAAATGACAGCGGGAATCGTCCAGGAGGTCGATCTGTGTTTTAGGTCCAGCTGACTAGCAGAAGGAATGTTAGCAAGCAACCTCAGAAATATAGATGCAATGTAAATCTACTTTTGTGTTGATGAGTATACATGGGACGTGGCTTTAAACATGTAAATCCGTCCAGTGCCCAGGAACTGTTCTGCACTTTTAATCTAAGCAAGTTTATACACCTTAAATGGCTGTAGTAATATATAGACCAAATCAAAATGAACAAAATCAAACAGAGAGCAGAAGGCAGTGGGAAGGTTTAGGGGTAGAGGTCAGAACTATTGTCCGCTGCTATTATAGTTCTGAAGATGGCCATTTTTAAAATCCTTCCACCACCACACACGTCTCTATCTCTCTAACCACTTTCCTTCTATTGCCAGAGAAAGTGTGTACAAGCACAGAATACAGAGGAGAGAGAGAATATATAAGCTAAGAATGTTAAGGCTCCAAAGAGTTATGGATCAGAAGATCGCTGGTTTAAACACCACAATAATACACAACACAATAATACAATAATGTCTGCTGGACACTACAGAAGAAACAGCTTCTAGGAGATACAGTACCGCTAAACCCAGAGACCTCAAAAACAAAGAATCTCTTTCTCTCTTTCTCACTCTCACTCTCACACACACATATCCAAGAAGATGAGAATGTAGGTCAAGGACAGCTGAGGCAAGGGGGAAATTAAGATGATCTGAAAACACACATGCTCTGTAAAAATCATCTAATATGTTGTGCAGCACAACATGAACTATAAATCAGATTAAGCAAATATATTAAGACTTTGACAATACTGTATTATTCTTGAATGATGTGTTAGCAATCATAAGTATGAGAAAATTACGAGAATCTTTTTTCATAAAAAATCTAACACACTTAATATGCAATTTACTGGTCCACGTGATGCGTAGTTTGCATTTGGCCTCGGGATCATTGCATAATAATTTAAAAGACAACAAATTAACCCTGATGTGTAGCGTGTCACCACAAATATTCCCCCAGTATAAATGCTGTAAGCTTTAATTGCTTTATTCTCCGCTCAACATGAAGGCTTTGGATAATGATGTGATTCAGAGAAGCACTTGGCTTTATTCCAAGTTAAGAATATTACTCATGAGTGATCATTATTTGTTGAGCTCTCAGTTATATAGGAGTGTGTGTGTACCAGAGATTTTACTTTAGTTTTCTGTATTTGTAAATTTTCTTATGTACACATAACATACAAATGCAAACCTTGCTATAAAACAAAAATGCAACCAAATGTTATACATTAGCTGATAACAATGCCATAAAATAACTCTGTAACCATTATTATTTAAGTATAAACTACAGTCAAACAAGGAGTTTAGAGGGAAGTAATAGACACAATGGTGGATAAGTATTAAGACAAAATATGCCAATCAGTCTAGTTCTCCCTGGCAACGAAACAGGTGATGTCACTAATTAGTTCTAGCTTATCTGGCTAAAGAGTTGTGGCCATTAGAACCACCCAGTTGGTGTGTGCGCCGATTAATGTGGCAGGAGTTTTTACTTTCTGAGTTTCCACCTCTGCAAAAAATGGCAAAAACATCACAATCTCAAGTGAATTGTAACCTTGTGGCAAATTTCTGTGCATGATCTTCATCAAGCAATGAAGGAGACATGGACTGAGCAAGTTAAACCAGAGTACTGAAGATGTCTTTTTGACTTTATGCCCAGCCAGATAAAGAAGGTTTTGAAGAATTAAGGACTTAATACTAAATATTGATTGTTGTATAACAATTTCATTGCATACAATAACCCACTATTAACTTATTGCATAAAATGAAATTATTATGCCATTAAAACATTAAATTTCACTTTGTTTCAATATTTTTGTCCCCCATTTGTAAAATTATAGGCAAGTCAAACTCTCAGTACCTTTTCTACCACTGATCCTCATGAGTTACAAAAAGCCTGAATTACTAACATGACAATGTTTTGTAAAAAAAAAAATGTTTCAGGATGCAATTCTTTTATTTAAAAGCATTTGAGAATAATCTTACCATTAAAAGGCACAGTGGTTCTAGGAATGACATCCAGCTCAAGGACAGGTCCAAACGGAAAGCCCGACAGCAGGGATGCTGAGCTGCAAAGAAGTGTCAGTGCGATGGCATGCAACTCAGGATGTGTCATGACCACTGTGATATTAGTACAGATGGCAGCTAGAATCCTTCCAGACCCCTTTGGACCACTTTATATAAACTCTATCAGAGTCCTAGCTCATCTTCCAGGTGTCAAAAATCTCCCTCTGTATAGAAAAACAAGGTAATAATGGGTTCTCCATCAGATATGCTCACAGGCAAAATAATCAATTTTGCAAGGAAATCCTGTCAATGTAACTTTTTTCACATGCATACAATAGGACTTGTACAATAGGACATTATTTACAATAGGACTCACGATATATGATGTCTGCCCTACATTAAAAACTCATTATTTACAAAGGGTACCTTTAGCAATTACATAATGTTCAAACAAAGAGACTGACAAGTCAATCAAAAGCACATCAAAAGCAGTATAGTTTTCCTCATATTAGTTTTACATGTTTGCATTGCAAAATAGAAGTTCAAGTCTTGAGAAGAGAATTTTGTAATATCTTTTGCATATGCCATTCGTTGTCATTTTTGTCAATTAACGCAAAAGCACAGAAAATTACATAAGTACTGCAGTGATTGCATTTCCATAATATTATTTATCTGCTGAAATACACATTTAATTCCTACCTTCACTAATGCATACTGACTTCTGGGTGATGCTTTAGATTGTTGCTAAATGCCCACAAAAAATTATATTGATTACAAATTTAACAAATGTTTATAGGAAAAAAATGCCATAGGCTGTACTCTTGTTAAAACAAATGCTTATATTCCAGAATGTGATCTCATCTGTTACACATGCTATATGTACACTAACACGAGTGATTTTTTTTCCTAGAAGAAATATCAGTGCAGAACATCTCCCCCACAATTCAAATCAGCAAAGCGATCCAAGTGTATTGGCACCAAAACAAAAAAGAATTACAGTTTGTTTGTTTGTTTAAGCCTTCAATATATTATACATCATATGTGCCTTTGATCCTCCATAAAAGTCTTACATTTAAGCCTTTTACATTTAAGCCTTTTACATTTAATCCATCAACCAGTATAAGAACATATAATTACAGCATCAATTCACAAACTTCATAAACAACAAACAAAAGCTCATCAAAACAAGCTCGTCTTTTCCCTTCTAAAATAATGCATTTATTTTAACCTAATTTAACACTAGATTTTATTTGCTGCCAGGAATTTTAAACACTAAATTAAATTTACACCAAAAACCAAATCTCTGATGCTTATTTGAGCAGAGCCCAGGTTTTGATATTATAAAATAAAGATTTGTGAATTATGGGATGCTGAAGTGCATATACTGTAAATGATCATATATCCATATAAGAGTTTCTATAGTTTATGATGTTGCCTCTGTCAGTGATTGCATTATAATTAAATAAGCCAGAGTACAGTCAGCAACGCAGGACACTCAGGCTACACAAAGACTCATTAACATCAGAAAAAAGTTCACTATGGATTTAGTGGACTAGTGATGAGATTAAGAGATTTGGTTAGTGTCACTTTCGTGATTTCGACTGAGTGATTCATTCACAGTTTTAAATGAACATAATTAATCTTATAGCCAATGAAGGGGCCTTTTTTCTTTTTTTTTTTTACATTTTTTATAACATTTTGACACAGATATGCAACTAGAAAACAGTAACTCTAAAGCACTGCTTGTCATCACTTATTTGCATTTAGTTATTTAATTAACACACATATTGAGTTACAGTTAAAACGTTAATGTTAATGTATCAACTAATTTTTTAAAAAACACTTTTTTGGTATTTTTATTATTTTTATTCAACAGTATCGCAGTTATAACATAAATACTTAACTAAAACAAAAATTGGCTATTACTGCTTATACAGGAAGAAAACAACTTAAGGCTTACACCTAAATGACATCTTCTGTGTGAGTATTCCACAGAAAACGGGCATGATCGCACACCACTGCGGCATTTTTAAAGGGCACTTCTGGCACACTTTATAAGTCACCTTCACCTGCATGTTTTAGTAGCTTTACTGAGATATGCAGTATTAGCAGATTGGTTAGTAAGATTTCTAGCACACGCTACTCATAAAGACCAGAATAGGTTTACTGTACCTCACAGCCTGCATCCTCGCAACAGAAATAGCCAATGCAGCGCGTTACCGTAGAAACTCGGAGATCCGGTGTGTGTGTGTGTGCGCGCGCGCGCGTGCGTGCGTGTGTGTGTCACATTAACTGCGAACGAGCAAACGAGCGCGGTTCAATGTCCAAGGTGTGGACACGCCTATATATGAATATTCATTTCATCAGTAACAAAACCACGCCCCCTTCCACGGAGCCATTGTAGAACCTTTTATGACGTTAAAAAAAATCACAAACATGAAACGAAATAAAAGCTTGCATTGTGTCTAGCTTATCTAAGTTTGGATAGCTTATTTACTATTTATTTATTGTTTACATTTACATGACTGCAGAGGTAAATTGTAGGCTATTCGCTCTTCTTCCTTGAATAAGTCAATTAAAGACCAAATAGTTTTCGGGAATGCATAAATGTTTAAATGCTACTTAAACGATGGGCTTATTTATTTATGAACTTCTGATGTGGATGGGCTATTTTTATTAGACCTTTCAATTATCTTTTTTTTTATCATACATCCTTCAGCATACTCTGGCGCCACCAAAAGGCCATACAGCATGACCACGAATCCTGTTATCTATGCTTTAGATTCAGGAACCGATAGCGAATATACTCTGATCTAGGATAAACTACTCTGGATTTTAACACGGATATCCGTGATGTTTTGTAAAAGACCACATGTCTGAAGGTGACCAGTATTGTATTTATATTTGTATGTTTATTATATTGTTCTCATCTCTTTTTTTTCTGTCGTGACCACAATTTTAGGTAAGTAATTACTGACCCCAATCCAACCCCTGATTCTACACAAACCCAATTCCTACCGCAAATCTAACACTCATTATATACCTAGTCCCACCATAACCTTACACAAACCCTGACCATAGCACAAACATAACTTTATACATACCCATAACTTAACCTAGAGTTAGGTTACCCTAACCCTAACTCTGTCCTAACTTCAACTCAATCATTTAACTACATCAACTCTAACCCTAACTCAATCCTAACACTAAACCAACCCTAATCCTAAATCAATCTCAACACCACCTCAATATTAACCCTAACTGAATCTTTACACTATCCTAACTCTAATCCTAAATCAGTCCAGACACAAACTAAATCCTAACCCTAAATTAATTCCTACCCTAACTCAACCCTAACTCGAACTCAATCCGTATCTTTGATCAACTCTAATCCTAATCAGTCTTAACACTAGCCTGGCCCTAAACCTAAATCAATCCCAAATTCTAAGGCTAACTTAATTCGAACCAGACTTAACCATTAATCATAACCCACCCTGATCCTAACCTTAAGAAATCCCTGATCTTTCATCAGCACCAAACACATGCAATTACTTTTAGGCAACTTCATTAAGCGTGGTCCAAGGCATAGCCCTATTTGCCCAGACATGACTATTTGTGGAACAAGAAATTTGGGAAAATAACCAAAACTATTAATGATCAATAGCTGTTTTTAATAATATTTATATTAGAATATTTGATTTGGTGGGTTATCTTGTGTTGTTTTCGTTTATGATTCGCTTCGGCTCATTGTGGAGAAACAAAATATAAAAAGCGAGATCGTAGCAAAAAGACAAATGACGAGTAGAAAGAGGAAGTGGATTAAAGACAAGGGGAAGGGTTAAGCTTTTATAGCGTCACGAATTTCGCACATGACAGATGCTGGAAGAGTTTTTCCATTAGTATACACTACAAGGTTTAAAAAGCAACGGGTTCTGTTGCAGCCTTATTTGTACCGCCTTGGCAGTAACGAAGACGTTTTCTGGACATGGTAGGTATTTCCTAATTATTAGAAAAGCTTTACAGCATGGAAATAGAGTTTAAGCGTTAACTTGCCAACTGGGCAGCATGTGATAGGAACAAGTCCCCTGGAGTAAAATGAAAGCCGACACTGAACAGGATGTGTAAGTTTACTCAGATTAAACAGGTACTGGTGACTAAACTAGCTATGATGCTACGGACATGCGACGTTTTTAGATAGGCTTGTTGAATGGGAAAGTCAGAAAATCCTAGCTAGGACTTGTTAGCGCGCTAACTTAATCTCTTGCTGTCAACCACGGGAGTATTATCCAAATAATAATCGTGGGCAAATTAATAGATTTAAAACAGATTAAGGTTTTATCCGGAATAGAGGTTTAGAAGCCGGGTGATATATAGATATATGTTATTGTATCTTGCTAGCATGTTGCGCCTGATTAGCAACGGTAACTAAGGTTGCTTATCTCTAGCTAAGTTAACGTTCGGTAGTTATTTTAATGTTAACCAACGTTAGTCATCTTTAAGCTAACAAGTTAACTATTTTCAGTTATGAAACCTGTATGAATGCCTAATAATTTAGTAAAACCGGTTACGACGCTAGAAAGGGTTGGCTAGGCAGGTCGCAAAGTATGTTAGTGGAACCAGTTCATGTTGGCAGATAGTTAGTTTACAGTAAGAGTAAACTATGTGTAAGTCATCAGTGATATTTGCATGGAGAGAAATGTTTGCTTTATTTTTTTATTAAAAGTACACAGGTGTGGAACCTGTCATCATATCACATTACTGGCTTGCTGTTAATCTCAGTTTGGATCAGATATGAGTTTGCACTACAGCAGGAACAAAGAAGCCACATCTCAGAGAGATGAGATGGATATCTCTGTGCATACAGTGACGAGAACCCCAGTGGTTTTGCTTCCCTGATACAGTAAGATCAGATGGGACACTGACCAACAATAACAAGTTCAGTAACGTCTTTAAAGATAAACTGATTGAAACTGCTTTTAATTGACAATTTTCAAACTACTCCTATGAGGCTATAGATGATAACACTCCAGTTGTGTGTAGTGTGTTGGCTTGCCGAGTGTAGAAGTCGGGTGCCGGGACTTGTACACAGATGATTAAGCCCAATATTGTGTGAGTTCTACATGCGCCTCTGGGGCAGCTCTGGCCCCTCGCGGCATGACTCCACAAGAGCTGTGTGTGCTCATACAGGAATGTTAGCAGCAGATCCTTTGGGTGCTGTGGTTTGCGGGGTGGCGCCTCCATGGATCGAATTTTTTTTAATTCGGTGCATTTCATAAGTGCTCAGTTTTCTTTTACTTTTCTATCGTGTCCAGCAATTACATTGTCCAGCAATTTGTGCTATATTGTTTTTTGTGCAATCTGACCAAAACGCGCAGACCATTGGTTCCCACAGGCATAGATGAGTCTTGGGTGCCCATGGTCCTGTCACCAGTCAACTGCTAAATAATATATAATCAGTGTTGTTTACTTCACGGGCATCATAAGGATATCTATTAGGTACACTGCATGGCCAAAAAAAGGTTGTACAAAAATGTATGAATACAGTAATATATAAAATTTTATGTATACAATGTTTACTGTGCAGATGTAAACTGCGAGATAATATATCAAGTGTACAATGCGCAAATGTACAATATGTAAACTATGCAAAACATAATATTCGCTGTTTAGCAAAAAGGTTGCAGTTTGGATTTAAATAACAATTATTTAAGAGCTTTTGATTGGTTATCTCTGCAGTGTGTTTCAACGGTCAACAATTCTTTTAATGCTAACTAATGCAATACAGTACATAGCTTCTCATTTCTTAAACAGTCATGTCCAACGATGTATCCCATGGTTGTGGAAAAAGTTGTTACTGCGCTTCAGAAGGCTCAAAGCTTTGGCCTACATCAAGCAAAGAAAACAACTAAGGACATTGCTGAACTGAAATTGGGTTTGGAGATGATGATGATGATGGTGATATTTGCAGAAAATATGTGTTTGAAAAAGTCATGAACAACTATAATCAGCTTGATGGAGTTATACTGTAGAAATCACAGCAGTGTTTAATAGTTAACGTAAGAGCATTTTTACACACATGATGCAATGAGAACTTAAAAGATTGGCACTAAATAGCTGTCTGGCCAAAACAAAATCGCTTGTTAGTGAGACTTATAGAGGAAAAAAAAAACTAAAATTTGATAGGTAGCAGAAAGATTTGACCGTGCATTGTGTTCTTATTAGCATTAGTGCTGTGCCTCTGACATTTAAATAGCTCACTTTCATGTAGCAGATGTGTAAATATTAGCCTACTTTATTTCACTTGATGTTTCACTTATGTAAACCCAGGTGTTCTCTTTGCAATTACAGCAGTCTATTAAGATTATTACCTGTAACGCTGTATACCGCGACCCCAATACAATTTTGGCCGATAACAATTGTGAGATACTGTTTTCTCAAATTCAGATAACATTATGAAGGTCCTTTAACGCTAGACCTACAATTATATAAAAGAACTACTTTCTACTTATGATGACAGTCACCATGATCAGGGCTTGTGCAGAACGTGGGTTCAAAAAATTAGAAAAATCTCTGTAAAAGTGATCTTGAAGTAACCTGGACTTTTTCCTGTATATTAACATGTTTATTTAGTTTTACCATATTTCACCACATCTACTTTTGTACTTCTCTCATAAATTTTATGTCATTACATGCTGTATGCTAAATGCAGCAAAGTTGTCACATATCTAAGCTACAGTACTGTGCATGTGTGTTTTTATTTTTATTTTTATACAGGATTCATACAGTCATCTAGGACGATGACTATATCCCGCCTGCCTTGTGGGATGAGAGAACCTCTGCTGGTGGAGGAAAAGCAGAGATAGTACAAGAGAATGTAAAAAGAGATGGAAAGGAGGGTGTGGAACTGTTGCCTGGGTGTCTCCACAGCTGTGCTGTATGGCTCCCTTGCCCTTTTTGTCTCTATACTCCATAATGTCTTCCTGCTTTATTATGTTGACACTTTTGTGTCAGTTTACAAAATAGACAAACTTTCCTTCTGGGTGGGTGAGGTAAGAGAGTTTATTCTGTTGCTTTTGTAGAAAAATACATGGCATAAAGTGCAAAAAAAAATCATATTAGATGCGTCATTTAATGTTTGTGGCTCACACAGACTGTGTTCCTGATATGGAACAGCCTGAATGACCCTCTCTTTGGCTGGCTGAGTGACCGCTCTTTTCTTAGCACCCCTCAGTAAGGATTTCCTTGTTCACTCTAAACAGATTACACTTGAATTTAAAGTACAACTGAACATCTAAATGTTTAAACAGTAATAGAAAAAAATACATTGACACTGACAGCCATTTTGTTTAAATATTTAAGAGCTTTATTTTGTACGTCTTTGTTTGACTACTCAGGTCTGGAGCTCAGATCTCTTCACCTGAAGTGGTGTTGAAACGCCTCCAGTCCCTCTCCAGGAATGGTCCACTTTTTGCGCTTTCTTTCCTGGCTTTCTGGGTGGCCTGGGCCCACCCTGGTCTGCAGTTCCTCATCTGCCTGTGCCTTTATGACGGATTCCTCACACTAGTGGACCTCAACCACAATGCCCTGCTGGCTGACCTGGCCGTGTCTGCAAATGAGCGCACACGCCTAAACTTCCACAGCTCCCTTTTCAGTGCCCTGGGCTCACTGTCTGTTTTCCTGTCGTACTCATTCTGGGACAAAGAGGACTTTATGTTGTTCAGGCTTTTTTGTGTAGCACTGGCTGCTCTGTCATTGCTGGGCTTTGCTGTGGTATCTCGAATTTTGCGCCACAGGTTCCAAAATGAGGTTAAATCACGCAAGAATGAAGAAGAGGCATTTCTCAAGGAGTATGTTCACCTTTTTTTTTTTTTATTCATTTATTTTTTTAAATCAGCATTATAATAAACATTTTCATGTTGCTTAGCACAATGGTTCCCAAAGTCCATTTATAAAGCAAAGTCAGGGGCCTATGATTTTCATTATTCTGTTCCAGTGGTGGAAATCACAATCCATTAACAGTTATTATACATGGTATTGTATTTTTTTTTAATATAAATAATATAACCTTGAACCTAATGTCAAAATAATACCTTACCTTTTCAGAACCGCTGGCCTAGAGCAGTCATAAAATGTCACTTTAACATTTAGTCATTAAAATTGTATTTAGAAAAGGTTGATAACTGTTTTAAGTAAAAAAACGTGGACTAACCTAACTAACTGTTTCAAGAAAAAAAAAATCTTGAATAGCAGGGCAACCATTTTCTACATTTATAGATTTTTCCCCAACCAAAAAGTCTGTTACACTTACAAATAATGTGAAAAACTGTGGAATCTATTAAATTCAGAAGTCTCCTTTTTACAGTTTTCCACTAGAACTGTTTGGTTTTACAGTTTAGCTTTACACATCTTTGTCATTTCTGTAGGTTTATAGCTTGCCCATGTAGTGTAATAAAATTGTGGGTTCTGTCTTCTTGAAAAAGCAGAGGACTTTGTCTGCCTCACAACCAAATGTATGAGAAAAGACCTCTCAAATTGCAAACCTGTCCCAGTCCCCTATGAGCTTCTCTTTGTGAGCACAAGAACTCGTTACCTCCCTCCCTCATTTTTATTACTCGCATTCCGTTTTTCTCAGATTGCGTGTTGGCCAGGTTCCTCTTGTTCAGACGGAGAAGCCCATCACTCTTGGAGATTATCTGAAGCAGCTCTCCCGTCACAAAAATTTTATGTGGTTTGTTTCTATGAATCTGGTGCAGGTAAATATTGTTTTTGGATCCATGATTGTGATTTTTGTCTATTCCTGATTTTTAAATTTGCAGTAATTGCAACATATCACTTTACTACTTTACAGGTGTTTCACTGCCACTTCAACAGCAACTTCTTTCCTCTGTTTCTTGAGCACCTCTTATCTGACCGGATCTCTGCCTCCACTGGCTCCTTTCTGCTGGGTAAGAGCATGTGACCCTTATGGAACATTTGCCTTATTAAAATACTATTCATATCCTAAGCTCTACCATGGGCAAGGCAATGTGCTGAATTACTTTGGCCATGGGCTGGTTATTGTGGAGCTAGATTGATGCAGTTTTATATAGATTTTATATTCTTCTGGAATTTTTAAGTCGGACAATTCAATTCCCAATAGTGTATGCTCATTCATATTTTAGGAACTTGCACTGAAAATTGTTGTTTGTGTTGACATGTCCATTGCTTTCTTAAGTATGTATATGCTATGAATTTTTATTAATACATTTTTTTTTGTTTATATTTCACAGGCATTTCTTACATAGCTCCCCATGTCAACAACCTTTACTTTCTTACATTAAGTCAAAAACTGGGTGTCTACCGGGTTGTCCGTGGCCTCTTCATTTTGAAACTGGCTCTTAGTATAGTAATGTTGCTAGCAGGAGCAGACCAGGTCTACTTGCTTTGCTTATTTATTGCCAGGTAATATCTTAACATTACACTAAAAAATACAAACACATCTAGACAATTTTCCTTGAATTAAGACTGTTGTAAATTATTAAATATTTATTTTATTTATTTATTTTTTAACCTGAAAAGAGATTTTTTAATTGGGTAATTCTGTTGCTTTATTTGTACTGTATGTTTAAGTAAAATAACAGTGTAATACTTTTAAAGGACAGACGATGCTTAATCTGTGCAGCCTATTTTAAATAATTTAACAGTATCAACATAGTACAATACTGGACAGTATTTGTATCAAAATAATAAAATGTATTTTTTCTTGTTTATTTAACTGTATAAATTATTTTCTGCAGCAATCGAGTGTTTACGGAGGGGACCTGTAAGCTGTTAAATTTGGTCATCACAGATCTGGTTGATGAGGACTTTGTAGTGAACCGGCGACAGCAAGCAGCTTCTGCACTGCTGTTTGGTATGGTTGCTTTGGTAACAAAACCTGGCCAGACCTTCGCTCCCCTTATTGGTACCTGGCTGTTGTGTGTGTATACAGGTATGTATAAATAGACAGATTTGATCTGAATAATGAAAAAAGAAAACTGTCCATGAGAATGGACTGGAAAGCCCTTACCTGCCAACTGAGGATGATTTTATACAATTCCTTGCACTTTATTTTTATCCTATGTATAACCTGATAAATTATATTGGTTATACACAGTTCATAAGTATAATGTATAGTTGTAATAGGCTAGGAAGTGCAATATAGATATTTATTTTATAATTCAGCAATACCCTTAGTTATGGGTCTACACGTACCCTTTCTTTCTTGGCACAATTTGAGTAGAGTGTTGTTTCCCCTTTCTAAGGTGCCAAACATTTCTTAGAACTTTAAATAACAGCTCTCTCCCTCTCTTTACTTAAGCAGGTAGATTACTGGCCAAGGTACCCCGCTACCCAGTACATTTGTGAGACATCTTATGGTTGCACATGGTGTTTGTTATTGGCAGTCTATAATATGATAGTCTAATACATCATGAGACAAGTTCAGATCAGCATGGAGATCTTGAGTAGAATTATGGTCTCAGTAGGTGATGGTCCTTGTGATCCTAATTTATACAGAGTACACTTAAACGTACTTATGTCTTTCATGGAGGCCTTTCATAAGTTTTTTTTTTTTTTTTTTTTTTTTCTTTTCTTTTTTTTCTTCCCTGAACTCAGATCTGGTATCATGTTAAAGGTATCATGTTGTACACTAATGTAGATGTTTAGGTGACCCATTCAGTGTCTATGACTGAAGGAAGATGCAAGCAAAAACAAACAGTCCTGCTTAACTGGAAGTTTATTGACTTTATTTTTGCTAGGGCCATTTAATCTATTGTTTCCTGTCATGTTCTACGTATCTTTGAAAATGAGTATTCAAAGAAAACAGCACAAATATACAATAGTCTTGAAAAATTATTCCACCCCCTTAAGCTAGGGTGTAGTAGTGTTACAACTTTGAAATGAAAGTTATTTTGCGTATTTCTAATTATACATGTAATTTATACATGCTTACCATTTGAAGGTACAAAATGTTTTGATTTATTGTGACACAAAGGTTAATTAAACAAAAAATAATGCTTGGATATGTCTCTACTAGCTTTGCACATCTGAATCCTAATATTTTTGAGTGTTTCTCTTGGCAATATTACTGAAGTGCTGTCAGATTGGGTAGAGACTGCTGGCAAACGAAAATATTTAAGTCTTGTCATAAATATTTAGTTGGATTGAGGTTTGAGCTTGACTGGGATATTTTAACACATTCTGATTCTTGGTTTTAAACCACTCCAGTGAAGCTTTGGCAGTATGGCAATAAGTCTCCTCTCTGGTCTCAAATCTCTTGCGTACCGGATCCGGTTTTCTTCTAGGATTGTCCTGAATTTGACTTAATCCATCTTGCCTTTAGCCCTGACCATTTTTTAAGATTGAAAACCTATTCAATTACAAATTGTAGCATTTTTATTATTTTGTACTCAGTCACTTTTTCAGGCTTCCTAATTCATTGACAGGTTAACTAAAACAGTTTGTTTAAACTTGTATCTTTGATTGAAAAACTTCATTTTTAATGTTTTAATTTTTTTTTTCTAGGTTATGATATCTTTGAGAGGGGCCCTCTTAAAGACTCAGTGGCAGCTGTAGATGTCTCAGGTACCGAGAGCTCTCTGCCACTGCGCCAGGGCTGCTTTTACCTACTGGTGTTTGTGCCAATCTCCTGTGCCCTGCTGCAACTACTGGCATGGTCTCGCTTTACCCTTCATGGTCACAAATTACGGGGCATTAAAGCCATGAGGCAGGGTGCTCAACATCTCAGTGATGTAAAGGCCATCTAATACTGCCCACCCCGTTCTTCACTGCCTCACACTGACTCAGGATGGAGACTAGAATTGCCTAAAAAAAAAAGGACAGTGTGACTGAAATCTTGGAGAAACCTGCCTTATTTTCTTATTGTGATAAATCATCTGCATGTCTATATTTCTAAATAAAATGATGTAGGGACCAAATATGAGCTGATAAAACAATTACAGTATGTGGTCTGGGACCATATGGGAGAGAACCATTTCTTCCTTTTAGACTGCACAATACAAAATTTTTTTGGGGTAATGTAAGCCCCTAGCTTCAACATTGGTTTACCTCCTAAGCATTATTATTTTCTTTAAAACTCATAGGCTTTTACCTATTTATTTAGCAGTATGCTTATCTCATATTTAGCATTTTAGAAAATACTCTGTAGCAGTTCAGGTCTAGTGGATATTAACTGCATGAGCTTCTGTGGAGTGTTATGTTGGTTCATTTGCACAAACTTTTCTTCCCCCTCTTCATTTGTTGTGTACATTCAAATAAAAAACAAAAACAATTACCAAGCATTATACACTAATTATCCATGAGTATGTGAGTTATACCAGTAAATTACATTTTTAAGGATGAAAGTACTTTTGTATATTTTTTAATTTAAATTTTATGACGTTACAATTTATACAAATTGTGTATTAACTTTCCAAAAATGGAAAAACACATTTTACAGTACTGCTCTTTTCAGTATTTTAATGTTGCTTATATTTTCCTTATTTCTTGTTCTTATTGTTTATTTTGTGATCATGAAGATGGTTTGTAACTCAGGAAATTTGGCTAATTTAATGGTTTGCCATTGTTGGTAATGGTTTGTTCATTTATATTAACGCTTTGCAGAAAATGAAAATAATTGATTTGCTTCAGCTATTCATGAGCCACTAAATTCTTGATTAGCTAATGTAATTGTTACCAAAAGGTACATTTCTTATTAGGGTTATATTGCTTAAATTCTGTTTAAATAAAAATTTCACAATTTTGAAATGAGTTGTAGTTTATTATGTAAACAGACTTTTGGGAGCCATATTGTCCTGGATAATATGGATTTATTTTAACATTTACATTTTTGGACATACAACTATTACATATAGTACATGCAAATATTTTTCTCTTTTTTTCCTTAATTGCTCAGACTTTCTCAAAACAGAAAAGTTGAAGAATCAAAGATTTTAATTCAACTCCCTTTAACTTTGATAACAGTGAATAATGTGGCCAGTTAATGGGTGAAAATTATTGCTCATGCTTTCAGGACAAGTGTTTTTTTATGGTCACAGTGGTCTAGTAATTATCCTGTGAGATTTTGTGTGTACACTTACTTTTACTACTGAACATGCCTACGGTTATTACTGACAGTTTTTAGATGCAAATACAAGTTTTTAGGTGTTCCCATTCATGATCTTTTTCTGGGCATATTTTTCCCCTTAATGTTGATGGTTCAGCACTTTCCTATCAAGTATATTAATGGGCTGCTCAGTTCATTACCCAATTTCAGTCATTTAGACCCTCCTTAGTTGTTTTCTTTGCTTAGTACAGGACAACAAATTGACTTCGTTTTTTCTTTGGCCAGACAGTGTATGTTGTCCATTTAACACTTCTGTAGCTCTGTACCCCAGTACAGTAATCATAAGCTACAATGTTAAATAAAGTATACGTATTAGCTTTTTTAAGCTTAACTTTATTTAACTAGTCATAACACAGCTGTTATCAAGTAATATGTACTTATTTAACCTAAATAGTCTGGGCTCATTTAATGAACGTGCTTAGGTCAAACCTTAATGACTCAAAAGTAGTAACTTATAAATAAACAAAAATCAATAATAACTTGTCAATTTATGGTCAGCTACTGTATTATATAAACAAAAATATAACAGTGATTTCTATAAACAGCAAAAAAGAATCCAGCTACTTAAATATTAGGCCTACTCATTATTTACAGCACACAATGTGGTGACCAGTTCCTAGAACCACTATTTTACACTTTGAGTCCTGGAATATCCCTGTGCCATCATGGAAAAAAAAGTCCATAGATGTGATACCATGGTCATGCAATACAGTTAGATCATTTCAGCTGTCTTCATTTTATTGGCACATAACATTGCTGAGCCTAGACCTGACCATCAGAATCAACCCCAGATTATTACATTGCTGCCAGAGGTTTATTCCTCCAGAGGTTTCGCCCCAATCCTGTGAGTTCTCATAACATTGTGTATGTATCGAAATGCTCTTACTTTTACTATTAAACATGGCTCTGGTTTTTATTGTTTATTTCTTTTTTACCATGCAACTTCACCAAGTGTTCAAGTGATCTCCACATATTATTTATAATATATCCATATTTTTTTTCTGACTACACAACCTTGACGGTTCAGCACTATCCTACCAGGTTTGATAATGTGTTGAAGAGTTCTTAACCTAGTTCCAGTTATTTCACATTTCCTTAGTTGTTTTCTTTGCTTGATGCAGCCAAATAATTTGACTATTGTGAAAAGGCGACCTTTTTCTGGCCAGGCTGTGTGTGTGTGTGTGTTGGGGGTATATAGACAGTAATTGGAAGGTATACATGGCCCCCTCCTCGATGGCCTTCTGATTAATACAGATATATAATAAACATATTATATTTTAAATTCTGTATGACAGTATGTTTTTCTTAGCATGTACCAGACACCTCGGGTTTGTTCCAGGTTTTCATTATACTGTACTTGTTAACGTGTGCTCTAAGCGACGCTTTGCTTTTCTGTTTGGCCCTTTAAATTAATCTACTTCCCGTTTAAGCCCCGCCTCTTTTTGTGTCAGCGCGGTGACAGATCACGTGACTGTCGGATTGCTTTATTGTTGGGAGGAGGGATTTGCGTGTGTATGTATGTATGTGTGTGTGAGTGAGAAAAAGAGAGAGAGAGAGAGAGGTGTGTTGAAACTCAATTCTATTCCTGCATTCCTTCCCTCATCAAAGGCCGTCTAAATAGATAGGGGGGGAAATCATAAATTATACCATGGTGAGATAGGACCGTTTCGAAGACTGATCCGCGAAGGGACAATCTCAGGAATTTACAGCGAGGACAGATTGGAGGAAGTGTGCAGTGTTACATTACCCGTTTGACGCCTTGTGGACCGTAAAGGCGAAAGGCTGCTTTTAGCCAGGGACGTTTTCTTTTTTCATTTTTAAAGAGGAACGCAAGATGGCAGATGACAGGAGTGAATAACGAGGACAGCACGGCGCCGTTCCCTTTAAAATGTAAAGGATCGCCCAGAAGCTTTTGGATGTATTTCAGAACTGGACACATTGTACTTATTCGCTTCGACCGGATACGAATAAAAGGGAAACGCGGTTTTGTTTCCCAACAGTAAGGCTGTGCTAGAAAAGTAGGTTGGTGTTCTAGCTGTTGCGACCCCTCGCTAGCTGGATATGGCAGATCTTTCCATTTAGTCAACCTACAACACATTGCTTGGTAAGCCTTTAAACCTTTTTGTGGGCCGTTTTTGGCAAATAAAAAGCGAAGGGACCGGTCATTCCTGTTTTTAGACCCCAGCCCTGTAGTGTGCTCACAGTTAGTTTTCAGAAGCTAAAGCTAGAATAGTACTACTAGGACATTTTGTCTAAAATGAAAGTAACATAGGCTATAGATTTTTCCTGGTGAATCTAGATTGCACAAACATGACGCACTGTAGATTAAATGTGAAGGACAGGAGCCCAACCCGGTCTTAAATTATTCCACAGATCTTATTTTGAAACGTCGTCATGATCAGATTGTTTGGTTTTAATAAAATGAACCCTAGATAACTGTTGATGTTAGGTTAGGGTTATTTAAAAGCCGTTCTATTAACAATTCAAAAGTCTTAACCCCTGCGCTGGAAAGGCCCATAAACGTCCCTTCACCTACTAAGGGAGGAACTGCCAAGGCATATCATTCAGATGTGTCAGCAGATTAGTCTGTTCATTATCGTCACCAGTGATTCAATAGTCAGTGTTAGAAAAGAACGACTGATCATACATTAGTAAACAGAACCATGATGTAGACGTGACCAGAAACATAACTGACGCTTATTACATGTTCGGATTATTAGATAAGTAGGACTTAGTAATAATATAATGTTCCATCAAGTCTACTTTATGAGCTTCAATAGTGCTGCTGTTCGGTTTTCCTTTTACAGAAACATGAACGCCTCTGAAAGTAGGCCTTAAAATACAACCTGGTTGTAAACATTGGTTATTCTTCACTAGATGAATCAGGAAGAGGTTTTATCTGTATGGGGTTTTGTGAGTGTGTCTTGGTCTCACGTCTGTGCATCTTTAGAAAGTTCTAAGCCTGCACCTTTCACACGTCAATAACTCGAATCTTTAGACGAGATCGACCAGAAATGGCTGAAACCTGGAAGAACTGTCTAGAAGAGGAGCTTATATGCCCGATCTGTCTGCATGTGTTTGCGGAGCCTGTTCAGCTGCCATGCAAGCACAACTTTTGCCGAGTGTGTATAAACGAAGCTTGGGCCAAGGATACGGCCATGGTGCGGTGCCCGGAATGCAACAACGCCTACAGCCAGAAACCGGCTCTGGAGAAAAACCACAAGCTGTCCAACATCGTGGAAAAGTTCAACGCGCTGAACATTGAAAAAGCTCCAGCGGTGCTGCACTGTATCCTGTGCCGCCGCGGGCCACCAATGCCTGCTCAGAAAGTGTGTCTGAGGTGCAAGGCGCCATGCTGCCAGTCACACGTACAGACGCACCTGCAGCAGCCCTCGTCCAACGCGGGACACCTGCTAGTGGAGGCGTCCGAGGCTCGGGCATGGAGCTGCCCGCTGCACCACGAGTACCGGCTGTACCACTGCGAGGCCGAGCACGCGGCCGTGTGCCACTACTGCTGCGTAGCCAGATGCGCCCCACATCACGGACACGCCGTCTGCGACGTAGAGATGCGTCGCAGTGACATCCGGGTAAGATCGCAAACACCCAGCTAACACTGACGAGCTCCAATCTTGGGTTAGTAGCTTTTGCTTTCTGATCAGTGGCCTTGTCTATATCTTGTGTGAACAGACAAGTGGGCGCATATCTATTAGGGGTGTAACTCCATGCCATGAGCTGCTTCTGAACTTTAGTGCTCAAAATAAGTGCTTTATTAGAATTTAGACCAAAAGTGGGCGTGGTCTAAGCAGGAAAGTTTTTGTTGTTGTGTTTGTTGGCCTTGTTAAGTATAAACCCTGGGGAAAAGCCAGAGGCAAAACAGCAGCATAGCTAATGTAATCTTTAAATCTTGACTCTGACAGAACATAAACTAGAAAGTGCACACATTTTCTAAATCTTACCCCTGCTGATATTTATATTTGTTACTTTGATCTAAACAATTCAGTTGGTTCAGTTCCCCCAAAATATAAACAAACTACCATTCCCATTTAAAGCACCACAACCATGATCAGACAGATAGTCTTATGTATTGGTGTTTCTGTTTTAGAAGACATTACCAGTCCAGTCTGAGTAATGAATAATTAATTCATATTTGGTAACATCCCAAACATTTATCACAAGCACAACGTTTGATCAGATTTTATGATTATAAAGTTCTGCATTGTTTTTGGGGTCAACTAGGACATTATTTGTACATATACAGGTGCATCTGTTTTAACCTCTGGTTTTAACCCAAGTATTGGACTATCAAACCTTGAGATCAGATGGCCTCAGATGCTTGAACAAGACCAATGAGTTAATTACAAAGGGGGAAAAATGTCTGGTAATATAGCATTCAACTGAATCCTTGATTAATACTTAAATTAGCATTTATACTGTAATGTTTTATTAAAATAAAAGTGCAGCATTCAAGTTCAAGAAGATGAAGCAAATCCTTCGATTTTACTAGTTTCATAGTTATAAAAGGCACCAATATTATTAATTGTGCCTGCCTCTTTGCATACTGTTTTTTTTTTTCTCTTTTTTTTTTTCTTTTTAAACAGTCATCAAGATTTATTTGGCCATTTCATAGCTTTACTTCTTGACCCATCCATCTAAGTAGAGTTTTATCAATGTTCCAGGGCAGGCTCTCTATTCCTTCGCTCCCTTTTTGCTTCCATATGAGTGATTTCCAGTTGGGCTGAACTGTGAAACACTTCCCAGAGTTCTCCTCTGGCCTTATCTCTCTGGGCCAGGTGCATCCTCGCTTGGCATTTAGGGCAGGGAGGGGGGTGGTGGGTTGCAACTGAAGGATTAAATGAGGAGCCTTATTATGGTGGCACAGACGAAGGAGAAAAAACTCATTTGAATCTTATTTACTTCTTACAGTTTTTGCTTTTGTATAGGTGTTAGAATCGCAAGACTTTTCTGTGTTTTATATAATTAGCTATGATTTATTAATTTACAGTTGGGTATAGTTTCTAATAGATGTATTTATAAATATACTGTATTTAATGAATAGACCTGTGTGATTAAAGATAGTGGACATTTTGTATTTAAGATTTTTTTTTCCGAGAGCCCTTTTATGTGATAAACTAGAATTACAAATGTACTGTAGAGCACCATTCCTCATTTCATTGACTTCCAAATTATATCTTTAGAAGATTATTTTTATTATTATTATTACTACTATATTAATAAGTATTATATGTCGGCATGGTGGTGTAGTGGTTAGCACTATCGCCTTGCACCTCCAGGGTCCGGGTTAGATTCCCGACCAGGCTCGGTTCTTATCTCTGTGTGCATGGAGTTTGCATGTTCTCCTCGTGCTTGGTGGCTTTCCTCCGGGTACTCTGGTTTCCTCCCACATTCCAAAGACATGTAGGTTAGGTTAGTTGATGTGAATGAGTGTGTATGTGTGTGCGCTGCAATGGATTGGCACCCTGTCCAGGGTGTACCCTGCCTTGTGCCCTAAACCTCCTGGGATAGGCTCCAGGTCCCCGCGACCCTGAATACAGGATAAAGCGGTATAGAAGATGAGTGAGAGTGAAGTAATATATTTATCTAATTACAAATTTCAACTGGGACTTTAATCAGTCACACACAAACATAGACATGTCAGGATGTAGCTTTGATGGACAATACTAATCATTCTACCAGGGCTGAAAGGCAGATAAACCAGATGTATCCAAAGGTATAGATGAGACTGCTCTGTTCACCCTGACCTTGATGCTGTCCTCAGACAGCAGCGATTCCAAGTGCCCTACCCCCGCTCCCCCTAGAGAAAGAGATGGCAATACCACCATGCAATATTAGGTTCCCCCTATAGGCTTCTGCCAGAAGCCTGAACTCATCAGTCACTGCAATTAGGTCATAGATTTGACTCTTTTTTGCATTATTGTTTGGTGAACATGAATGTAAATTGTTTTGTGAATGACCGAAATTCCAACTGCTTTATGGTGAATAGATGACGTACTGGATGCGCATTTTTTCGTTAATGTTCACATTTTTTTTAAGTGTATTTTATATTGTGATATAACAGGTCCCTTATTGGTCCACAGTCTATTTGGCATCATGAGGAATGGTTTATTTGATTTTATACAAAGATTTAGCATATTAATTGTAAACTGTCATATCAATATAAAGCAAAAATTTCTAATTCGACTTCTAAAAGGATTTAAAAATGGGATTCTATAGTAGCTCTAATTTACCTTGTTGCATTTTTAAGCTTGTCTTTAAATATAAAAGTTGTCAGAAATAAGTCGTCACTTTGTATTTACACAATATATTAATAAAAAACATATTTTAAACTTGTAAGACGTAACAGACGTATTTTTTTTACTAAGAAACTGTGTTCAGAGGTAACCTACATGTACACATAAGGAGTTCGTGCAAAAAATTATGCACCCTTGTTTTTAGACCAGAGGAGAAGATAGTCGCACTCTACTTGGACAGGTGTATGGGATTTGTGTATGTGCGGGGCGGAGTTTGCTAAACACAAGGCGCGCCTCAGTTAGGAATGAATCTGACCAAGGTCAGTGTCTCTTGCATGATTTCGGTTTCGATGAGAATATTAGCACCACATTCCCACAATGTGTTACCCTGAAATTTATGTTTTGGCCTGTAAATCTACAAAAAATACATGGAATGCCATTTTCTCTCTCTCTTTTTCCATCGTTGTCACTCTCTCTTTGGGAGTGACACGGATGGATAGGATCAAGAATGAGTTCATCAGAGGGACAACCCATGTTAGATGTTTTGGAGATAAAGTCAGAGAGGCCAGATTGAGGTGGTTTGGACATGTTCAGAGGAGAGATTGTGAATATATCGGTAGAAGGATTCTGAGGTTGGAACTGCCAGGCAGGAGGTCTAGAGGAAGACCAAAGAGGAGATTTATGGATGTAGTGATAGAAGACATGAAGTTAGTTGGTGTGAGAGAAGAGGATGCAGAGGATAGGGTTAGATGGAGGCAGATGATTCGCTGTGGCGCCTCCTGAAAGGTAACAGCCATGGAATGCCATTTTAGGGCATGCATAAGTATATTGTCCCTGTAAGCTCCACTAAAATATTTTTTGTGTGAAGGAGATTAGAATCATTTGATTAGATGCATTGTTTGTGTAAGTAACCAAATTTCTTCAATTGACAGCTAAGAAAAGAAAGCACTATCTTCTTGTGTAGTCCACATTCTTACCCCATTATTATTTTGGACTTCAAGACAAGTGCTTGTCTTTAAAGGGCTAGACGCAGTTGCGAAACCCTATCTTAGACACTTCGACACAGGAAAATGTTGGCACTCAGAGCCGTGGGAATCTGAACAGGCTGCCTGAAAATCAATTTAAGCACCTATGTAAGCCAACTCTAAATACAGAGAACTTTGCCTGCCTACATACAGTATTTATATAAGTTTTGTATTACTTAAGTTGCTGACATTAAATACAGGCTTAATCTGTTGAGTATAGTGTTCTTATGGATTGATTGACAATGACTGATTTAGTTCATTGTGTACTGAGGGCAGAGGTATTTATCAGCAGTAGTCACATTGAATATTTGCTCCCTATCACTCCATTACCCATCACTCTGTGCTGACAGTGTTTTCCCATGCTCTATCTACTCTTTTACTAATGCTTAAAAGTTTCTCAGATTTGTAACGTTAAAATTTCTTCCAAGTGCTATGTATAGTCAATGTCAACAACTTTATTTCTTTCAATCGATAATATAAATGTAATTATCAATGTGGTGAAAGCTCACATCCTACCTATACGTTTTTACTTTTGAAAAGGTTGAGAAAGACAGCCCGGTATGATTTATTGGTCGCTGGGATGGTTATGGGCATTCAATTACACCTACTGTTTATCATATTTAGTTTGTGGCTGGATACACCCATATCCAATATCATTAAAATTTGACAAGATGCAGAGATCATGTCTGGTACACGATGTGGCCTGTTACTGGGATTCAAAATCCATGCATATCATTGTTAGGTCAGTGAGTGCATTTGGCTGTGTCTGAGTGTCTGCACAGTTGTAAAGCAAAGTTGAACGATTACTGATGTGTGTATGTGCTGAAGCATTGGTTTGGGAATCTGCTAGAGCAAAATCTGGGTTTAGAAATTAAAAATGTTTTGGATTTTAAAGAAAAACTTGTCATGTGAACTAGACACTGGCCTGGTTCAGGGGATTTAAAGCATCAACTGTGTGCTGTGGTTTAGGTTTCTACTGGATGCAAGCATTTTTATCTGCCAGCCAGCTTGCATTCATTACAGAGCTTTGCTCCAGTATGCACACAGCGAGGGTCACAGCTATTTGTCTCTGACATGCAGGCCGACAAAGACAAAATGGGGGGTGATAGTGTAAAATAAATGTGTTTCTTCTATTTCTTTCCTGTTCTCGTTGCTTTCTATAGTGCTCTTCCCCCTTCTCATATTCACCTGCTGAATACACAGAAAAACAAAGCAGCTAAAGTAAAAAAAAAAAAAAGGCTTTGTTACCATGACAGCACCTCTTCTTTTTGGGGCTCTTTTGCATCAAACATTTAATTGTGACTAATTTACTGTTTTAGCATTGTTACTACTGACATGTGCTTTAGTAATAAGAACCTATTTGTTATTGCGGTTCTGGTTTGTAAAAGATTGAATATTAAGAGAGAAAAAAGATTCCACTTCTGTCGTATGCTTATAGGGCATTCAGACTAGATCTTTTATAATCAATATTGTTTTTCATGTGACATGTCTGGACATTTAATTTCTGTTTGAGATGAACATTGGACGCACCATAGGAAAAAAAAAAATCTCTGGCTCATACAGAAGAAATTGCAAAATCATGTAAAAAATCCTGATTTTAAGTAAATCCTTGATTTTGTGGTCTCACTGGATATTTTTTGTAGCAGGCGAATTTATTTTAAGGTGCTTGATTATTTATTGATTTATCTTGACTTTTCCTCTCATTCTGCTTTTTTTTTTTTTTTTAGCAAACGTTAATGAAGCAGCAAGACCGGATTGAAGACAGAGTTCAAGACATAGAAGAGCAGCTCTACAAACTAGAGTCAGACAAATGTCTTGTAGAGGTGTGTGTTCTGTTTTAACACCATTATATAAGATTTAAACTTTAGAATAAGTTATTTATATCTTTTTACCTGATAACCCATGTGTAATCCAATTAATTGTCTATATGACAAATAATCGTGTTTACTTTAAATCACATTTCCTGACGGTCATGACAGCCAGCAGCCAGATGTTCTGTTGATTTCTGATTTTTGACTGAATATTTCAGGAGAAAGTGCAGCATCTGAAGGAGGAGGTACAGCTGCAGTATCAGAAGATGCAGCAGCTGCTGGAGGAAGACTTGGGAAAGACACTGGAGGTGCTGGATCAGGCTCACACCAAATTCTGTCAGGAGAACTCCACCCAGGTGCTGCAGCTCAACCAGAAACGCCAGGAGGCCAAGAAACTCCTCAGCTCCATCCAGATGGTCTCTGATAAGGCAGAGGATATCAAATTTATGAGGGTGACAACATTTTATTCTTTGATACCTGTGTGTTTAATGTAGTTAATGATGACATTAGTGACATCTTGAAGTGATGGCATGTAAAACAGACTACCGTAGTCAGTTTAAACCATCAGAAAGTTACCTCTGCTGCAGTACAATTGTTCTATTGTAATTCTCATGTAGGCTGGGTAACCATTTCAGGAAATGATAAATTGTTTACTTTGTATGACTGTTGGTTAAGGGAATAACGATGATAACTATTTCCTGTTTCTTTGCTCAGGATGTATTGACTCCACAGTAAAGCTGAAAGGAGTGGAACTTGATTCATTCTGTTCAGTTTTAGCGTTTTTCTGTCTGATTCATATCATAATATCGTCCCCTTTTTATGTATTTGTCCTAATAGATAGCATCATCTCTAGGATGGTCCCATAACATAACAATAGACGACCAAATAGACCTGACCACATGTATGCAAAACAGGATTTTTAACATAAAGAAATTGTTGCCAAATTTGACAGCATTTGCTTGGTTACTCACTGGCCATTTATTAGGTACACCTATCTAGTCCTGGGTTGGCTGTTCCTTTGCCTTCAGACATGTCTTAGTTCTTCATGACATGGATTAAACAAGGTGCTCAAAAAATTCCCATTTGGTCTGTATTGACATGAGGGTATCATGCATTTGCTGCAAATTTGTTACATCTCTAAAGTGCTCTACTGAGATTGAAATTGAGATCTGGTGACTCTGGTGGTCATTTGAGTACAGTGAACTCATTGTCATGCTTAAGAAAAGACTTTGAGAGGATTTTAGCTTTGTGGCATGATGTGTTATCCTGTGGTCATAAACGGATGGACGTGGTCAGTAACAGTGCTCAGGTTGTGGCACTAAACAATGCTTAATTGGTACTAAGGGGCCAAGACTGTGCCAGGAAATATATTTCCCACACCATGACACCTCCAACAACAGTCTGAATTGTTGATACAAAGCAGGATGGACCCAAGCTTTCCCAATGTTTACACCAAATGCAGACCCTACCATCTGAATGACTCATCAGACCGACAACTTTTTTTTTTTCAATCTTCTATTGTCCAATTTTTATGAGTGCATGTGAATTGTACAGTAGCCTTGGTTTCCTGTTCTTGAGAAATACCACAGGATTGGTACCCCGGTGCGGTCTTTTGAGGCTGTAGACCATCTGCTTCAGGGTTTGACATGTTGTGTGTTCAGAGATGCTCTTTGGCATACTTTGGAACTACTCTGACCAGCCTGTTTGACATCAACAATCATGTCATTTTCAAAGTTACTTTAATCACCTTTCTTCCCCATTTTGATGCTTGGTTTGACTCATTAGCAGATTCTTTTGATGCTGCCATGTGATTGGCTGATTCAATATTTTCTTTAAGGCACGGTTGAACAGGCCAGTCTAATAGAATGTCTGATAAGTGTTTGTGCTTCTGTTTCTGTAGCACATGACTTTAAAAAGTTTTGCAGTTATTCTGCGGACCTTCTGCTAAACTCTGAAGCTACCCTCTTATTGTCTCTGAGCTACACAGCCTCACGGGTGTTTATGGTTCAATAATGGACTACACACTTCCTCCAGAAAGACCGCAGAACTGTGTGACTTTTACAAAGTGACTCTGATGTCATTGGACTTTATGGCACCTCACCATAGTTCCTCATTACCATAATTAACTTCAAAAGTCACGTTCAAATCCTGTTTTTTCCCCCAAAAAAATACTCAAAATAGTTTTTAAGCGGCGCAGTTTCTGTAAATTGTGTAAGCACTGGCATGTAAGCACTAACATATTTTTCTGTGCTTTTTCCTTTTAGAATACAAAAGCTGTAAAAATCTTAATGGACAGGTAAGTCTACATTTCTTTGCCAATCATATCAGTGTGAAAAAGTCGTTCCAGTGTGAGTCTGACACATTGTGTTTGCTGCAGGTCTCAGTCATATATTGGCAATACCTTACCCTCTTACAAAGTGGGCAGCCTCAATTCCAAGCTGTTTCTCTCTGAAATCTCAAAGAGGGAGAAAAACCTGTGCAAAATGCTTGAAGGTACTTATTAATCAATCCTTATTACATTTATCTAATATGTTAATTAAATCAGCTGCATTTATTCCTTTTAAAATCTTTTTTCTTCAAATGTTAAATAGATGTATTCTCTGTTAACAACGCTCCTATTCTCTCTCTTCTGTTCGCGCCCATTTTAGCTCCTTTAAGCGCTCCTGTAAACTTCTTCCAGACGATTCCAGCCTATCTGTGTGCAGAGAAACGCAGGCACTCAGTGGCTTTCTCAGATGCCGGGGGCAGCAGTAAGGCTGGCTCTAGCTTTTTGGAGTCTTCCTCTTCTTCATCCGGTTCTGCTGCTAAACAGCCATGCCTAAGTCTAGCTCCAGCTCCAGGTTCCTCCTCCAGTGATGGCCAGTCCTCCCAGCATGCTCTGGGGCCTTGCAACTCTGTGGGTAACAGTAGTGCTGCGACCAGTTCTCAGTCCATGCACCACTCTGGTTCTGTGTTTCCTCACTCTCATTATCCAAACAGCAGCACCTCACAGCTGCCTCAATATGGAGGACGCAAGATTCTAATGTGCACAGTGGATAACTGCTATTGCTCGGGTGTGTCCTCAGTGTCTAACCCCAGGGGGCATCCACCGTACCCTCGATCCAGCTCCTTCCCATGGCCAGTAAGCTCACAGGAGTACTCCCATCAGCCCCTCCCGTCCACACCTGCAATGTCTCAGTCTCTCCAGAGTCTGTCCATGCGGGACTGGATTGATGCCTCACAGCCACACAGGCATCCTGACTTCTACGGCCTCTACAGTCAGTCTTCCAGCAAGCATTACGTGACCAGTTAACCTCCGCTCCAGTGACTGCTGTCAGTCACAAGATCGGCTAGGTTTTTAAGCTGTGGGATCACGAACGAATGGGAACTTTTTTTTTTTTTGTACATAAGTTGGATCAGTCATATAATGTCCTTTAGGTCCACTGTCTAAGTTCTTAAAACAGTAAATGTTACAAGGTGAAGCATAACTTTGCACGTAGGATTTAATGATGTTCCCTTAACTTGCGTTGCTACTTACTTACAACAGAATAATCCTAACCAGTTTCCAGAATGGACAAAGTACAGTATGGTAATTTGTTCATTATCAATAACGCTGCACTTCTATGTGAGTTCCTAATCATTCAAATGATGGTTTACTGTATTCAATTCAACAGTCAGCTCTTAATAAAATATGCTGTTAGCAGAAAACATAATTCATACCATTCACACTATTCTAACCCACTATATTTTATTTGCCTACTTATTTCACATAAGTAGACTATTATCCAGTGTGGAAATTACTTGTATGGGCAAAAAATATTTTGAAATTTTTATCTTCCATGTTTGTTTTCATCTAGCAGAAGATATACAGTACTGTCCTCAGTGTTTTGTTTTTTGTTTGTTTTTTTGTTTGTTTTTTTAAAGAGAAAGGTATACTTATTTGTATAAGTTCAGGTTACTTGTATATGTAACAGGTAATTTTGTATTTTTAGAGGGGGTAAAAGAAAGGAAATTTTAATGATGCAACATAATTTTTACTGTTATGTTTCTTGAGTTGCTTGTACTTCCCTATTAAGAATCTCTCGATGGAAATGCCCTGCTTGTTGTGTGCTTTTTTTTTTTTTTTTGGTGCAGCTGTGCCTAGATGTCCAGGCTCTCAGCAGCTGCCCAACATGGATCTGCACAGACAGAGCTACCACACAAAAAAACACCTTTTTAACTTTGTGAAACCCGGGATGCACTTGGTTTCACGTTCTGTTCCTCCTGTTTTTATTATGCATTTATCCAGAGTTATTTGGACCTGATTTTCTAAAAATCTGTAGAACTCTGGAAGTACATTCCTCTCCATTTATTAATAATGCTGTTCTTCTTTCTCCTGATTTATGTCATGGCACCAATCAAAGAATATCTGGCTTCCTGTCTGTTATTGATTGCATGTGGGAACAAGTTTCTGAGCACTTGTAGTACAATAATAAAACTGCAAGAAATATAAAATGACTTTTGAGACAGGGAAGGTTTTTTTTTTTTTTTTAAATAAATGATATTCAGTAATGACAAGCACTGACCAATGAATTTCTACAGATGAAAGCAAGAAACTGGCTATTAAGTGTGTGTGTGTGTCTGTGTGTGAGTGTGCATTTTGTAAATATTTTGTCAAACTAAGACAAAAGACTTGTATCTGGGAAATAACTGTTTTTTTTGTTTGTTTGTTTGTTTGTTTTTTCAAATAAATAGTAATTTCAATAATGTTTTCAAATGTTTAAAAACTCAGCTTAAATTTGTACCCTGGAGTGTCTTTACTTCACGGCTTGTCTTTCAGTGACTGGAGAAATCAGTGCAAGTTTTTCAGTGGTTTATTGAGTCTGACATAGTTGTGTTGTGACTTAATGGGTGACTGGGGATGTGTGTCAGAGTTCAGCTTTTTAAAAAGTGACCTACAAAATTTAAGGGAAAATAGGACTTGTATGTAGATGATGAGACAAATGACCATCAGCATCGTCTAACAGTTTAGAAAGAAGTGCATTCTACTAAACATTGTTAGATTACCAATATTGTTGGTAACTAAGCAACCCTGCTGTGCATGATACCTAAGCCTGAGAGAACATCTTTTTAACCAACATTACCAACAATGACTTGTTGACTTGGGTTTAGGAGGCAGAAACAGTTAAAACATGGTACGGTGACTTTAGTTTCTACAGACTATAAATATCTGTCTCTCCCGTAGCCTCGTGTGTAATTAGGCTGTTAAAAGCATGTTTTACGTTTTCACATGTTCACATGGCTTCAGTGTAGGTTTCTTTCCTTTACGTATTTGCTTCTCTATTTAAAGAAATCCAAAACCAAAATGCAAGCTATGGCATTTTGGGAACATTATAAGGCAAAGAATCTACTATAATTTATAGGTGTAAAGGAAAGAGCAGACCAGAGTAGAAATATCCACCTCCTCTGAAGGGCATTATCCACTGCTAACCTTAGTATAATTATGTTGCTCTGGTGGGTGGTTGGAAAAAGAGTGTAAGAGATCTCTGTATCTGTAAAATGGATGATACTTCAGTCAGGTGCTCAAAACTTTTGATAATTCTCATTAATTTTTATAATGAGAAACATTTTTCATCAGTAAAGATCAAAATCTCTAATGAAGTGTCAATTTATCTATCGGCTGAATTGAACTTTTTTCCCTCTCTGCTCCTAATCATTCATCATAGTGTTTTTCATCGGGTGAAAATAAATCAAATAGATTGCCCTCTGCCTTGCTGATTTAGACATAGTCTGTATGTGTTGGCAGTTCATATGCCTTTTTTATGTTTTTATTTGTACTTATGAGAAAGAAGCAGCCCACAGAGACTTTTAAAGATCCCCTTAATGGCATGAAATGTCTCCCACATGGCTCAAAATGTATTCACTTATTGATCTATTTTGACAGCAGTGAGTACTGGGCTGTGTTCACAATGTATAGCTGGCTACTTGAGACCCTTCTACTGTGCTGCTGTTCGGTGAAACCCCCTACTCCCCTGCCTCTGTAGAACCCTTTTCCAGCTCTCAAAAAAGGGGGCAGGAGCTTTGCTCCTATGTGTGTCTGCCTATTTGAAATTGCTTTGGTCATGTTTCAGAAGATACTGTCTCTGGTGCCACTAAATTTATCTCCTCCTGATGTGTGCGAACAAGAGAGGAACACACTGATCTTATGGCCTGTGTGCATTTTTCTTCATGTTAATGAATTTGTGGAGGTGTGAGGTTATTTCCAACTCTGAGGGGAAAAGAAAGCCATTAAAAACTGGCCTCTAAATAATCAGCCTCGTCATGCCACAACGCCTGCCCCCACACTCCGACTCAGTCATCACCGTGAGACAGACTGAAAGCAAACGCTTTTCTTTTTTCCAGACTGAAGAGTAAACCTTTAGTCATACTTAATGATTTTCTAGGAGGAAAGGCTAAAGAAATGGCTAAACAGGAGATTACTTCAGTACATCTGTTTCACACATCCCAGTGTGAAATTTCCTTTGCCCTAGTTGTGAGCCACATAATCAGCTGTTCTCTGGTCTCTAGGCCACATACAAGAGTGAATGACAGTCCAACCACCATATATCTAAAATCTACCATCTAACGCAGTCTGGTCATAAAATCTTGTACATGAATGGTCGATTGGATTGGGATTTGCGGAATTTGGAGGCTGGGTTGAACCCTGAACTTTTTGCCTGCTAAGCCTAGTACACAGCAGGCTGTGATATGCTGCATGTTCTGATACCTTTCTTTCATGACCTTTCTCCTTTTTCCATGAAAAAAAGAGTTGGTAGGTTGTGCTGTATTGGCTTTTCTGTGTGACTGGATTAGATGGGTTAGTCTTTGGTCCCCTAGTGGGGAAGACCTTGAGTGCCCATAATCCTGACGCCAGTTTACCCATATATAATTGACACTCAGCGTTATTCAATTCACCTGGCAGTGACTTTGGGCACAGGGCAGGGTACACACTGGACAGAGTGCCAGTCCATCTCAGGGCACACACACTATGGGCAATTTGGAAACATCAGTTAACCTAATGCATTGCCTTTGGAGTGTGGGAGGAAACCGAAGTACCCAGAGGAAACCCACCAAGCACAGGGAGAATATGCAAACTCCATGCACACAGACCCGAGGCGGAAATTGAACCCTCAACCCTAGAGGTGCGAGGCCACAGTGTTAACCACTACCCCACTGTGCTTCCTTTAATGAGAATATTATTAAACAATAATATGAATAATAGATATAAAGGTGGTTAGCACAAATGGTGGGGGTATGAATCCTCCCTGTGGTCTGTTTATATGTTTCCCTGTGCTTGGTTGGTTTCCTCCTACTGTCCAAAAACATATGTTGTAGACTGATTGGCATTCCCAAAATTGCCCAGTGTGTGAGTGTGTACTTGTGCCTTGTGATGGGTTGGCATCACATCTATAGTGTCTACTGCCTTGTGCCCTGATTTCTCTGGGATAAGTTCCAGGCCCCCTGTGACTCTATACAGGGAAGGAAAATGGGTGAATGGATTATTAAAAGTCTTTGGGAAACACAAATTTAAGTATATTAATCAAGATTAATAATGTTTAGCATTAATTTAAAAAAAGTCAGGAAAAACAGTCCCACAATTAAATTTAGAACTGAATTATGTACACAATTTTTAAATTGCAAATTGCATATTCAACAACAGTCTGACCCCGCAGACAACAGGAAATATATACTGTATATGGAATTTGTTAAATGCTTTTTCTATTTTGGCATACGAAGGAAATGACTAAGCAACAAAATAACAAGATGAACAAGCAAATAAAATATTTAGCACACCTGCAACATATTTACTCAACTGAGAATAATGCAAGGTCTCTTTCCTCCTTTTCTTTATTCTTCTTCCACCTCCACATCATTATCATTATCATTATCATCATCAAGCAGTTGCTAATCTGATGTGTTTCCTTCCCCTCCATTTCTATGCTCTAATGGTCTTCAGTGTTGTGCTCTGTGATTGTCCTGAATTCATCAGCAGTCAGGTGCCTCCTCCAGAGCAAAAGAGCAAGGTTTGTTTGGAATCACTCCAAATTGTATACATTTTCTGAAATCATGTGCCATAAAATCTATCTATCTATCTATCTATCTATCTATCTATCTATCTATCTATCTATATACAAATTTTAATGTCACTAGTACTTCATCACATTCATTGACAAAGACTTCTAACATTAAATACGCTTAACAAAGTCTTCCAACAAATGCTCCAATATGATTAATGAATATATCTCAGTCCATGATGTAAATAATTGCAGTCTACTTAGAGATTCTGCTGACTGCGAAGCAATTCAAGCAGCTCCCTTCATAAGAGATTTTAAGACTACAAATAACTAATAATAAAAAACTCATATTTACTTTTACATATGGTGTAAAAGTCAGTTTTATAAATGTGATATGAGGAGATATCGAGGGCATTCCTGCGGTACAAGTAGAAAAAAAATACACTCCATGGTGGTGTTTCTGCTTAGTGTCAGAGCCACATCACACTACACTATCAGACATAATTCCTTACTTCATCACACATTTTATTAGCTATCAATATATCACAGTGAATGCTAGTTAGCAGACACATCTGCTCAGATCTTCTAGCCAAGATAAGGTCATAAAATTCCCACTTTTAACCTTTAATTTACAGTAATATTCTGAGGACCAAGTATACTGTATATATTCATGTTTTCATGATTTAGAGCATCTTGTTTTAGTGTCACCCTTTTTAAAAGGCTAAGGCTAGCATTACATCTAAAGGTGGCTTCTTGTAGAGTACACTCATATTGAGTTTGATAGTATTCTAATTCAATAAATTATATATGTAGAAATTTCTTAAATGCCAACACACACCATGAAAAAAAATGTTGCATTGATCGGTTGGACTTGGACTTGGAATCATTAATTGGGATACATTTAAGGTAATCATTGCAATAACCAGAATATACTTTTGATGTTTATTTCCTATTGAGTATGATTCAGTGTTTGTCTGTTCTATATCAGATCCTGGTGATGAGCTTCTTCTTCCCCTGTGTGTCAGTGGAGATGCTGGGAACCCTGTAATTCAACACTCAACCCTCCCCCTACCCTCTCAGGGCCCACTGAGCTGTCACACACACCTGCCAGCCACTCTGGGTGTTGCCTCTGCTCCCTTTCTTCCTTTTCAGTATTTAGTAATCTCTCTCTATTTATCATCCCTGCCTTTGCCTTACTTAGTAAACAAGAGGAAATTGTGTGTCATATTGCGTTGTCGTGCATCAAACATGGAAAAAACACTGTGGATTTTTTTTTTTACATAAAGACTTACACATGTGCATGTATGATTTTTAGAGAAAGCCTTTTAGTAAGATTAAGAGTGGCCGATTATTTTTCCAGCAGTGTAAATAATTACTTTTTCAACATCTTGGTTTGAGAGTGTTCTAAAACAGCATGAACCCAAAGTCTATTACTTCTTAAGGCATGAATTGTGATTGCTCTGCTAGTTTGTATCTCACTGCTACATGAACTCCGATAGGTGGGATTGTAGAGTTTGGCTGAACCAGAGGCAGCACAGCCCTGTAAAACGTCAAACAGCAGCTGCAGAACAGCTGCCCAATTCCCAGTACAAAGAATACTGTAAATAGAAAGAAAAAATTAACTGTGCCTTCTGATAAGCACCATACACAAGGAACTGCCATGGAAACGGTCTTGTTCCTTTTTTGCATAATATAGAAAACTGGCTTTCGTATTCCCTTTTTCCCCTTAAAACATTTCCATGCTAATAAAATCATCATGGTTTTTGAACATAATGGAAATGCTGCATCAGTCATGGAGATATATGCTATGGGAGAGTTTCCTGACCGTATGGTGCAGAAGGCAGCAGTGTGGGTGTTGGGGCCTTTGTGTCTGGTTGAGGTGCATAATTATGTCTCCTCCACTGCACCCCTCTGACAGGCAGCATCTTAATAGCAGTCAATAACAGAGGTCTGAGTGCCTAAAGTGAAGCCAGGGTACACATCTATTAATGCCATGCAAATTGTATTTGTCTTCAACTGAATGCAAAAAGAAAGTCATTTATCAGCCACATCCATTCAATGAATCAAAAATGTGAGCCTCTGATATGAAGCACATATGAAAAAATGACACATTCTCTCTTCATTCTTATGGATAATATTTAGGAGGTATTTATCATGGCATCGATTTTTTATAGAAAAATAGAAGTGATGAGCACAAATAAAGGGAAATTGTGATGGCTGTGCAGTCGGAAATTAATGAAACCTTTTAATGAACTTCTAAAAGCGTAACCAGATGCCACAGAGTTTCCATGGTTACATACTGCATGAAATGCCCACGGAGATTAAAATAATGTATAAATGTTTATTGTATACTGATAATGGTATACTGTAGTAATGTTATTATAATTTTTTTAAAAGATAGGTAAAATTTAGAAAATGGATCTCTATTTTGAAAAACATCTATAAAGTACAGATACTTACAGATAATCTATCTATCTATCTATCTATCTATCTATCTATCTATCTATCTATCTATCTATCTATCTTTTATTAATAATAAATCAAAAAAGTATTGCCCCATTCCTGATTTTTTATATTTGCATATCTGTTACACTTAAATGATTCAGATAATTAAACAAATTTTTATATTATACAGAGATAACCGCAGTAAATTAAGTTTTTTAATGATTAACATAATTTAAAATATTAAGGGGAAAAAAGCTGTCCAAAACTGATGAGTGTCTGTAAAAAAGTAATTGCCCCTAAACCTAATAACTGGTTGTGCCACCCTTGGTGGCAACCACTGCAATCAAGATTTTGCAATAACTGGCAGTGGGTGCCACTTTTCTTTGCAGAATTATTTTAAATCAGCCACATTGGAGGAGATTTTTGAGCATAAACGCTTGTTTAAGGTCATACCATAAAACCTCCCACTTTTTTTTTGAGCCATTCACAGGTGGACTTTCTGATGTGTTTTGGATTATTGTCATGTTGCATAATGTAAGTTCGCTTGTTATGGGGATAGTCGAGATGCTTTTTGGCAAACGTGAAATAAGCCTTTCAGTCTTTTTGGTCAGGAGCGGCTTTTGTCTTGAAACACTCCTATGGATGCTATTTTTGCCCAGTCACTTTCTTATTGTTGAATTATGAACACTGACCTTAACTGAGGCAAGTGAGGCCTGCAGTTCTGTAAATCTTGTTCTGGGTTCTTTTATGAGCTCCTGGATGAGTTGTCGTCGTAGGCCAACAGCTTCTCGGAAGGTTCACCACTGTTCCAAGTTTTCTCCGTTTGTGGATTATGGCTCTCATCTTGGTTTGCTGGGGTCATAAGGCCTTTGGAAATGGCATTGTAACCCTTTCCAGACTGATTCATGTAAATACTCAGTTTCTTATTTGTTCTTGAATTCCTATAGATTGCAGCATGGTGTGTTGCTTTATATATATATATATCTTTAAGCGTAATTCACTTTGTCAGACAGGTTGTATTTAAGTGATTTCTTGATTTTTTGATTCGACAGGTCTGGCAGTAATCAGGCCTGGGTGTGGCACGTTAAATTTAACAAAATTTTAATTAGGTTGATGACAGTTCATTCCTGATTTAGCATGGTTGAGGGGAGAGATTATTTTTTTCTTATAGGGCAGGGTAGGTTTTAACAGCTTTTTTCCTTAATAAATGAAATCATCAATTAAAAATTGCATTTATTTATTTCATCTCCTTTTTAATGATCTAAATCATCAAAATATACATGAATCATAAATATACAAATTAAAAAAAAAACACGGATTTTGGAATAATATACTGTAGACAGATAAGACCAAAGTGGAGTTGTTTGACCTTAATGCCCAGCACCACGTGAAAACAAAAAAACATTTCAGCAGAAACACCTCATATCCACTGTCAAGCAGTGGAGGCGTGGTGATGATTAGTTTTTTTTGCAGCCACAGGAACTGGGCACTTTGTAGTCATTGAGTCGACCATGAACTCCTCTGTATACTGTACCACAGTATTCTGGAGGAAAATGTGAGGCCATCTGTCAGACAGCTAAAACTTGCTGTCGAAATTCTCTTATGCAACAGGACAATGTGCTGAAGCACACCAGTAATTCGACATCAGAATGGCTAAAAAAATAAAGGAATCAATTTTTTGGAATGGCCTAGTCAAAACCAATTGCAATCCTGTGAAAGACTGAAAGTTGTGAAAGTCATACACAGAATGATTAATTTATTTATTGATCATTATTAATCATAATTAATCATTATTATACATATTTATTATCAGCTAAGTTATTGCTGTTAAGGTGGATCAACAGGCTATTGAATCATGGAGTACTTAGTGTTGCCCATGTTACGTGCGGCTGTCAAGATTTTCTTTTGGTTTCATTTTTGTTAAATAAATAATGGCGCAGTGAAAAAAAGTTATATGTTGTTGTTGTTCATTTGAGGTTGCATTTGTGTTAATACTAAGATCTGCTATGATCAGATCAGAAATTTGAAATTAAAATAGGGGTCACCAACTTTTTACCCGACTACACACACACACACACACACACACACACACACACACACACACACACACAATAATTTAATCTGTGATTTGTAATTATGAAATATACCATTTAGTATTGAAACATATCTATATATAAATAATGGCTATATAATATCTCATTATGAGGATTTTTGCCAACATTTAAAAATGATAAAACTCTATATTAAATATATAAAATTCTATATTAAATAGGCATAATGATTTGCTTTTTTGACAAAACATCAAACAAAAGGACTTGTGCTCAGATGAGAAGGACAGCATTAGTGCTATGATGGGATCTATGTCTCTCCTAGTAGTTTAACAATGTAATGTTTGTATCAGTCATGACAGATCATGCAGAATCCAGAACCATTTACCATTAATGCTGGGTAACTGTGTGATCATTTTAGATTTTATGCTTACAGATGTAATAACTGTAAAACTAGGCATTAGCCAGTCAAGTATCCACAGATTTGCACTTCATTACTTTTGATGTCCAGTTTCTGCACATATCCAATTTCTGCACTGTTGAAATTTTATGTGTGAGTCTGTTTATGGATGCACCTGCATTTTAAACACCAAAATGCAAAAAAATGTTAACAGACAGACTGACAAACAAACAGACATATAAACATTTCTAAACATATGATAAAAAATATAGTATAATATTACATACAGTAGTATATTTCTTTAAATTATAGACAGCTTCCTTTTGTGGAGCAATGTCTTACTGAAATGATGAAAATATCACTAAATTTTAATAAAATAAAAGTGAGGTTAAATTTATTACATTGAAATTTTATTATTTGATTATTCCCACTTTCTTTTCTGTCTACTTGTTTTACTGTGTATTATTAGATTTGACCTATACATAATATGAATAACATTCATTCTAAATGAATATGATATATATATGCATATATGCTACTGTTAATAATGGTGGCATTCTCATAAATAGTCTTCTTCTTGCTTGTATAATAAACGTGGCTTATCTTTCTGCAGTTTGAACAATGACAGTTAACTTTCAACCTTAAAACTTTCACTCTCTCCTTACAAATGTTAATTTTCCTCTTAAAACCATTCTTATTTTATACATACAGCATATTAATGTCAATTCATGTAAAATAAAAATTACATTAAATTGCCAAAAAGTTACAGATTATGGCAGTATCAAAGGTCACTACTATCATAGCTAACAAAAGTTTATTAAGGCTGTTTTATTAGTAAGTGAAAAGGTTTTTTTTTTAAAGTCTATATTACATTGTTTTAGTAATTTGGTCTGTTTTGAAAGACAAAGTATCAGTAACAATAAATTAAAATACAGTAATTCAGTAATTAGCTGTTCAACTAAAGAATGTATTCTACAATAATTTACTTTCAGGAAGTCCAGTACAAATGCAAATAACAAAACTATGTTTAAATAGACACACATATTTAACACATATAAAACAGACTGATACAGTTCATCTGGGTTCTGGGATGGTTTTCTGAGCAAATAGCATGCTTTACCTAAACACACACAGCTGGAAGAAGGAAGTTGAAGGATAATATACAAGAAATGATAGTTGCTTCAATAACTAATATGAAATATAATAAGAAATAAGGACACGCTGCTATTTTAGTTTTGCTCCACCATTGAGCAATAAAGCCATTTATTCATTTTATTTTAATAAATCTATTTATTTATCTCTAGTCTTGAATTGGAGATAAGGCCTTGTGATCTAAAACAAGCCTATGTCATTATTAATCTTTACATTTTTGTCTTATGCATTTTTTGAGAACAGTCTGCCAGCCAATACACAAGGGATAGTCTTTTTGATTTCTATCATAATAGAATTTATTATAATTATATGTGATTATAATTCAACAGCAGTCAGATGCCTCTTCCAGAACAAAAGGGCAATATTAGTTTGAATCACTCCAAGTTGTACCTGACATTATGTAAGAAAAAAAACAATATCCATCCAGACTGTGTACACCAAATAGACAAAATTACAACAGGGCATTTTCTACAGTCACGGATAGTACACTATTAAACTCTTCATCCTTGCATGTTTCAGGGCCACATGGAAGGAAAAGCACTCCAGATAAGAATTCCGGCTTGCTAGTGAGTATGCACAGAGATGTAGGGTGGCTTGTCTAATTGCCTGTCTCAAAGAGGCAGATACTGAAAGGATTTATTCAGGCTTAATAAAGCCTGCATGCCTCACCAGAGCGCATGTGTCAACTTGAGAATGTCACTCAAAGAAGCTGAGTGTGTGGAACTGGAAGGGTATGTTCACATTTGGGCATGCTAGTAAACACACAGGTGCAATCCTGATACATCTTTAAGATGAAAAAAAAAATTATAATTTTTATAAGAAAACATTAAGATAGTTGCAGAATGGGATTGTAGCAAAAATGTTAGTTTCACCTCATGCTATCATCTTTTATTTAAATAAAATGAATATGAAAGATAAGCATCTACTTATCCTTTTTGGATTTAAAAAAATGCCTGTATGCACTTCTGATTTACTGCATGCCTTTAAGATTCAGATTTTATCATCTGAATAAATCAATAAATCAAGCAGATATTTTCTTTGAAAATAACAAAAAAGTTTAGAAATTCATGTGTAAAGACTCAATTAGTATCTTTTTTTGTACACCAATTTGTTTTCCAAGTGGTCTGTGAATAATGGTCTGTGTGCTATAGGTCAATATACAAATTTTCAACAAACGGCGCCACCTGTAGTGATTAAAAAGGACAACTATGACACACCTGGTTTTCTTAGTGGAAGGTTACGTCATTTGAATATTAAGAAAATACAGAAAACACATAAGAAAACATATAAATGCTTTCGATTAGGTGTGCTGCAGTATATAGGAAGCCATCTGAGTTCTGTCAACACCATCTGCTTCCTTGGTTAATGGGGGATGGTGGAAAAGAGAAAAAGATATATGACCTATGGAAGAGTAACAGAGCACAAAGTGAAGCAGAACAAACATTGAACAAAAAATAATAAAATAAAAAATTAGACAACAACAAATGTCATAGAACTTTATTTTACTTATATATTTAATTATTACACATACAAGAGCAATACAGCAATAGATTCAGAGGTACCACATGAAGATGCTCAGACTCACGTTTTTAAAAAATAAATAGATCAGTTACTTATTGGTTTATGTTTGCAAAAAATATTTTGTTAAATTTTAAATTATATATATCAACGTGTTAAGCATAATTCATATCCTGCTATATTGTACATCAAATGTAAAGATCATTTCAGGTTTGGGCGCAACAACCTTTCTTAGGGCATTCTATGAAAAGTGATATTAAAGCCTTCTGCAATTTCAAAATGTTATAAAAATATACTTAGAAAAATAATAATGTAGTCAAATTATGTAGTCAAACATTTTGCATTAAAAGGTGGTGTGACAAGAATTCTCTTGAAAGACAGAAACAGTCACAGATTATTTAATCTGTGATGGAAAACATTTGAATGTATACAGTATGAATTAATGCAGTGTAGAAGGGTAACATAATATTAGATTCAAAATGTTCTGGAAATTTTGTGCCAGTCCAAGGATGACCCCGTTTGACATTAAATATAAAGATGTATTCAAAACTGTACCAATGATCTGGCTACTACAATGCTCCCAAAACATGGCTTGTTTAAAAATAAACACTCTGATAAATGAATGACTGACAAAAAAATAATAACTTGAGCCATAATAACACAAAAGCTTTTAAGAAAGAAGAATCTGAAGTATTAAAAAATGGACCAGATGTCCTTGTATGCATTTTTCTTAACCACAGCAGAAATTGTATATATAAATACAGTGCTGTGCAAAAGTCTTGATCAAAACCCCCTTAATTTATCATATCAAATTCAATTATGTAAATTAAAGAAATGAGAACAAATGTTTTACTGCAACAGGCTGTAAAGTGCCTAAAGATACAATTTAAAAACTGGTTGTTTATGTAACAACCTTAGTAGCAAACTCACTTCTTCTCTTGTCTGTTTCAACCACTCAACATTCAGTATTACCAGTATACTAGTCACCGGTCTGATCATCAGTCATCGTCTGCACCTGTGTCTCACTGGTTCATGCAATAAGTTAAATGGGTTTTATGCTTAAATGATTCATGGGTCAGTGTTTGGCTTAAAAAACAAAAGATACTTCTCTGAGATGGTACACGGACTGGACTGAAAATGAGAACCAACAACCTGCCAAAAATGAGAAACAAAAATGTCCTTCAGGAAGCCTGGAGAACTATAACTCAAGACTATATTAAAATGTAAGAAAGGCTAGTTGGCTTCTTGATAAAAATCTGAAAAACATGAGAGGTGGCTCAAGACATTTGCACAGCATATATATATATCTTTATATGTATGTATTTATTTACATACATATGTATGTATGTATGTATGTACAGTATGTATATTTCGAGATATAGCTCAATAACCCAAACCTTCAATTGTTTAAAGCTTTACATGCATGACATGTTGTTTATACATACAGAGGTACACACTGCTTTTCCTGGAGCAACTGCGTAGGGAGTATGCATGCCTACTTCCTTTTTGCATTCACACTTTTACAGACCCAGTTCATGCCATCCTGATAAACACAAACAAATAAGCATTTTAACATATTGTACAATTCTAATGTGTATAATGTAAGAGTCTATCGTTCTTGTTTTGTTTACAACATGCAAATAAAATACAAATAACAAGTTATAACAAGCAGGCATCTAACTAAATTTGATATGAAGTTTATCTATATCTTTTTGTATTTACGATTACCTGGACACCCTCACCAGTGAGGGCCGAACAGGGTTGGATCTGCCATACTCTGTCCCGAATGGTGTGCAGGTTTAGTCCCTCTGCGATTTCAGATGCAGGCGCTGCAGTGAGGAGGTCTTGCTTATTAGCAAAGATGAGAACAGGAACCCCACTGAGCTTCTCTTCATCTAGTAACTCAGCCAACTCCTGTACAGAGAAACATAACAACATAATTTTTGCAATATGTTTTAAATTAACAGTAAAATAACAACAGGTAAAGTTAAATACAGTGCTTAGTAGTACCTGTCCCGTTTCTTCAAATCGCTTGCGGTCTGCGCTGTCAATTACGTAAATCTGGAGGGGGAAAAACGTATTGATTTCTTTTTCAAGAAAACTCAAAGTAGTTTATAAGTAATGATGCTCAGATTTCATAGCACTTACCAGAAGATCTGTATTTTCAAAGTAGTTCCTCCAGTAGGGTCTGATCTTACGCTGCCCACCAATGTCCCACACGTTTAGTTTGAAACCCTGAGACTGCACACTTTTGATGTTGAAACCCTATAAAAAGAAACAAAAATACAACATATGACTAAAAAAATGTAAGACATACTGTCATAATATAACATGTACTGTTTCATTTACACTAATGGCAGAACCTGAGTTGGGATTCTGTGCTCTGTAACGGACCTGGGTTGGTGTAATGTGGCTGATGTCCTCTGAGGCCAGCTGTTTGAGGAGAGTCGTCTTGCCACCATTGTCCAACCCAAGAAGTAAAATGCGGACCTCCTGGTCCGGGGTGCTTTTTAGCTTTCGCAAAATTGAAAGTAAACCCTTTAAAAAGAAGAAAAAAAGTTATTTATTATACTATATTTATTTTCCTGATGTATGTATTAATTGTTTTAGCTGACTCTGTATATTAGATTAACTGGGTTACACTAATGCATTGATGTAGGGCCGCAAGAGTAAATCTGATAAACCCTATCTATCCACCCACCACCTATCCACATTCCCTCACTGGTATGCATGCAGCATGCACAAAATATTTTTTGACATCTGATTACTTTAGTTCCGATTCTGAACACAGGCCATAGTCCTATGCTACTAGATCTGCTCCTTTAAATCCCTCTATGGTTGAATAATGATGATGCTTCACGGCTAGCGGTTTAGCTATTAGCTAATCTCAATAGAGATTTACCCAAAAGTGATGCTGATTCTTGTTTACTCCATATAATCAACTGTTTAAGACACATTTTTCTCGTCAGTATCGACTGATTAAACGGTGTTTGTGCCGTAATAACTGCTCTTGTCCTACACGTACCGTGTTTGTATACGTTATAAAATCTTGCCATTACAATGGGGTTTAACTCACCATGTTGTGATTGTGCCGCCTCGAGACGCCTCCGTGTTACTAAGGACTGCGGGTGACGTAGGACGCAAGACACACGTACAAAGGGGCGTGGTTTCATTCGCACAAAGCGGAAGAAGATTTGTATGAAAATACTTGTGATAGCGTGCCAGGTAATTTTATGTAAAAAAAAAAACGGTTTAAATAACACTACCATAGTATACGCTACTTTACTGTTTATGAATACAGATTCACCAAAGCATTTTCTCCTAAATTAAGGGTTAATAATCAAGCGGTAGTTAACAAGGCGTTGAATTATGTTTATAGAGAGCTGTTTATTAGTAATGTAAACAAGCACCGGTGCTTCTTAAACCGTGGTAAATCCATGTGCTGTAGCACTAAGGCATACTGTGAATGAAACGTGCGTTTCTTCTATATTTTAATAAATAGTATTGATATTATTTTTGCCCTCCCAGGAATCCGCCCGCTTCCGTGATTGGCAGTGGAGGTGCCACGTGCTTCCGAGAGCCTACAGGGACCTGCACACATCACGCCGCGCTACTACACACACTTCCCCACTGGACTTACACTACCGGCGCACAGTCATACTGTAAGTGCTTTTTATCCCAGCATTTAATATTCGAGCTACATAATGATTGAGATAGAATTGAGGAATGTTTCCTGGTTTGGAGATCTGTGCAGCCAGAACTTGAGCCTGAGTGTTTCATGCCAAATTTGAGTACATACACTGTGCTAACCTTCTGTCAGCTCTCACCTCTGCTGCCAGGTTTATGATGCAACTTCGTCCATATACAATTCTGAGTTTTAAAGATCGGTATGCATTTTACTCCATTCAAAAACTCTGTTGCCCGATTAATTTAGAGTCCGACGTGGCGAGTTTGTTGTGAAAGCTGCAGCTGCTCCGATCATGATCTCTTTTTATTCTGGACTAAACTGGAAAAACAAGGCTGTTGTGAACTGTACCTTCTCCTTTTCCATGTGCTCTGCTATTTGCTATGGGGGTTATATTATTTATCTGCTAACCAATGCAACAGAAGCCACTTGCACAGCAGATTCCCACGTTCATTTTGTTTGCTTGTTATTAAATGCTTGTTAAATTATAATAAAAAGATGCAAAACGTGTGTTCTGATGTCTACAAGGTGAATCTAAAGGGTGTTTAAATTAAGTGGCCCGAAATTGTTCTCCTAAAAACTCACAATGACAAGAAGGCTTGTATTTCTATGGCAACACTGTAATATTATTCTTTACAATTTATTAAAATGTGGAAAGAAACAGGTGTTCTAAATGTACCGGTAAACAAGTTTACATTTCTTAATGTCCAAGCTAGTTAAGATTTTACTGTAGAAATGTTAAATACAATTTAAGCCTAGAAGATTTTAAATAGTCTTAGAAACACTATTTTAAATTATTTTGTTGAGTTAGACCTTTTAATTACTGTGTACAGTAAAAGCAAAACAACATTCTCCAGGTCCTTGGTACAACATTAGAGATCAAAGCATAATTAACAATATGTGGTGCACAAATGTTCCACCCAAACACAAAATTGCAACTGCTTTAGGGCATTTAGGTTTTTTCAAAACTAACTGTGAATTACCTAAAGCAGTTTAGTGGATACAGTTACACAACCAATAATTGTTAGTTGATTATTACCTATTCATGTGCTTTTTTTCCATGCATTAACAACTTGCTTTAAAAACTTGCAACATTGCTTTTTCTGAGCTTTATAATACGTTTTATAACTAAGTGAAGAAATTGACTTATGTCTTAATATTAATCCATTTGTTAGTGTGATGGGTAAAGTATATTAACATTAGGTGAGTCAGAGTTCTCCAATCTGAACAGATTCCTAGATCTTAAGCAGATTATCTACTATGGTCATAATCTAAATGTGTCAGATAAGGAATTCAAATCAGAAATTTAATCAGAGTGAGTTTATATTAGTGGTCTTTGATATGTTTAATCTGTGCTGAGTTTTATTTAATTTTGGTATTGACTTCATTCCTAGTCATTACCAACAAAATAGAGGCCATTGGAAAGAGTGAAAATAATGCATAATGTGGCATATAATTTTATGATGTGCTCATTTATTTAGTGTACACTTTTGCTCACTCATGTGGAAAGCAGAGATATGACAAGTTTTAACAGGGAATGTAATGTAAATAAATCGACAGCGCTGAGCAAACGTAACTGTTTGCATCTAGGTCACACTCAGGCAGTCTGCATGCCGTATGCACGCCCTGTGACATTATGCAGAGTGCAGAGTGCTAATGCAGATCAAGGTTCAGCTTTGTTCTGTTTTTGTATGTGTATTTAGCTGTTGTTTGACCTGTAGTTGGTTGACTCTTATAGCTGGCTAAACATATAGGCCATAACCAAAGGTGTCAAAGGAACCTTATATATTTAAAAGTAAATTAGTTTTTATTAAGTTCTGTTTTTGAGAACAGAGCATCAACATAATTTGCTGCCAAATCATACTATGTGCTTTTGATCCAAGTCAATGTTCAAGTTCTACAATATATGCTAGTTTAAACTTATTTGATAATTTTAAATTTATAGTAATTTTTTAAAATTAAAAATATTATTAGGCTAACAGAGTTTGCATAAGCACAATAAAGTCATGACTGATGAGAGGAACAATCTTTGTTCCAGTGTAGAAAAACGCAGATTAACATTTAGCCCATGCATTTACTAGGATTTGCACAATCATCTCCCAGCCATTAGCGTTCAAAGGTCAAAAGTGATGCTGTGTGTGTATCTTTGTGTGTTGTGTTGATTTTAGAGCTTGAAGACAGGAGACAGCACCATGGCAGCTCAGAATGGCTTTGATATTGATGCTCCACGCTGGGATCAGTCCACGTTTATGGGTCGTCTCAAACACTTTTTTAACATTACGGACTGTCGCACCGCTCTCCTGTCTAATGCCAAACTGGATGAAGCAAAAGCCTTAGTGGATAGTTGCAGGTAAAAACAAGCAATTTTGAAAACTATATAAAAAATTAGTTTCATATCACATTATAGAAATTGTCCAGGATTTTTTTTTTACATTAAAACTCACTAATCATACAAGTTTGGGCATTGATCTCACTTTCGTGTTCATGAAATCTGCTTAAGATGACTTTTGCTTTGTGGCATGGTACATTATCATGCTGGAGTAGTCACTACAAGATGGGTAAATTGTCTCTATGAAGGGATGCACATAGTCAGCAACCATAATCAGATCCAATGTGGCATTCAAGCGACCATTGATTGGTTTTAAAGGACCCAAAGTGTGCCACAAAAACATTCTTTCTTTAGAGATTGTTGTCTGTGAAAATTCTAGGACATTAGCAGTTATAGAAAAACTCAAACCAACCCCTTTTTGCACCAACAATCATATTATGGTCAAAATCACTGAGACCGATTTTGATAATTAATGTAAACATTACCCAAAGTTGCTGGCCATGTCTGCATGATTTTATACATTGCACTGCTCTCATACAAATGGCTAAGTAAATAACTGCATGAATAAATATGTGTACAAGTGCATTATTTATAATAAAGTACTCAGTGTATTTCATATAATGGGTAAATGGGAATGAGTGTCATGAATGAATAAAATCACTTTTATTTAAGTAAATTTATTGCTTTGTAGAAGCACAGTGCACACAATAAGAACTTAAGTCCTCTTGGAAAAGTCTTTACAACTGTATAAACCTGGATTTGGCCAGTTTCTCCTGGTCTGCTTGGCAGATCTTCTCAAGCATTAAGACTAAGGGGAATCTGGGGGGACTGAGGGGCATCTGTGCATTGCCAGTTTCAGGTCTCTCCACCAGTATTTATTGTGGTTTAAGTTTGATGTTTGGCAGGGCCACATAGGGACATGTAGAGATTTGTCCTGAAGCCACTTCAGCATTGCTTTGGCTTTATGTTAATGTGCAAAACCTTGGAGTAGGATTTCTTGAGGGGCACACTGTATTCATCTTTCATGATGAACACACCCATAACATGATGCTGCCATCATCACGCTTCACTATATGGTAGTTATTAGCTTCACTATATATTGTAGTTATTAGCTAGTTGACAGTATCTATTATTCACCAGACCCAGCATTTAAAGTTTAGCCCAAAGTGTTCAAGTTGGTCTCAGCAGATGAAATTGAGTTTTTTTCCTCTCTTACTCCAAGTCCTTTAAGTGCCTGCCATATTTCCTTCATTTAGGTGTAGCTTCTGTCTTTCTACTCTAGCACAATTAACACATTAAAAATATTTCCTTCTTTTTAGCAGATTCACTAGTCATTCTGGACTTCCGAATCTCTGTTAGAGTGGCCAGTGGGTCTTCATCACCTCCCTGAGATTTTGGAAAAGTCTTCGTTGATGTCCAAACACCATTCATTTCACAATTTTAGAGCCTGCTGTGTTCCAGGGAACATAAACAGCTTTAGTTTGTTTTTTTATCCTTGTGCAGGTCTATGTATTGACATAATTAGTTTTTAGAGGTCTTGAGAGATTTCCTTGGACTTCATGGCTTGTTTTTCTGGTCTGACATGCTCTGTGAATTGTTAGACCTTATATACACACACAGCTTGTTCCTTTGTAAATTGTGTCTATTTAGACGAATTTGCAGTCAAGTTCTCAAGACAAATCGAAGAAAATCTAAATTTAATCAAGGATGTACATGAGCTTAGTTTTAAATGGGTTAGTCAAGTGGTTAAAAAGAGATGATGTTAAAAATAGCTCATTTATGTCCATATATAATTTATATAACACTAATTACAATAATTTATATGGTCAGTATGGATTATTCTGTGTAGATTAATACATAAAGTAAATTGAATTCATTTTAAATATTTTTTTTGTGTATAATACAATAACGTGAACAGAAGCAGTGTGAATATTGTGCAGAGCCTACATGATGGTTTACAGCGTATTAGATTACAGACTATAAACTTACAGTGCAACTGAATTTTATTTCTTCCTTTCTTACTGTTATTTCCCCACCCTCACTCTCTCCCTTTATCTCATCCTCCTCTCTCCAGAGCAGGCTCAATCCCTCCAGGTACAACTGAGGAACAGCTGCATTATGCCAAGAAGCTCTATGACTCAGCATTTCACCCTGATACTGGTGACAGGATGAATTTGATTGGCAGAATGTCTTTCCAAGTGCCAGGGGGCATGGCCATAACGGGCTTCATGCTGCAGTTCTACAGGTCCAAGCTCCTGCACAAGCACAGTTCGAACATTTAGGCTTGGGGTTGTTGAGGTTGCTTGTCTTTTTTCCACAAAATAGTATGATGTCAGCAGTAAAAAGTATGACTATTTATTTATGGAACCACATTTTACTATTTGGTTTTTGGCTTTACTAATATGTTTTTTTTTCTTGAATATATTCTCTTTTTTTGCAAGATTTGATATTTCTGCATGTGGAAATATACTGTCAGAATGACTGAGTATTGCGCTGTTTGTGTTACTGCAGGACGGTGCCTGCAGTTGTGTTTTGGCAGTGGGTAAATCAGTCCTTCAATGCTCTAGTCAATTACACCAACCGCAACGCTGCCTCCCCCATCACACCAAAGTAAATGTTTTGCTCTTCTACTGTAATACTTTGCATTCTTGTAATCAATGACTAAATAGCACATTTAAATATAAACTTAGACAAGTATCGCAGGAAGCTATTTTGGAATCAGGGACGGTGCAGTGTGCTGTGTGTGTGTGTGCTTTCTCATGTATCTCTTTGCCTCCTCCAGACAGATCGGTGTGGCTTATGCAACTGCAACAAGCACCGCATTGGCCACTGCTGTGGGTCTGAACCTCTACACAAAGGTATTCCCAATCTGAGCATTTTAATGTCAGTCAAAATGTTGTGAAGCATAGGTACCACATAGCGATCGCTGTCAGCGTTGTCTATCATCAGTTATCGTCACACTTCTATCTACAACTCTTCTTAAATAATTCTATCCAAATCTTTACAGAAATTATTTTCTAATCTATTATTTCTGAAAAAAAATTAACAAAAGAAAGATTGACGGTCAAATCTGCTATCTGCAACGCCTAAACCATTCATATGAATTTGCCAAACTTGCATGGTACCTTTTTCAGAAACCATAGATGTGCCTTGCACCTCCGGGGTCAGGTTTCGATTCCCGGCCAGGCTTGATTCCCATCTCTGTGTGCATGAAGTTTGCATGTTCTTCCTGTGTTTGGGGGGGTTTCGTCCGGGTACTCCGGTTTCCTCCCACAGTCCAAAGATATGCAGGTTAGGCTAATTGGCATTTCCAAATTGCCCGTTGTGTGTGAATGAGAGTGTGAGTGTGAGTGTGTGTGCCCTGTGATGGATTGGCACCCTGTCCAGGGTATACTCCACCTTGTGCCCTAAATCTCCTGGGATAGGCCCCAGGTTCCCGCGACCCTGAATACAGAATGAAGCGGTATAGAAGATGAGTGGGAGAGAGTGTTGTAACAGTCAGAGGTTTAGTCATGTGTATATGAATGTATATGGTAATACCAAATCATGCCACAAGGTGGTACTTTCTTTATGTTTTGGTAAATTGTGCTGAAAAAAAGTTTAGATTACTGAATGTATTCATTTTCCTCAGTGCAGAGTAGTTGTTGTATGTTACAGTTTATGTATAACTAATGAATGTAATGTTGTGGACTTGTATAGTCGATGTTTAATACTGTCGATGTGCACTAGCTATTTCACTGTGTTGCCTGCCTGCAAAGCAAAGGTAACACATAGGGATTACTATCTGTCGTCCTGTGTCAGCATCATCTTCGTCCATGATCTGTTGTCACACTATATCTGCCACTCCGCCTTAACCCTTTTATGGGAATTTAGCCAAACAATTACAGAACCATTATTAATAAGATTATTTTAGCATAGTAGCATAGTAGCATGTTCAATAAGCAAACAACACATTTTATAAACAGTTTAGCGTCATTGTACTTAATGATTATGGTGTGATTTGATTTTTCTCTAGAAAGCACCTCCTTTGGTGGCTCGCTGGGTGCCTTTTGCAGCCGTGGCTGCAGCTAACTGTGTAAATATCCCTATGATGAGACAACAGTAAGTCCAGTACACTTTGATATCCTTTTCATTTTAAACATTTATTTTTGTGTTTTTATCTGTGTTTAACCGGTTTGTTTTCCATGTTCACATATTTGTTCTCATGCAGGGAGATCTTGAATGGCATTGCAGTCACAGACGAAAATGGCAATAAACTTGGTGACTCGAGAGTGAGTAATAGCAATGATTGTACTAGAAAGGAACTTCATAATCTTTAGTGGAATCTTAAACAAAGCAAATCCATAAATAATTCCTCAAAGCATGGTTTCAAGTTAATCTCCATGTGCTGTGTCTGTATCATGGAGGACTTCCATTGGCATTTATGTCATGATGCTTGCTTGTACTCTTAAATGTTTTTGGTCAAGCCTTTAATAAGCTCTTGTTAGTGTGCATTTTTTGCACTTTTTTGATTTCTTCAGCAAGTGAATCAGAGTAATGTAGTTTGTCCTTTACTTGAGTTATAATGACCCTTTAAATGAGAACTAATTGCAGGTTGACACCAATGTGCATGAGGTCTAAAGGTATTTTTAAACAGTTTTGAGACTAGTTTTGTAACATGACAACAATTGGCTGCACGCACTATGACAGGGAGCACCGACCTTCATAAGTCAATGTGCCAAAATATGTTGTTCTGTGTACACCTAGAACTGTGCATCTGGTGCTATTCTAACCATGTGTGTCACCATGTCTGCTATTTTATCATTGACAACAAGTTAGAAGAAAGAGAAAATGTGAGATTCTGTGTGAAACTGGGCAAATCTGCCACAGAGATGTTTAAGTTTGTGGATCCACCCCACCCATTGTTCCAGCTTTTAAAACAGATTTGAGAACAGACTGTTCATATGCTGCCCAATATATCACAATATTTAACAGGTGCTATTGTAATGATCTATGTTATTCATGTCACCTGTCGTTTTTTATGTTATCGCTGATCGGTGTAAATTTAAACACACACAACAAAAATGTAAATATTTTTTATTTTTTGCAAAGCCAATAACATTTCTTGTTTTTTCTGATTGATAAGCTTTCACATCTACCAGGCACTTGTCTGAAAGATTAAACATCACTCCAAGGCTGTGTTGTACTATTAAACTATGCTCAGTCTTATTTGAGGTGTTTAGTTTGTATAACTAAATAATTTATCATTCTTTCCATATGGTACAGAAAGCAGCAGTAAAGGGCATTACACAGGTCGTCATTTCTCGAATTGCCATGGCGGCACCGGGCATGAGTAAGTACAGATAAATGGCTGATGTTATGTGTACGTCATTTTTTTTTTACTTAAAGAAGATTAAATAGAAGGAAAACAACATGCCTATACATATTTCCCATGTATTGGCTACTATATGGAATTCACTAACTTTGACTTGTCTGATTTTTCTCTCCTTTCAGTCATTCTTCCTATTGTAATGCAGAGAATAGAAAAATACAGATTTATGCAGGTATTTTTGGCAACATCTTAGAAGTGTAAAAAGCAGAGACCTTGCCTTGAAGCATTTATTTATTTAATAACTTGCATTTTTGTAGTTTTTTCACATAAATACACAAAGTTGTTTTTAATGTCTCTACTTATATATTTTCTTTTCTATATCTAATGCAGAAAATTACATTTCTTCATGCACCATTGCAAGTTATGATGGTTGGAGTATTGTAAGAAATATTTATTTAAATCTTAATTATATTATTGACAACTTTTTCATTTTTGCTAAATATGGTTACGTAAATCATATAAACCTTTCAACGGTATCCTTTCTTTTGTTTTTTTTAGCCTGATCTTCATGGTCCCTGCAGCGTGTTCACTGTTTCCACAGAGATGGTAAATATGAAAATTAATGCACATTAGTATTTAACCACAAGCATTAGGCTGGATGAAGTAACAGCATGCATAATAATATCTATCAGCAACCCTATGAGATTGTGTTGGTCACAACCTGATCTCATTGCTTTTATTTTCCAGCTCTCTGCCTGTGTCCAAGCTGGAGCCAGAGCTCCAGGAAACCATCATTTCCCAGTATGGTGACAGCATCACCCATGTTTATTTCAACAAGGGCTTGTGATACTGTTACTGTTATGCTTCTCTTAGGCTGGAGGAACATTGTCTGATCCTGATCTTGGCCAATCCTGAAAGGCCAGTTCGAGTGATATTCATTCACATAGGACAGCTTATTTTTTAATGTTTTAATTGCATTACATTTCTACAGTATTTGACAGTGTTTAGAGGAAAATAGTGTTTGCTGTAACCTGCAGGTTTTTTGCCTACTTTTGGATAACCTCCAGGACATCCTTGTTTTTGCTCCATTTCAACTCTTGAAATAGGCCAGACAATCAGCAGGTGGACACTGGTCTTCCTGGCTTAGCTGATGTGTGAGCTGGACTTTAATCAAATATGGACTTTTAATGGAATGTTGATTGGGTAGAAAAGTACAGCATGTCCCAAAAGTCTCCAGACTTAGGGGAAAGTAATGCTTTTCAGCAAAATGTAACTTTATTTACAAAACATTTTCTGCATGATTGTGATTTCTTTGTAAACACACAGTTTCATCTCTCTTTCAGTCTAAACCTCATAGTATTATGCATGTAACTGCATTTTAAATGCATTAATGAGAACAATATCCTCCATCTTTTGTCAAAGACATTCTTAAAGGCTATCTAAAATATACAAAGTAGACCAAAAGGCTGGCTTCACAGGCAAAAATTCTTAAAAAGTATAGATGATTGCAAATTCTAGAAAATCAATGGTGTCTGTCCTCACAGCACATATGTATATGCTGAATACAAGAACATATGAGTGATATTTTGCTTACAGTATTCATTACCCTATGTTTTGTAGACTTGGGACAACCTGTAGTTTACAGCATTGCATGTAAAAATGCCATTCTGATGTTTACTTTAGGTAACGGTTTTACTTAATTTAGTTTTATTAATGAACAGATAATTGTTCCTAAGGAAATGTGGAATTTAATCAATAAGCCTTTTCCTTGATGTATGTGGTCATGGGCACACAAATGTAAGTCATTATTCATAGTGAATAAGGAGAGGGGATCTATCTTTGCAAAGTTATCTCTCAGGATTTTTTGTTTTATTTAGAGGTTATATGCTTTAGTGCTCAATTGATTACTTGAATAGTTCAATTTATTACCAAATATCCAGCTGTTCACCTGTGGAAGGTCAAACATTTTAATCTGCCCCACCCATTTTATTATTTTTTTTAAACCAAGCCTGAATCCAGTTGCAGACTTTTTTCATGTTACTCTGTGTTGTCATATTAGGTCAAATGCCCATGTGTAAAAACATAGACTAGTAGCAAAGACTACCTTTTTTTGTGCACTGGTAAAGCAGTAATTTCAAAACTTTTCAACAGTAGGCAGTGAGTTTGCATGTGCCGTGCAAGCCTGGTGTTTTGTCCCCCATTATATTCATTTTAACCTATAGACATTCAGTGTAACTGTCTGAATTGTCATGAGGGCATGCAGTATCATTCTTTTTTTTTTCTTCGTGCCTTGTGTACAAAGAAAGACGTGCCTTGTGTACAAAAAATCCTTTCTTCTGACAGTCTGCCTATTTTTCTCAACACGGATTTGTGTTTTGTTATGTCCTTAATTTCCAAATATTTAAATAAACATGATCTTATACATAGATATCAAAGCTTTGTTTATTGTTTGTTCGAACTTATGGAAACTGCAATGTTGCACTCTGGCCACTAGAGGGAAGCGTTTCATTTCCAGTTATGGTTGACGTCCTTGTGCTGTTTTCGAGGATGGAAACCAAATAGCTTTTGAAACCAGCATTGACACCCTTAAGGAGCATCTTGAAAATGGAAAAGTGGAAAACTGTTTATGGTGGGGGGAAATATGAGAGCTGTTATTAAACCAGTATTTGGGTTCGACTGGATTTGAGGCTGGTAACAGCTGGTTTGGGGAATTAGAAGGTGGGGACTCTGATGCGTGTTTTGTATTGCAAGCTTCATGCTGCTCTGACCTGTTTACTATCTATAATAAACCAGACATGCTGGCATCAGCAAAATTCTCATCACATTTTTCTAGCCTGAAACATACAACTAACTGAAGAATTTACCAGAGAGCTTATAATGTACTTTACCAGGTTTATTTATTTTTTTGCTAATACTGTAAATTTGCCCAACAAATGAACATCCACATAGGAAATTACACAAAGCATTAAAGACATGCATAGTCTGGTTCTCATCATACACGTGCTCTCTCATGTGGTTTACACACAAGAGGTCTTGCATTACTGTACTTTCAGCAAATCTTTAAAAGGAAAAGACAAAGGCTAGAAAAAAGAACATTATATAAAATAAAGGAAAATACAGTAAAATATAGAAACATAGCAACAACAAACATTTAAATTATGCTGTTTATATTTCATAACATTTAATACAAAGCCATAATGTAGATATAGCATGATGCATATTAAATACTGCGAACACTATCCTTACATTAGATTCATGTAAGTATTTATAGGTGGTCAAGCATGTTCATGACAAGTTATAAAAAAGGTCAAAAGAAAAACATTAGTCTTAAAGCTTTTTAATTTAAAGCACAGCTTCTCCACAACACTGTAAGCTGTTTAAACCAGCAAATTCTGTTACTTTAACACCGTCAGCTTTATTTTAAAAAAAAAAAAAAAGAGAGAAAAGCCCGGGCAAACTAGAATAGGCTTATTTCGAACAACAACCCTCTGAAACATTTCACTGTGTTAATTTTATACAGCTTTAGTACCTTTAAACAAATACACAAAATAGCATTGGCATTAAAGCGTCAATCATCCTAATCCACTGCAAAAAAGATATAATTGTTCTCTTCTTTTGCACAGTGGTCTGCTTTCCCTCCCTCCCTCTGTCTGTCTCAGCCTCTCTCATTGTGCTATGGTTCACCCTGTCAAAATGCCTAGCAACTACTACCCTCACACCTTGTTCCATGTGTCACATGACTTAGTAGTGCCCAATCAGAATACAGTAACAAAAACATCATTCATTGTGCCTTCCTCTAAACTCAACCAACAAACTGTGTTCATTAGTAATGCAGAGAAGAAACCTTCCCTCTCCCCAAATACAGAACAATGTGTATGTTATTCAGCTGTTAATCTGTTTAATTTGATAACTGAAGGGCAAGTGTGGGGTGCAGCTATTACCATGGCAACTAGAGTCTTACTTCATAGCCCTACTTCATTATGCGTTCTAACAGCACATCAACTAATAAACCATATGCAGAGACACTGATGGCGTATTCCAGTCTAAGGCCAGAAAATTCCTATCAAGCATTTGCTAATGAAACCTCAGTATCTCACGTTCTACATGAACATTACAATGTCATTTGCAAATAAGCACAAAAGGCATTAAATGGCATTCTACTGACTTACAAAACCTGAAAAAAGATGATTGAGTTCTTTAGCAGTTCCTACAAAGTGCAATAAAAAGTTCAATAAGGATCAAGAGTGATTTAAGAGAAATTATTTGTAAAAAGGCAGATATCTAAGATTATAAAAATAGCACAGACAAGACAAAGGTATACATGTTAGAAAGAGAAAGAATGTTAAAGGGCATAGACAGAATCAGTTAATATTCAACAAGTAAATAAAACGGATATGAAGACACTAGGCAAGTTGACTTCTTTCTATTACGTAACGCCATGTCCCCAATCAGAAAGAAACTAATAAAATTGTGACAAGCAGTGTCAAACTGATAATATGGTATTGCCTTATCATTCCTTTATTTTTCCCTAATAGGGATTTTGTGGTTTAAAGCAAACACAATACAGGTAAGAATGACTCTGAGAAACAACCTGTCCTCATGCTCTAACATTCTTAAATTTGGTCAGCAGCAAACTATAAGCTTCTTTGTCCCTCACAAATCAATGTGGAATGACTTTGGTCTCTAATTCTCTTTTTCTAACAACCTAGTTTCTAAAAAAATCTACATTAAATGCTCTTCATTTGATCTCAGTCAGTGTTTTAACTCCCTGGGAAGTCCTGCCTCACCATGTATTTGACTCGACCAATTAGCACAGCTCTGGGAAACTACATTCACAAGAGTAACACTTAAACTTTCTCTTTGCTTAAAGGAGAGAACAAGAAACTTGTGAAATGAGCGGTGAGACTGCAAAATTTTGTAGAATCACAGGTCATTTTGGTCATTTAAAGAACAACAATTAAGCACTTTTAGGGCAAATAATATTCATAAATAAGAATGTATTTTATGTAATGGTGATGTTGCAGAGTACAAGCTTTTTGAGCAGCTGCACTGACCTACATTCTGATATCTATTTAAACCGTAAATCTAATCTAAATTTAGTGTGGTGCAGTTTTTTTTTTTTGTTCTGACTTATGTTGCATCTTAAATATATGTTATTTTAAAGAACTTCAGACTGCACTGTATATAGCTGATCATGAATTTATTATGGGTCCTCGTTGTCTAGGAACTCCTTTTTTGGTGGAGCACTTCCACGATACCAAGCACAGGAACCATCTCCTCTCTTGATGCAGGAGTAGTGCTCGGACTGACGTCCATGAATGAGTTTCTCTGTCACCCAGTCCGTCCACAAGCACTCCTCAGGGCTGCTGATCTCACAGGGGAAGGCTGCGCAGCGGGAGATCTGGTCACAGCAAAAATACACAGTCAGGTTAACCGTAATGAAATACATCTGTGAGGTTTTTAAGGCACAATGTCTTCTTGTTTAAGATTATTTGAGTTTACTATTGCTGGTTACATTTTTCTTTGTTTAGTGCTGAACAATCCCAAACAATGAGATCTGAAATACATCATAGATATGAAGCACATAATGTTGATAAATGTGAAAACCTCTGACAATTTCAGCTGTTACTTTGAACCCAAATGAAGTATAAACGTTATTCATGTGTCAGTCAGAGCGGATATGTTGATCACCTTGCAGTCGCAGCCCATCTGGTAACGCTGGCTCAGACTCTTCTTCTGGGTGGCACTTGTGGACTCCCAGGGCATGATGAGATCACACAGAGTCACATGCATCTTTCCACTACCATCTGACTTTCCTGGAGAAGGCATGTCAGACAAAACAATATGTAGACATAGCAGTACATGGAAGTACTGTACCTGCTGTAAAAATAGATAGACATAACAACTGTCTATAAACATACACAATAAACAAAAATAAAACCATACCTAGTTCAGATAAAATACAATAAAATAATAGGGACAGCTACAGTATCTTTTATTATCCAGTCTATGTCTACTAGAGACAAGTTAAAATTATGACTGGGGGCAAAACTTTTAAAATAATTTAATTATGGAAGACAAAAGAAAGAATACATCCATGCTCTAGATATACAGATTCTGGTTATTGATCAGCAACAAACTAAAAGCTTGCTTGTACCTTAGATATCATTGTCACCAACTCGGACCTGTAATGTTTATTTTATTAACACCTCTGCTCTGTTCAATTCTTAACTCCTGTAACAGAAGCTCTGGCAGAATCTTGGCTATTATACAAATCACAGGTTTATATTAATGCGCTTGTTCTCATTTGTTATTATTTCTATAGGAACAACTTATTCACAGGATCTGTGCCTGATTCTTTACATAATCGTAATAAGTAGAAAAGCTTTCTTAAAGAGCTTTAACAGAGATAAAGCCACTTCAGCTAAGTCTTCATGGTGAAGAACTTTGCAGAAAAAGAGGACATTACATTTTTATCTAATTAGACATCTGAGCAGATGAGGGTTAAGGGCCTTGCTCAAGGGCCCAACAGTGGCAACTTGGTGGTTATAGGGATTGAACCTGGGATCTTCCGAACCATAGTCCAATGCCTTAACCACTGAGCTACCCCTGGCCCAATAAAACATGATTATGTGTATGGATAGAAAAACAGACATGTAGATAAAAAGAGAGTTGTGTGGAAGGATCCTGTTATTATGAGTATAGGAATTTGATGGTTTCCCTCAGATAATAGTCCCCTTTAAGTGTAATAAAAGCAGTTTCATTACCAGATACTTATTTATTCAGAGGTTCATATTCATATTAACAATTAAAATTATTTTATTTAAGTGCAAAGTTGAAAAAAGTAAAAGAAAAGGTGATGTACAAGTGTCATTTTGCTACTAATGAAAATTGATAAATAGACTGAACTATGTCTGCCTGTGATAGAGTTTACATGAATATTGTTAGTCTATGTAATTATTAATAAGTCACCTATACCTACTATTACATACTGGCTACTATGGAGGTCCTTACTGGTGTGTTTTAATTACAGAGTCTCAGTCAGTAAGTCTGACTTGGCTACCCAACAAAAGCGAGTATTTTACAACCATGAAATGACACCATGGAACCATGGAATATCTCTCATTTCAGATATCAGTTGTTCAAATTTCTTTGGAACATGCTCTCTTCCTGTGTACTTCCTGTTTTTCTTCGAATAGTCATTTTCACATGCTGTATTTGCACAGTAAGTATGGTTATGTGTTCTTTAAAATCACAACCTCAGCAGTTGCTGTGAGCTACAAGCCCAGTTTCCCTCATTATGGTACCCCCTCCTTGCTTAACCCTTCAGCTTTACAAGGCAATTGCTACCTTGTGCAGCCCTACTGCCTTGTCCACTCTGTAATTTGGGCTATGCTGAATCAGTCTGAAATGGAGAAACCAGAGGATGTCTGTCTTTGTACTTTCATGACCTTTTATTTCCTCTGCCGTTTGATCAGCAGCTCATTCGGGTCACAGATGAGAGCAATCAAATCTAAATATAAATCTAATATTGTATATCATTCACGCCAGTTGCTGCCTCTTTCAACCACCAAACACAAGTCCTGGCTGCCCCACAGTGCTGCCACTCAGGAATTAATAGCACCCTGTGGTTTGAGTTTGCTTGTTGAACAATCTGAAATGACATGCTAGCCTTTACAACACACTATCCACACCACTAAAGTTCACAAACTCTACCTGAGATGAGGTACTCCTTCTTTCCATTAGTATCCATGGTTACGCCACACACAGCTGAAGACGGTGCAGTAAAGATCATATCAATGTGCTGGTCTGGTCCTTTAAACATCTGGAAAAAAACAAGTTTATGAGTTAAGCTAAATATTATTTGTACCCTTTAAAAAAAATCTGACAAATCATTGCTCTTTCCTTACCTTAATCTGCTTGATGTCATACTGGATCCTCTTGATAGGGTTGCCATAAATATCGTTCCCAGCACTGACCTCTTTTCCTCCTACCACCTTTGCTCTGATTACTGTTACAGAAAAAGACAAATTAAAAAGATATCCATTGACTATTGACCATCTGGATCCATCATGACCCTGAACAGGATAGTGCTGTTACTAAAGATGAATGAATCACCACATATACACCTGCCTTATAGGACTATTTAAATAAAAAGCACATGTGTGTACCTTAAGGTGTTTAACATTAGGTATGTAATCATAGCGCACATGACTCTTGTCTTTCTGTAAGGCAGACACCATCTCTCAAAGGCTTTGCCTAAACAGCAGCAACTGATTTCTCTCACATAAAGAGTCATGCCCCATTCCAAATCCCATTTCCTGCAAACTGAGTGTTTGCAGCTGCCCTGCTGTCTTAAGCTCTCTTTGTCAGATCAGCCAACATGTGGGAGCAAAGCCTGCACACGAGGAGCTGACACATGGCAACCTTCCGCTGACTCCTCAGTTCTCCAGCTTTTTATATCCCTCTTTATTTTTTCTGTCTCCTTTATAGCTGTCAAAAAGCAGTTTGTAGAAGTATGGAATAGTAGCATATTGTAACAGCCAAGCCACTAAAGGTTCCCAGTCCCACCCTCTGTAACATCAGCACATTCATGCTCCCATGCGTGGAAGCCTGTAAACAACAGTGATGAGAACACAGTACTTGTACGAAAGTAAACAATGATGCAATCCCCCTAGAAAAAAAAAGGTCGTCATTTCAAAAGGGTCAAATTATTGGGCTGCCGTCAAGCAAAGAAAACAACCAAGAAGATTTGAAATGACTGGGACTGGATTAAGAACCCTTTAAGACATTGTAAAAACCTGTAAAAACCCAGAAAAATCTAGCTATGTTTAATAGTCAAAATAAGAGAATATCCATATGCACACATGGTGTGTGATGAGAATTTACAGGACTGGGACTAAACAGCTATGTGGCCATAAGAAAACCACTTGTAGTGAAACTAATCAGAAAAAGGCTTAAATTTGCCTTTAAGAGAGCATAAAAAATTGACTTGCAATGGAAAAAGTATGGTTGTCTAATGAGTTCAGATTGACCTGATTCCAGAGCGATGTGGATCTACGGTTAATTCAGTTGGTCTGGTCTTGGCTTAGCAACGTTATGTAGCAATAAAAGCCAGCTGATGATCTGAATCTACTAAATGACCAGGTTATCACAACAGTGGAGTTTTTCTTCCCCGATGGCACGGCCATATTTCAGGTCTCAAATTGTGTATGAGAAATCATTTTCACACATGAACTGCCCATCACATTGTGTGCTGAAATCTTAGTGTGCGACTTTTTTTTTTTTTGAACAGGCAATGTATATTAAATACTGTTAAACTGTGTGTGTGTATGTGTGTGTGTGCATGCTCATGTTTGTGACTTTGCTGACAGTTTTATATGCTAATATAATATATAGCAATATGCTAATAACAAAGCATAATATTTTATAGTGGGAAATGTAATGCATATTTTTGTATTTAATGTTCTAGTGCAATATTAGGGTCAGGCAAATAGTTTCAGAAACCTGATGGTATGGTTTTGTGTGGTAATGTTTTAAACTGCAAAGATAAAATTTGTTGGTTAAATCTTGCTGATTAGCACCATCTCCCCCCTTCATTTTCTCTTTCTCTCTCAAAAACAAAAAAACCACACCAAAGCTTAAAACCCGACAACCTTAAAAATATTAAAGATTCCACTGTGCACTTGTATAAAGGGTGGACTAGTGATGGATGGATCATAATCTTGGTTTTGATGCGTCTGGGCTACATGGCAAAAAATGAGATGCAAACATTGGCAAATACACAGGGCTGACTGTTCATCTGTAGCTTTGACTAGCATGCCAAAAAGGCATTACTGAAAGAAGAGTTGTGGGAAAGTGCAGCAACCAGTGCCAACCCAGTATGGGGACATGGTGCTGATCTTAGGTAAGCTGCCCTATATTCAGCATTTCAACAAATGCAATGCATTTTGATTGAAGCTTTTACAAGAAAATAGGTAATACATAAGGGAAAAAATATAACTAACAACAGAGGACTTCTTGATTAAATTCTTCTGTATATAGAGAATGACCTGTAGATGAAAATAAGCAGCTTATTTTAAGTATTTATTAACATCCTAATAATAAGTTGTCTTTTGTCCTGACAGATTGTCCCTGTTACAGACCACTTCCAGTCCTAAATTTAGGACAGCACACTTAACCTAGATCAGCAGATGAGTTGACAAAATATTAAGACATCAACCGAGCTACTTCTGAATTTTGGTGTCTTCTCCTTCTCAGTGTTTGCCAGCTGCAAGGATTTGGCATGTGTTTTGGCAGTACAGTTTGTTATAATAGAGGAATATTCAGGAACAGTGTCAACTACTAAAGTAGAACTAAGGAGAAGGAACACAGATGGCTGGGGTATGTTTGATTGTAGACGAAAATACATAAACAGACAGAGGTGATACAGGCCATTTGAAAAGTGACAAGGACATGTTAAATGGTGGAAGTAGGGTGAATACAGAGGTGGAAGAGGAATTGAGGAAGTAGAATGGATGAACGACTCCATGGTGTGCAACAGCTGCTGTTTTTGAAGGTATTTGCTCACCATGGAAAATATGAGGCCATGGATATAGCATGCAGAGACAAAATAGCTGGAGAAAAAAAAATTAATCTCTCTCTCTCTCTCTCACACACACTCACACACACACACACACACACACAAACCAGTCCTCATTCCACAATAATGGATTCATTTTATGAGCTGGAAAAGACATAAATATGCAGGGATCATGGCTCTTTAAATTGGAGTCTCCTCCAAGTCACATGCTTTTGTGTGCAGGTCAACACTTTCTATGACTAGCAACTTCTATGACTAGCAACTTGGACTATGCTGCATGCTAACATTCAGGTTATATACAGGAAACTTCGACCAGTTGAGGGTTGTTTTGCACTAGTGAGTCATTCATTTGGGTTAACTGGCTGAAAGAGTTATAGACAGTTTTACACCCACATGTCCAAACATAGGAACTAATTGTCTTGTGAGTGGGAAAAACTCCTACTGCAATGACAAAGCAAAAATAAAAACAGTGCGAAATTACCTAACAGATAAAAATAATAAGTTATAAATGATATGGCCCTTACATGACGTCTAACGTCAGGGACTAACTTAATATTCTCAGACAGGCAGTGAATACTGTAGATCTACAATTTTTTCTTTTTTTTAACAGTTTTCACATATCCTGGAAACATGCTTAGCATGATTACCTTTTGCTATATGTCACACTTCCCAATGTTTTTACCCCATCTGATGTAAAGTCACAAGCATCACCTCTATGACATGAACATTACTTTGACTGACCCACATTCCTGCTCTCCGATAATCATGTTAAAACCCACATTCTCTTACATATGCACATATCATAATCACAGTGTCATAGTTTCCATGAAGCATACCCACCATGAGGACTAGCCACATCCTGAGGTTGTTCCATTGCACAGCTTTTAGCAATCATGATCAGTTCTTGGCCCCAAATGGCTCTATCCACCCCTACATCCATATCCATCTTTCTTTAACACAAAAAGTCCTTTGGCAACAGTGAACAGGCCAATTAAATAGCATCATCTTGTCAGAGCACTGCAAATCCCATGTTGGATCAAGGCAAATTCATAAATAATTGCTTGTCATAGGGAACAGTACATATACAAATATCCTGCAATTGTTATGGCTTAAAAACATAAGGGAAATAATTTATGTTGCTAGGCTCAAGTATTACATTTAAATTTATGTACCAAACAGTAAACATAAGGCTGAGCATCTTCTGCTTAATTTCTATCTGACTGAGATGCTTGAATTCAAGCACTCGTGCCTCCTGACACAACAAAGCACAGTAAATCAATCTCTCCTAAGCACTGTGTATTTGCCCTTTTCACAGTGTGAATTCTTGCCGGCTCCATGCCAGACATAACACTAGAACCCTTATTTATGGTCAGATAATTTATTATCCCATGTATGCTCATGTTTAACTCACATTTTAACCCCTCACTACAATCCAAAGACAGAATATGCGCTGACTATGGGATCATCCAGTTGCCATTTGGTTTGTTTTTTATATGAGCATATTACTGACTTGAACACTGTAGGTGTTGTTGAAAGGTAGATTAGTAAATGAATTGTAATGTTACTGACATTGGTCTTTTCTTTTCAGTTTAAAATCCACTTCCAAGATTCACTGCTTTTCCATGTGACCAGAAAATAGCAAACAATAAAAATAGCATACAATGTCCTAAAATCTAGAAAACTGAAAGACAATATGTTTAACAGTTTTCAGCTAAAAATCCAGGCAGTGGTACTGTAGCTCTGAGGGCTAAGGAGAATCTGTGGTTCGATCCCCAGCTCCACCAGGTTGCCACTGTTGGGCCCTTGAGCAAGGCCCTTAACCCTATCTGCTCCAGGAGCGGTTTCAAAACTGATCCACTGACCCCAGTTACGCTGGGATATGCGAAGAAAGAATTTCACTGTATATATACTGTATGTGACAAATAAAGGCTTAACTTATATTTGGCTACCAATATATGTCACTTGTACAGCCCTTTGAGCGTTGCTATAAAATCAACACTAAAAAACTTCAGCATTTATATCATCAAGGGTGACTTTGTGAAACATGAATCACTAGCATTGTTGTTTCAGCTGTCTCACTATTGTTAAAGCTGTCATCTTCTGCCAAAAATAGGGGAAAAAGTTTTAATTATAATATTTTTGTAACATCTTCGCAAAAGGGGATGGTCTGACAGATGCTAAACTGTTTGACTATGCCTGGCTAGAGTAAGAAGAACTGCTGGATGACTCACAGTGAGAAGGCAGCTAGATGGTTTCAACTGCATTGTCACTGTGGCTCCTGAATAAAAATCTGTTGGTTAGACAAGCAGGTTTCAATGGCATTGAGGTTAACCACCACCATGGAAAATGACTAGACAGGACAACTAATGACTGGAACCTGTCCATGACCCAAACAAAGAGACATAAAGAGAGGAATAGGGAGGATGTGGAAAGACGGTGAGTTGATTCAAGTTTGGTTGACAAAGTCTAAGAATCATCTCCGAGTATGCATTGGTACACAGAAAGGAAGACCGCACATCTAGATCATCATTGTTTCCTACATCTTTATAACAGACTAAACAAACAACCAAAAGTACTGAAATCGAATTAACAGATCTACATCATCTGCAGGAGGGTAAACAGGTGTTCAGTTATGTGCACAATTTAACACAATCTTGTGAATGTTTCACAGGTCATGTGCAGCTGGTACACACCTCTTCACCATATTTAGAACACTGCAATCAAGTTTTAAATTCATTGCTTGAGCTAAGTGACCGAAACAAGTTTTATTCCAACTGAAGAACGCAGACATAACAAACAATTCAGTATTTTCCATTTAATAATTAACTGCTTCATTGTGATTTTTCCATCTGCCATTGCCAGACCTGATTAGATGCTTGGTATGTAGCTACAAAAACACTTGAAGACTGAGTGGTCAAAACTGGGCTTTTAGTTGTTATGTGCTGCTTTACATATTAAGCTATAGATATCTTAAGGTAGGGTCAGACTAGATAGTCTACTGATGGCATTTTATCATATTTGTAACATTGTACTGTCAGCTTGTGATTAATTAAAAACTAACTAAATAATAGTTAATGTAAAAAAAATCTGATATATTTGCACTGAGTCAGATAAATATTTATTTCTGTTTCAGAGCATTAATTGTTTAATTTGTACCTGTAGCATTGATGACTATTACTTTTTATTTCAGGTGTGATTTATCACAAAGACTATTTTTTTTTTATTCTAGAATATGACTCAAGAGAAAGACAGAATATAACTCAACTTGTAAACTGGTTTACTTAGAAGCATATTTGGAAGGCCTCACTCAATGTGGCCTTCCAACATAAACAACAGGGCCATGTACTACCTACAATTTATGACCAATTTCTGTAAAAAGTGGGCTTTTCTAATTTTCTTCACATATTTATGCATGCAAGGAAAATGTCAATAAAATCTGGCAGCACCTACAGTTTGTGTACTGCTCTAAATTAAACAATCAGAAAATAATAATATTAAATTTTCCGGTCTAGCTTCCCTCTGTTTTTCTACGACACATTAACTGTAGGGTAAATAATGGATATTAACTGTGCTTTTCTAATGGGTCTCTCAAGGAGAACCCAAAGTTAATAAGGCTTTAGTGACTCTGCACTGCAAGAGCCTTCTTGGCTATAAACCACGGGGTTCATTAACATTGAGGTCAGATTGGCAGGAATATTGGCAACAACACCGAATGACCTCAGAGAGAAGCTTAATAATATTAATGAGACTTGTAAAATATAACACCTAGCACTGCTGTTTGCCTTCAGCTGTCCAGAGTCATGAAGCTAGTGACCCTCATAGAAGTGGCCTTAAAGTTAAATGTTCACAAAAAGGTGGAGAAAAAAAGGCACCCTGACTGTTAATAAAAAAAAAAACTCCAAGTTTTGAGGTAATAAACTGAGGCAACCTGGAACAATGAGAGAGCAAGAGGGCTATACTCAACATTTAAAGAATGCCTTGAATATTTTTGAAAGCTTTTTGACTTTATAGCTTTTTCCTCGCAGCCACATCCAAAACTGTCAACCAGATGTCAGAAGCTCTCAGATAATTCCACTTCCTTTAATAAGAGGGGTGTGGCACAAATTACAAACTACATTACTCAAACTACATCCAGTGAGCCATATAAAAACACCACCTTAGAGAGCCTGGCTGTCTGAATTTTCCTCATGTTATTTTACCAGCTCATAGCAAGTCTTGGATCCTGTTCCAGCTGCTTGTAGTATCAAGTCTAGAGTCTCTGGACATACTGTCCCAATGAATTAAGCATGAGACTGGTGGGAAAGCCCCAGTGGGACTTAAAACATTCCTGCAATTTTGCAGACTTTATGAGCAGTACCTTTCAGCTCAGAAAACAGTGATCAGCTTCCCAGAAAACAGGCACAATATGCAATTTGGGTATACAGGACTTTAATCAAAGGCTATGCCTCCCTTCTAACAGTCTGTCACTACACTATAGCACATTTATTTATCAGCCTATGCCTTAGCTGTTTGCTTGTCATTCAAAAGACATTGCAGTTCTGATTACCGCTCATCTAGGAGGCATTACTTAATAATAACCTAACACTTTTGTGACCACTGATGAATTAATAGCCTGCAACTAGACAGTGTGAGTAAACAGACCAGCAATATGGTGTGAATGTGTCATACTGTTTGGGTGCTAGTTTCAGGCTGCTATTCAAACTGAATCTGGTTCGGCTTCAAATGTGACACTATTAAAAAGATACTATAAGCTAAACATTCAGCAATGCCAATATCCTGAATATCAGGTATGTCTTTACCAAATTCTCTGGCAAAAAAAATTACATTACTCATATATTACATTCCAAATACACTACTTGAATAACAGCACCATATTTTCAATAGTCTTATAAAGGTGTCATTGAGAGGTGCTTTTTAGGTTTGAGTTTGTTTGTTAAGGAGGGAATGAGTAGAAGTGGTAAAGCCTATGAATAGGAAAAAGCTTCAAGATAATTTATTTTGGAGAGATTTATTCTTACACTGTCCTCTCTGCAGGTCCCAGAAACATCATCTAGCCTTATGTGGGCCACAGGCCCGGATAAATGATGAATCTAAAGGATAACTGTCTGTGTACGAGAATGGTGATGGTTGATAATAAAGAAAAGTCAAGACAGCAGACATCCATATTCTTTGCATATGTAGTACAATCAAATAGCAAACAAATCATCCATGTTCAAGTCATACCAAACCTTACCGATTGTGGTGGAAATCAAAACAAAATACATTCTACTGGATTTAATGGGTAGTAATGATTGCAACTCCAAACTGTTTTTATTAGACTTGTGGACTAAAAAAAAAACATATTTAAATTAATAAAGAAATAATGTTACATAATGGCAAATACTGGTATGTTTAGGTTAAACTTATAAAACCAAAACTAATAAACATAATTTATTAAATTAGGTAAAATACACATAATCTCATTAGGTAAAAAAAAATACATGAAGCCATAAAAATAACGTTTCTGAGTGTAAGCCAATGAACCATAAGACACCCTGAAATCTATCACTCCAATTGGTTTGTCATTCTGGGGTAACACATAAAGGTCTAAGTAGAAACAAATGTTATTCATTTGAAGAAGGGGAACCTTTCCAAAAAACACTAGAGCAACTTTTCCCCCCCTCCAAGAATGTGTATGATGAGCCAGGTTTTGATCAGACAACTGAAATAACTATCAATCTCAATGCTTTAGATGCTTTATAGGTGATTTATTTTTTAAAGGACTACACTTACTGAGTCTTATTACCTGTGACATCCACAGAGATATAAAATATCTACACATCTACCAGCAAGAAAACTCCTTAAAAAACACAAACACAATCATCATCACAATCCTCCTCCTCCTCATCATCATCATCATGCACACACAAAAACAAGACGACCGACTGCGTTCGGTCTTGTCAGCAGTAGCCATTACTTTTAGCAGTGAGATTCGTGTCAGGTCTTCTCCTTATCTCAGTTTTCTGTCTCTACTTACCGATGTCTGCGTTACAGAACGCCTGTTGAGGATGCACAGGGGAGCAGCTGCACGCTTCTGCTATTTCCTCCACCCGAAAGAGGACCAGCAACACCACGGTGACCACCAAACCGCTCACACACACCATCTCTTCGCTTGGTACAGCTTTATTATAGCAAAAGAAGAAGAAGAAGAAGAAAACCCCAGCACGGATCTGATGACTGACTCGCGCGTCTCAATTCAGTCAACAACAACAAAAAGTACAGCGTCCGCTTTGCCTCTTCGTTTTCGAAAAGTCTGAAAGGGAATAAGATTACTGACAATAAAGCACACTTTTCTAATCTTTAGCCTGTCTGTATCCTTTCACGGGTGTGTTTTAGATTGTGAAGCTAGAATCATCACGCCTTTTAGGCTGTCTGTGCTCCTCCTTCTTTTCATATGACCAGAGAGGTGGGCGCTTCCAAAATATCACTCCTGAGAGACTGAGAGAGAGAGAGAGAGAGAGAGGTGAACATTTTAGCGATTCTTTCCTTCATATCGATCCACTGACTGCATTCACGTGTTCATCATCTTTTGCCCAGTTTGCGAGTGCATCATTTACAGAGCAACATTAACACTGACATGGTGCGTAGTTTCTGCTAACAGTCTATCAAGTGGTTTTCAAACTTTAGTACCAGAGTCATTCGGTGAGAATGGATAAAATTGGACTTGGATATTTTCACATTTTTTACCAAAATGTATTATTTGTATGTATATCCCACATCATTAAGGATATATTTAACTATCAGAAAAATGCATTTTCCCATCTCAGGCATTAGTTTTCTTTTATTATTGATCATATTTTCAAGATGTGGTGACTGTAATTCTTCAACCCCGTTATGGACACTTTGGAGGCTCTCTGAATATTATCATAAAATGTATTTCTAAATAAATGAATATGTTTACATTAATCAGATGTCCCCCATGCTAATTCAAAAATTTTAAATAGAAAAATGACATAAAATCACACATTTTTACTCTCTTAAATCCTGAAATGTAACTAATAAGTGAAAGCAATCTTGTCATTTTTCATCAAAAATTTAGTTTAACTAAGAATTGTAATCAAAATCAATGATCATATGATAGCGCTCAATATTTTAGACACAAATCAGCAAACATTAAATTATTTTTTCAACATTTTAAGAAAATAATATATGAAAATGTAGGTGTGACGGGGTTGAGACTAGTATAACAGGGTTGAAGATGGTAACGAGATGAAGAGACAAATACAGCTTTACATTTAAACAGTTGTTTACTCTCAAATTCAATGTATAGGACTTTCCATTAGCATTATATCTCACTTTGTAACCATAGGAAGGACACCAGATACAAATTGCAGTAGAATTAAATTTTATTAATCTAAAGTAAAATCACCCACAACAGCATACTAACAACTAACAAACATTGTAAAGTGAATTGCTTAGATGTAACATAATGTGTGTGTGTGTGTCTAGGCATAAGAGAGCCTCACGAGGTGTGCTAAAAGTCACCTCATCCTTGCTCCGATAACATACAATTAAACTTGATGAACTGGTTGAACTAATAACAATAATAATCAGTTAACGATTTCAATGTGTCTGTCTATATCAATGTGTCTGTGTCAATGTCAGAGTGTTTTTGGATGTGTGTGTGTCTGTATATATGCATGAATGTGATTTTTGTTCCATGAATTTATCTCGTGAGTCGGCTCCACACCTCTTTCAAGACTTCCACATGGCGCATTGTCATAGTCTGTGGGGGTGGAATGAGTTCAAGGACATCATCAAACAGGTACCAGAGGATATCATCCTGATGCGGCCAGAAGATGCATGCATTTGACCTGGACATGTGTTGTTTGTATGTTTAGAATGATGCCTGGATACAAATCATCGTCATATCTGAGAATACACCATTTACCAATCAGCTCTGGACTTTCCCACTGGATTTCTTTTTCTGGATTCCCCCACTGGCTGTCTGTGATACAGCCGTTTCTATCTTCTGGCCAAAACTGAAACACTTGATGTTGAAGCACTTGCAGTTAAACTGCTTCCGTGTTGTGCACATGCAGCTTACATCAGTTCTCCTGCAGCTACAGTAATGACCTGGTTAATTCTCATGGTTCCAGGAACAGCTGGGATCTGCTTTGGCATTTTCTCCATTGCTTCCTCAACATCTTCACTTTTCTCAAAGAACAGTTTCACACTTGTGTTTGTTTCAGACTAGGCCCTGAACAACTCTTCTGCATCTGGGATGTCATGCCCCTTTGCTACCATCATGTCAGCTGCTCTTTTTAAGGCTCCCCGACACCATCTGGTGCTCCTTTTCCATGACTATCCTCGAAAAAATTCCAAGAACCAGCCTTGAATCCTCTTCTGTCCAGTTCTGTAGTGAAAAGGTAGAAGTTTCCTCGTTGTTTGTATTGCGTACAGGGTCCGTCGCTTAAAAAGTGCAGCACAGACACTTGTGGATGTTGGCCTTGAAGGTAATCTAGCACAGGATTTAGGTGCTGCCATATTGCTGGAGGGCCTTTATGTCTACTGGGAAATTGGTGCTAAAGCACACAGGCTCTGAGTCCACCAACATACAACACACCAATATGAAGTGTGGCCTGCTGATGTGAAGCCCCAAAGTCTTCTTCTTCCCTGCCTCTACATTCTTTCTCCATCTCTCACGCTCACTCTGCAGGTACCTCTCCCTTCTTTCAGGGTCAGCTTTAAGCTGTTCCCGATACTTCCTTTGCCTTTCTGCTGCTGTTGTTTGTGCCATCTTACTCGCATTCTTAACATGAAACATAAATCACATTCAGCATGCATGCAGTATAAGAATGTTGATTAAATATAATAATTAATTTAAATAACTAAATAACTTAACAACCAAAGTATTAAAATCTCAACCCCATCACAAGCTCACAACCCCGTTACAATCAAAAACATAACAGATTTTTGCACAAAATGGCCGCTGCTCAATGTAGTGAATACCAGACAGAGAGCACATGGCATGCATGAAATTCAAAATCACCATATATTCATGAAATAACAAAAAACTTTTTCATAAGTAATAGTTTTCTATCTTTTTTTTATGTTACGGTGTTGAGTCATTAAGTTTAACAACCACATTATCACAAGATAAACGACTAAGATAAAGGAAAAGATGGGAGCAATTTGCCTGCCTCTGTGGTCGTGTTGTCCAAAAGACTTCAGTGATGTCACTTCCTGATGTATATGGAATTCTGGATCACACCATTGTATTTATTGGGGTGGGATCATTCGTGTAACGGGGTTGAGGGGTTACTCAGGTACAGAAATAATTGTGATTTTAATAAATAATTAACAATTAAATAAAAAAAAAAGAAACATTACCAGCAAAAGAGCACAAATAGATGTTTATGTTGGAATCAAAATTTATTGACTTTTTAAATAGCTTTATTTGGTATTTTCAAAGTAAACTATCATCAAGGCAATGAGGGACATTACAAAATAGGTGGTGTCAAATGAAAAAATTGTTATTTCTCATAAAAAGATAAAAATTAGTTCAGTTTTTTTACACTGTATTAAAGGGTGCATTTCAATATATATGTAAAGCTGTTTAAATATAAAGTTTGGTGACCCAATAGATGAAATACACCATAAGAGGTGAGAGGGACTCAAATTGTGCCATTTTCATGGAATGACTCACCACAGTTGGGTTGACAAACAGTCCACCAATCTCAAATATTCAGTCAACACATGTGCTGTGGTAGGAAACGGAAAATAATGAAATAGACATGGAATGATATGCTTGCTGTGGTTTCCATTATCATCTAGATACGACACCATTCTATCCCAAGACACCATTCACGCACTCATTTACACCTAGAGGCGGTGTAGCTGAGCCAATCTTCATGTTTTGGATAGTTGAGGGAAATCAGATCATCTGCAATGTTTCTATGAGAACAGGGTTTGAACCAAGCTGAGAATCTATAGGCTAACCCAGAACCCAGGAAGAGTGCAGCAGCAATACTTTCAAAACTACAACCCTACGATCTACAACCTAAAAAATAACATTTATATGCAAAATGTCATGAAAATCACAGATTTGGCCGTTGTGTGAAATTTACTAACTAATAATAATAATTAACTCTAACAATGAAGAAGAAAACTAGCAATTCAACACATTTCATTAGTCAGTAAATAACTACATATTATTCTATATAATTCCTTATGGGTTAATAAAGCTCTGGAACAGCATTTTCATTTAAATGAGTGGCAACAAAATATAGTTTTATTAATCAAGGGAAAATGCACGGAAACATGTTAAAAAACTACTTTCTGTTTAAATAAATGCACAATAGCACACCACAGAAATAGAATTGTTAATAATATCAGTTATTACACCAATATGGAATGTGCCCTCTCAATCATAAACCTACTGAAATTAGTTTTATTGTATGACTTCCCACTAAGAGGAACAGTATAAAGCTCCCTCTGCTCCTAAGCTTGCCAACTAGACTGGCCACCTCTCATTATTTCCAGTTTGACATGAGTAGAAGCAGAAAAAAAAAAATCTTATTCTGTGCTTTGGTGAGGTGAGAGAGAGAGGGAGAGAGGGAGAGAGATACGCACAAGGGGTTTGGAAAATCTTGTGGCAAGGCTCGTGCTCTTCACAGCAATGTGCTTCTGACATCATCTCCCTGGCTTTAAGCTACACACACTCTAGCTTCAGCCTGTTAATGTTTTGGCCTGGATTTATATGACCTTATTGGATTCAGCCAACACTACCTATCACATTCCCAACAATTTTGAAGAGAAGATTAATCTTCTTAATCTCTTAACGTTAATTTTTTTCTCTCATGTATGTAAAGTATTACAATACTGGAAGTTTAGGTTTATTAGCAGCAGTCTCACCCATAAGATGATACATTTGCCAATGACAAAATAAACTTTTGTGGTCCCAAAATTGTCAGGTATTCTATATAATTATAATGGGAAACAAAAACAAAGCTACCTTCTCCCTGACCCTTTCCCCTTCTCCTTAGTTTTTTATTCCAATTCATGACTGTTGCCTTAAAGACTTCGCGGTATTTAGTGTGTCATCGAAAACAGCCATAGGTTTGGAATATTGAGTGTTAATGGGTGTAACATACAAAAATAATGTAATGTCTGTGCAGATGCTTAACAAGGAAACTATGACAAAAATGCAGAGTCACTGCCTAGAAGGGATGATTCTTTTTTCAATGTCACTTGAGAGAAAAATAAATAAACATTAGGAATTTCAAAGAGGGTGATATATGACTGTCCCAAGTCAATCTAAAACCACTTAATACATCTGTCCTTTATCCTATGTAGGTTTGAAAGGAAATGTGTACCTATCCCAGGGAACTTAGGGCACACAGGGAGGGTAAACTCTGGATAGGGTGCCAACTCGTTGCAGGACACAACCACACAAACTCACACATGGGCAATTCTAAAATGCCTATCAACTTACACTGCATAGGTTTGGAGTGTGGGAGAAAACTGTAAACCCACCAAGCACATGCAAACTCCATGCAAACAGTTTTAAAATCAGTGCATTTGTATTTCCCTTTAGATATTTTTAAATGTTGCCTTTACACTGATAGCCCATGACATCAAGTGACAGTGTGTTTGTACTACATTTACATTTAAAGTGTCAAACATATGCCAATGCTATAATCGACATCAAAAACATACCCTCATGCTAATATAAATAAGTCAGAGTCCAGGAATACTTTAAAGTTAAAGCTATGTTGGAAAGAGAAATTTGTACAGTAGGAAATACATGCATACAGGCGGATTTTTCTTCATTTAATTTTCAATCATTTAAAGTGGATGGTGAAGAGGTAGGTCAGTCTTTGAAGAGAGTGACTCATCTGTCTGGACAGCCAGTGGAAGTACCCCTCTGCGTGCCAGGGACGAGAGGAGTCATGATGCAGGTGATGATTACCTATTATGATCTAGTATCTATAATAAAAATCACTAACTTCAGGGCATTGTGTAATTAATTCCACATTATTTAATTAACTGGACTTCAACCTTTCCTTCTTCCTTTTTTTTTTTTACCAGAGCTAAACACTTACAAACCAAACAGGATAAACATACTATAAACCCATTTAGGCTTTAAGCCTGATATCTGTTCCATCTTGCTTGGGAATTTTCTTCTTTCCTACCCAAATTCAAACACTGGGTGAGTCTACTGACATGTAAAACAAAGTTAGGTGTGGAGTGACACCTGGTGGCAGAAGGAAGAAATGGCGTCTTTCTATCTCTCTCTCTATCGGTCTCAGTTCAGTTCACTTTACTGGCGCAAATAGTAAAAAAATATATACACTGTTGCCAAAGCAATGATTAAATTATAAACTAACTATCTGCATTGATAAACATATATGAAAATTACAAACATATTTAATATGAACACTAGTGAGTAGTCTCCCCGCTCTCTCTCTCTCTCTCTCTCTCTCAAGCCCAAAAAAGCTTCGTCTGGGCCGAGTATCATCCTCTATAAAATACCGTACATCAAAATAAAACCCTGACTTCACCACTAGAGGGCACGCTTACAAGGTATTTAATTTTGATATATTAGCTCTTAGAAACTGGCATTATTCCCTTTAGTCTCGATTGTTTTTTTGTACTCATCAGTCGATCTGGGTCTTAGTTCAGTTTTAACAAAAGAGCTATCAGCACCTTTTACAGACATTTACCCATGCATAGTAATACAAGTGCGCCATCTGCTGGAGAAATCAAAGCTAAGACTGCACCGGTGCATTAACAAGTTTCCCATGTATTTGTGTGTCCTTATTTAGTAGGTTTGGTAAAATAAAATAAAAACAATGAGCTAAACAATCCTTAAATCACTGCTCGTCACGGTCCCACCTACTAGAACAGATTTCAGACATAGACATTCGACGGATGACTTAATTAATCCCAGAGGGAGAGTCGGCCTTTTGCAACACTTCCTAGTGTAGAGGCGCACGTGTACTGTACATGCAGCGGGGTGAGTGGATGCGCGCGGCCACGTGGTGGCGGGTGGGATGGAGGCAGTGAAAGAGAGAGAGAGAGAGAGAAGCGGTAAATGTTCCTAACACGGGGAAGACTTACAGTAATAACCGGACGAGTAACGAAACATTACACAGAGAAATAAAGAGGGAGGATGGAGACTGACATTTACGGTAAATCGCAATCTTTTTAAGGCGTAAGATGTCAGAAGTATTGTAAGAAACATGCAGTTATGAAAGTGTGGTTTAGGAAGAAACTGAATGATGCACAGTGTGGACAATCAGTCTTCTGTCTCTATATATAGACAGCATTGTCAAATAGCAGCAGTTAAACCACAGTGTAAATGTTACATCCGGACACTTTTCATGTTGTAAACTTTTCCTTAAGTACACCTCAGCCTAGGTTTATTGTAAAGAATAGCTGGGACTTCAGCAGTCATGGTCATTAGGGTGATCATGTAATATACATTATCAAGTTCAATGAAAAAAAAAAATCTGTTTTATGATATACTTTTAAGTTAGCAAATGCTAAACTGTACATGTCATGGATGTGTGGACAGGTATTGTACCTTTAATCTGTTTCTTTAACCTGGAGATCTTTTATTTTTTGAGGTGCAGTACACTATATGCACACATCAAGGGAAAGACATACTGTGCTATACTAAGCAGTGCAGAAGATGCACAGTTAAGGGTACACCCGCAGAAATAAGTAAAGGTACAGCTTACTGTCCTTTCTGTTTTCCCACAGTGTAAATGCAACTAAATCCAGAATCTAGTATGGCTAACGTAATAAACAGTAGAGTATAATAGCGAAATGTTTTGATGATTATGAATCAGTGCCAGCAGGGTTGGGGTTACACAGTCACCAAAGTCACAAGATCTTCTTTTATTCAGTACTATTAACTTTTTAACTTAACTAAAATGTGTTTTATTAGCTCATGCTAATAATATAATTATAAAACAACTGCTTTTTATACCTTTTTTCACTGTGTGAGGTAGGGCAGGACAGATGAGTCGTTCCTACTGACATCCAACTGAAGGTGCATGGGTTGCACTTTTTGAGTATTTATGTTGATATGAAATATCTCCATACAAGAAAGGGGATCATAAAAGTTCATTAAAAAGTTAAATCAGTATTGGATCTTGATTTTCAGATATTGTGTATTCTGATCGACCTGTTTTTTTTGTTTTATGTGGTGCTGAAGCATCAGACAACACCAGAAATGGTGTAACAGGATTTCCTGTCTGAATTCTCAACTAAGACACAGCACAACCCTGTGTGTGTGTGTGTGTGTGTGTGTGTAAGAGAGAGAGAGGGAGAGATAGAGGTTGTATATATATTTTAAATGCTGTTTATGGTTACTTGGTGAGAGTGATGGCTTTATTTATATATATTTTAGCAAGACAAAATGAACAAAGCACTCCGTTTTGGTATGAGCTAGATATACAGGAAATAAGAAAAAAAACATAAACGGCAGGAACTCAGATGTACTCCACCCATTTCCAATTCACACATGCCAGCAACACCTGACACCACTGGACAGTGTGTTTTGTATTCATACTTCACAATTAAGATCAATGACCTTTGTTATCCCCTGGGTTAGAAAACTTTTTTTCTGCAAACATTTTACAAATATACAAACTTTTTATATCTAACAACAAAGTGTATGGTGACAGATTTTTGGCCATGTTGCAAAAACCACTCAAATATAGCAAATACACAGAGAAATAGGGAGGATGGAGGATTATTTTATAAAAAATAGTAAGAGATGACAGTGAATATTAGATCAGGTGAGAGTTTGTTGTGGCAGCACGGAGGCGTAGCGGTTAGCACTGTGGCCTGTCACCTAAGAGTCTGACTTCAGCTCTTGCCTTGGGTCTGCGTGCATGGAGTAGTTTGCATGCCCTCCTCATGCTTGGCGAGTTTCCTCCTGTTTCATCTCACAGTCCAAAAACATACAGGTTTTTTTTTTAATTACCCATAGTATGTGAGTGAGTGTGTGCTTGTGGATTGGCACCCCATATGGGCTGTTCCCCTCCTTGTGCCGTACGTCCCCTAAAAAAAAAGCATTCAGGTCTTCCATGGCTCTGAACTGGATGAATAGTATAGAGAATAAGTGAGTGAGTGTGAGAGTATGTTGTTGTTGTTCCTTGGTGTACCCAACGACATGCACTGAAACCTTGTGGTTAGAGTGGTATGTTATCATGGGATGGTAATTATGAATATGCACGCACAGGTGACTCTGATCTCTGAGCACTGCCACGGTTGCAAGCTGCAGACGTGGCAATGTGTCACATCCAGGAAGAAGCAAAGCTGCACAGCAAACCTCTTAGTCTGTCCTTACTTTACCTTATCCAAGTGTCTGTCAGCTCTCTTAACTCTTCCCTGCTCATGCATGTGTACAGCAGTGTCATTAGCAGAGAATTTATGATTGTATTTTTATTTTTTAAGACATTGGTTAGAACAGAGACAGACAGCTGCAGCATTTGGTGTTTTTTCTTCTCCTAGTTTTGACTAGCACACCTCTCACACAAGGTTTTTGTTTAGCTCATTTATAAGCACAACTGATCCCAGTTTAAGGTACATTTTACCAAATTACTCTGATCAATTTGATTAGATAATGCAATGTTTTTTTTTTATGTGCACATTTGTGGAAAAGTTAACTGTAGATTTACAAATGTTGCAGTTGCTTAGAAATCTCAGTAGAGGGCAGTTGGAAGTTCTGTTAAACTTAATTGTATAGAAATGCAGTGAGAAAGCACCTCATGTTCATACTGTGGACATGAGTCACATGAGTCTAGTGAGCTAGAGCCAAATAACAAATTTTATGACTTTAACAAAATGAAAAGAAAGACTTCACACTTTGCCTTTTATACTGTACTTTGAATGACTTACAAGATGGAGTGTGCCAGATTTTCATTAACGACAGAAAGAGAGAGAGAGCCTGCTGGAAATACTGTATTATCCCAGTGGTGATCAGACAGAGACAAACTGACAATGATTTGTTCCTGTGTTGATGTGACAGACGATGTTGGTTGTGGATTTGACTCTATGTCCATTTATCCTGTCAGGGGTGGGATATATTAGGCAGCAAGTGATGCCCTATTCAGATATGTAATTAGAATAAATCATACTCATGGATTGTAACACTGCAGTGTTGCCTGTTCGTTCAAGATCCACACAACCTTACCATTATAATTAGCCACAGTCACAGGCATTGGGTAAGAAAAAGGGAAAAATCTGTCGTTTAGTGGCAAATATGGCCGGTGTAATCCAAGGACTGTAAAATTTTCTACTAGGGGTAAATAAAAAAAAAATAAAAATTCAGCATTAGACAACCCTCATATAACATTATAGTACTAAGAGAGCAAAACGTCACTGTAGGTTTGGGATGGAGCTGATTATATGGTACATGCAGAATGCTAACAAATGCTACTTAGAAACATCACTGTAACCATAACCATGGTAACAAATGCCTATTCAGGAGATGACTATCTCTGGGGGTAAAACATGGAATTATCAGGTATAACTGAGACAGGGTCAGTGAGTACTCTCGCAATTTAAGAACCTCTTATAATGAATACACTGTATATACCAGCACTTTCATAAGCAGTGTAAGAGAGATAGGGAAAAGTGAAAGACAGAAATCTATCTAATTCATATTTATAGGGAATGATGTTACAGTGATCATTCCCTATAAAGATGTTATTGAAATGTTTTTATTTAGTATGCTGTGAGAGTGAAAAGCCTGTCTGGCTTCTGTTACTTCCTGCTGTGTAACTAGATGAAACGATTATGCTACATCATATACTGTATAAACAACCAGCTGATAGGGATGCAGCCCTAGACTATTTATTTTATTATTATTTTCCTCCTCATTTCCACAGCTTTAGAGCTGTAGTAGTAGTGTGCTTATAATATCTAATAGTGGAATCTCTGCACTTCAAAGTTGCACATGTTAAATAAAAAATGTAACACTTAAAGGTTGTCATGTTATTTGCATTTGTGAAGAGATAACTACTCATACACTGCTAAATAAAATCAAAAACGCTATTGAGACATGACAAGAATTGAAAACAGCAGCTTTCAGCACATAGAGACTGTAGTTCAAAAATCTCAGGGTGGAAAGAATCAGTAGTTATAGTTGATATACTATAAATGGGAGAAAAACAGATTTTCAGTGTTGTATTCAGCCTATATATAGACTGTGCATGTATAGTATTGTGTTTAATTGAATGAAGACAAAGTATAGAAATTAACTCACATCCCACATATTATAGTTAACAAAAGAGAGAATATTTTCTATAGGCTTTACAGTCTATCAACTGTCTGCTCATGAAATAATAATGGCAAACGAATACACAATATAACATTAGACCATCAAATATAATACCCTAGACTGTCATCAATATAAACACAGAAGTCAATTGTAACCCCAGCAAGTTATAGAAAAAGCAAAATGAATTTGTATACAAATCAAACATGAAAAATATATATTAAATCTAAGCATAAAAATCATAGTTTTACTTATCACATATTGCAGTTGCCTGTTGTCTTCTGTTCATGTAACCACTTAATTTTACATTCTAGTTTCACTTTCTAGTTTTCAGATCATGTTAGCTTACTGAAACTTATTGATTCAATACGTTTCACGTCTGTAGGCAACTCATTCAGGCTGCACACAAGTTTAAATGAGGGCTGATTTACAACTTGGTTAAACTGTCTTGATGTCATTATGAAATTTATGCTCAACCCAAGTGATGCGTAAACATAAAATGTTTATATGAAAATGAATAATTGATGATGTTCTAAGAATTGTATTATTATTATTTATTAATTTCCATATACTGGCCAAAAAAAAGATAGACCACCCTTAGCTTTGATTATCGCTCACATTTGCCATGAAAGTGTTTCAGCAAGCTTATGTAAAGTCACAACATTTATTTCTGTCCAAAGTTGCAAAAATGTTTGGCTGAGATCTTGTATTGATGACCCGAGATTTAAACCAATCCATAAAGTATTCTCGAGCACGCCCAAAGACTTTTAATGGGGTTAAGGACAGGTCAGCTCTGTGGTGGTCAATTCATGTAGGAAGACACTTACTCATGCTCCCAGAGCTGCTCTTTCACAATTTGCGCCCAGTGAGTCTTGGCATTGATAACCTGGAATATTTCCATACCATTAGGGAAGAAAAATATTCATTGATGGGATAAACCGGTCATGCAGTACAGTACATTCAGTTAGCTGACTTCATTCTATTGCTGATACGTTGATGAGCCTAGCCCTGACCAACAGAAGCAACCCCAGATCATAATACTGTCTCCAGAGGCCATAAAGTTATCAATATCCCCATACTGTAGGTTTTAATAACACATTGGACAGTTTTCAATCCAATTCTAATAATTTCAGTAACCTTCTTAGTTGTTTTCTTTGCTTTCTGCAGACCAGTAATTCAACCCCCTGTGAAACACTTTAACATCTTTTCAACAACTAAGGAATGCATCTTCTGGTTCTTTTGGTTGTTTAAGAAATGAGAAACTATTTGCTGCATCAGTTAGATTTAAAGAATTGTTGCCAGCTGAAACACATCAATCCATGTTATAGTTATCCAATTAATAGCTCTTAAGTATTTGTTTGTTTAAATAAAAACACCCATCAGTGGATTTAATTTTTTTCTGACGGCATGAGCAATTTGCAAGATGACAAAGCCAGGATCATCTGGGTCAAATTGTAAAAGAGTGTGTCTGGAAACACTTTCACACATTAAATGGTCACCACACAGTCATGATCGTTACCCAACTGAAAGTGTTTGGGATGTGGCAAAGAAGACTTTCTTGTACAGAGTGGTTCGACAGTCTCATCATCAAAACAAGATCTAGGACAAAGATCTGGATGGAAAAATATATGTACCTTGACATTTAAAATATTTGTATATAAGTGTATATAAATGTTAAAGTTTGTCAAAAATATTCCCTGGCTAATGTGGACCATACACAAAGCTAGAAGCAGCCTATTGTAATGTATTTTTTTGGCCAAGCAGAGTATGTTGCTCATGTACTAGTTTGTTAAATGATTTAGAAAAGATTGCAGTCAGGTATATCAATTATTATAATCAAATAAACCAGATAAAATCTCTTCTGCACACATTTAAAACCAATTATGTACTGAATTGATGTTGCAGTGGAACTTTCAGAGACTCTATTTACCGCCATTTTGTTTTCCATTTAAAACTGAATACAGATACTGCCACTGTGCTGTAGCATACACATACCTATTACTAATTCTATAAACCTGGAAAGAATCAATAATAGAAATAATAGAATAATCATAGCTCTGAATCATATAAACACACAGACACATTAGATCACCATAAAAAAGCTTACTTAAAACAGCCATAACCACAAATAGCAAAGTCTATGACATCATTAAAATGCACTGGAGAAAGTGATCTTTGTAAGAGTTTGAGTGTTTATTTATTTTAGGTTATCTTAGACTCATTTGATCATAGTTATTATTAATGCAAAAATATTTTTAAAGGTCACTTTAGACATGAATGATGTGATTAGGATTGTAAAAAGACTGGAATAAAAGAGAAGGAAGGAAGTGACAGTGCATGAGTAATAGGAGATAAAATAGGGAAAGTTTAGGAGGGATCTGGAAAGTTCTGGGTGGATTTTTCCTGACCAATCTCAAATATCAACCTCAGTTTCCTAACTAACAATCTAAAACTTCCTGGGGTAATGTTTGAAGCTTACTAAACTATGCTAATAAAATGTAGTTTTTAACTTAAACAAAGACTTAAATATATGAGAAAGAATAAATATGTTTTGAAATATGACTTTAAGTTGAAATGGTTTTCTTGGTAATTAGATAACTCTGATCCACTGCTGAAACCATGAAGGGAACATAACCTTTTATGAGTAATTACATCTAAAGAAAATGCAAAAAACTTTGTTCACTGTGTCCATTTAGCCATGATGTTGGAAGAGGAGTCGAGTCATCCTAGGATAATTTCAACCCAAAGGGTTCAGGGCTTTTTTTTGCTTTAAACCATGTTTTCATGTTTTTTTTTGAGCAACATCATGGCAATACATGTTTTTGGACCTTTTCAAGTTTTTGTTGATTTTGCTATATACTATAGATATGGATTGTTGTTTTTTATTTCTATATTTAATTTGTATTCATACATTTTCAGTAATAAAGTCCACTGTAGCCAATCATAGGGCACCATGCACACACATTTTTACCTAGGGGCCATTCATATTATCCAGTCCTTCCATCTTCCAAAAGAAGGTAAAAATGTGTGTGTCATGGTTACCAAACTGGGGCACTATTCTTCTTGAAAATCCCTTCAGGACTTTTATTATCAGGAAACTACAGGAAAGTGCAGATTTGCACTCAAGTATATTAGGAGTGTTACTGTTGAATAACATTTTAAAGTTTGTAGAATATTTATCTATTTAAAATTAGAGTATTTTACCTTTATTTATTACAGGAGGGAAAGAATAAAATGGAACAAATGTGTTTACCTCCTTACCAGGCAAATATTTTAGACTTTATTTTTATACATGCAGACACACCAAACTGGGCATTCCAGGCAGTTATTGTATATAGATATAAAACTTTTATTGCAATATGGAATCCCAATTTAAACACGAAGAATGTGTACACTGCCTGGCCAAATAAAATATGCAAAAACCTAATATTCTGTTTGGCCGCATTTGGCTTTGATTATGGAGTACATTCCTGTGGCATCGTTTCATCAATCTTATGTGAAGACACAACAGCTGAGATCTGAGAATAATGGAAGAGTCGGGCGATGGTTTTCTTATGGCCACACAGCTGTTTAGTCCCAATCCTGTGAGTTCTCATTGCCTTGTGCATGTGGAAAGGCTCTTTTTTTTTAACTTTTAAACGTAGCTGTGATTTATACTGTCAGTTTTTTCTGATGCAACTTCATTATGTGTTAGTGATCTCTGATCACAGTCAATTCCAAGCACATTTTTTTTATCAAGCTGACAATTCGCTACTGTCCTTCCAGCTTTTAGAAATGAGTTCAACAGTTCTTAACCCAGTTCCAGCTATTTCAGTAACCACCTTAATTGTTTTCTTTTCTTGATGAAGGCCAGTAATTTGACCCTTCTAAAACAAAAAAATATTGTTTCCATGACCACAGGATACATCTTTAGACATGCATCAGTTAGGGTTAATAGAATTCTTGTCGAAACATATTAATTGCTGCAGTAATTATCCAGTCAAAGGCTGTTAAATATTTGCCTGTTTAAATGCAAATAGTGACTGCTTCTTTGGGCCAGGCAGTGTGTGTATAAACTGATACATAGCCTTGCATGACTTTGATTCTCAAAATTATGATGCTGTTACATGCTGACTAAACTGGCCACTGTGCAATGTGTGGGTGTAAATGAAGAGGTGTGGTGTGAAGTGTTAATGTGTTCGTTGCGTATGTGTATGAAACCTATTGGCTCTAGGACTATTTTAGTGCAAGAGCAGGGAGGCAACAATAGCACACAGGATGAATATAAACACAGAGTGGAGGGGAGAGAATGATTTGCTCTGAGAGAAGCTCTAACAAATGGATGAAGAGCTACAGTATAGTGTCAATGATAAGAAGAAAGTGAAGAATGGAGTTATTGAGTGGGAGGAGAGGACACACAAGGGACTCAGACAAACCAAGTGATAGACTGACAGACAGCACACATCGGTGTGAGAGCGCTTTGTGCTGAGCTCCACACGGTTTGGGTACACCTGTCTCTATGAACGTTTTCATTTGGAATCACTAACTCGAGAGGAATAAAATATCTGCGCAAGTTCCCTCTTCTTCTACAAGGACTAAAAAAGGAAGCAAACTATTTTTCACTTTGACTGTCGTTGCTCCAAAGCGGCATTCTCTTAGAGTCATTCACTTCTGCACTCTGTGAAGGGAGATTGTGTGTATTGAGTGCTCTAAACTGAGATGGGGACGGTGAGCGAACTTTGCGCTTCCAGCTTCCAGGCGTTCATGTGTCCCACTGTGCGCCCAGCTGCACCAGCAGGTCGGTCTGCTCTCAGCATGGCTATGCGTTTGTTTGTGATCCTTCAATTTTTATCGGCTGGTTAACTTAGATTCTGTTGATAATCAACATTTCACAGTAAGAAAATTCTTAAATAGTCCATGGAGTTCAACACTTGGGTTATTTTCTCTGTAATGTTAAATTGTTAGATCTGCCTAGTGTTGTTACCGTGGTGATAGAGTCTCTCCAGATCCTGGAAGTATTTTGTGTGTGAGTGAGAGAGAGAAAATGTCCAATGTGCATATGCACTATATTAAATCAGTGCTTTGAAAATATAGCGATATAACCTGAGCTGAAATGAGCCAGCTTTAAGTTTGGAGAAAAAACACAGCATTTTGTTAAACTGCTGCTATTTTAATTCCATGTATTTAGAGAGATTTAAAGTCAATTGTCAGATTTAAGAGTTGTTAGAGTTAAGATTATGTGTGTGCATCTAGATTTGGTGTTTGACTTAAATAGTATTTAGATTAGGTGTTCTTTCGGAAGCTGGGGGAGACACACCAAAATCACCTTCTAAAGGGAGCCTCAGGACTACAAGATTTATATGAGGGAGACTTATATGTGCAAATCATGGAAATGCATTATAAAAATCACAGGTCACTTATTTATTCAAAATCGAAAAAAAAAAATCTTCATGTGTGTTTCTTTTGATTTGGTCAACTTTTTAAAAAAGTGTCAATATGTTGATTGATCTAGTTTTTTTTTTTTTTTTTGGTGTTTTGGGAGAAAGTCCGAAGGGGGGTGTTCTACATTGCTATGCCCAGGGTTCCCAGAATAGGTTCTGGATCCGTTGTGACTCAAGATTAGGTAATTACTGATTAATTGATGTTTTGTGTGACAGTAAGCAACTTTATCCATCTTACTAATACAGCATCTTCAAAAGCAAAAAAATGAATCCATGCTCTGAAAAATTGTTGCTCCAGTGAGATCATTGAGCATGTGTCAAGAAAAGATGGATCTACTCATTTTTGGCTTGCACCGATGGTTTTGTTACCCTTTCTTTGTGATAAAATTTATTAATAATAACAATAATAATATATAATAATAGTATTTGTATAATTATTTAACCCGAAGGTTTGGCCAATGTACAGTAAGTGTCCCATTTTCTATGAAGAGCTTAAACACACACTCATGAAATGGAAGTTGGCATTTTCACTTCACTGAAATGTTGCACTGACCTCCCAGGCATAATATTAGAAACACTTTTGTAACAGAATTTCCTGACCCACAGGAATCACTTTTATTCTTGTTATATTTCTATACAATTGTGATATAAATACTTTCAGAATATGCTATGTATTGACTTCTATATGTAATAAGCAATTGCTTGTCATATAATCTTGTAAAAAAAAAAAACCCAGTAATATGAGTCTTTGTGAAGAGAGGAACCTTTTACTGCATTATTGCAAGTTTTCTTTCTCTTTTTTTTTGCCTTGGGTTCTGCTTACTGCTGCACTCATCTTAAGGAACTGGAAAGCTGTGTTTTACCAGTGCACACCAAGTCATATGATCTGTTCTTGTAAATAATGAGAAGGAGCAGCTTGTGACCTAGATAGATTTTGACAGAACAGCATTAACCATGAAACATGAACATGAACATGGACAATATATATACAGTATATTCACTTTTCATTGGTCAATCAAAAGAAATTATTAGTATTGATTAAAATTATTGATTAATAAAGAAATGATATATGGACTTTAATAGTAATGGTTATAAAAGGGCTGGTACAAAGGATTGCCTTACTTGGACCTATGAATGAGCCATAGAGTAACACCTTGGTCATAGTGAATTTAGAGTGGGGTAGCCTTCTTTCAGGTTCCGCTTCTTTTGCTGTTGAATTCAGTTGAAGGAACTAGGAATCAGTTGCTACATTTTTTTTCTGAAGTTTTCAGTGACATTCAAAGTAACCAAACATTTTCATATGGCTGCTATATTGGTCATCATAGAATTGAGTCAGCATTTGTAGGCGGCATTTTAAGATCATACTCATAGCAAATGAGGGCTGGATGATGCACATGGTGGCCACCTGCTCTGTGGGTCTCCATCTTTTTCTTTTGCATATCATTTTCAGATGATACCGTGACATAGAGACTGTAAGGACTGGCAAAGAAAGATGTTTAAGATTGGAGAATTTGAGACTCATATTACCGGACGTACTCGAAAGGGATTTCAGTTTCACATAGTGGTGCATATCGTCTGGTGCTTGAACCTTCCAGGCTTCCTGAATCTGTGACGCAAGCAACAGAAATGAGAAAAACAGAACGGTATAATGTGAGATACAAACCACGATGTCCAGCAGCATGCAGGCCTGTTGCTTCTGAATTACAACCAGCTTTTGTTTGTGAGGAAAAACAAAAATCTTTTTTCACTTAGTTCACTTTGCTCATATTGTACCTTCACCTCTAATCCCTTTTCTCCAAAATAGGTATAAAGCCTGAAGGGATAGAGAGCAAGACAGGAACAAATATTTACTAAGAAAAGAATATAAGAAACATTACAACAATAAAGAGCAGTAGAGCAGATAGCAGAAGTGTATGTGTAGGATGTAATGGCCTATAGAGGTTACACTCTCTGTCTCTCTCTCTCTCTCTCTCTCTCTCTCTCTCTATCTCTTACACACACACACACACACACACACACACACAGAGATTATGATTCAGAGACAGTGGGTTTGAGGGCATTTAGAACCAGGAATTTATAATAATAATGATGAGTCTATAAAAGGGTGGATGACAGTTATAATCATCTTGTTATTCCAGTAAGTGTGTGTGTGTGAGAGAGAGAGAGGTTTAATAAAATAGAAGTAAAAACATCTTGCACTGTGACTGACCTCCTAGCGGTTGTGTGAAATTAAATGTGTGTGTATGTGCGACACCTACCTGCTCCTTTGGACCCTGCGGATGTTTATTATTCAGTATTTATTTAAATACGTACTGTTTCCTTTTGTTCCAATTGCTTTTCATTTACCAGAACTTTCAGGTGCTTATGCAACCTTTTCATATACAGTATTTAAACTGTGAATACCATTCATCATACCATTTATCATACACACAAAGAAAGATGTTGTGATCGTTTTAAGGGAACAGTTGGTGGATAAGCTTATGCTTGGGCTTGGTTTTGGATAGTGTTGCCAAATCATTGATTCGCCCTGTTCAATACTGATCGTAGGCGACTTTTTTGCATATTTGTCGCACTTATGATCTACCTTACCAAACCAATTTCAATATTACACAAAGATAATCCAAGTAAATACAAACTGCATTTTTTTGTTTGCATTATTTACCGGAAATAAGTCTTTCACGTCGCTGTGGAGGAATTTGGCTTATTGCGTTTTGCAGAATTGTTTTAATTCAGCCACATTGGAGGGTTTGGCCACATTGGCCTGTTTAAGGTCAAGCCACAGCATCTTAATCAAGCTATTACAATACCATTTTTTAATGAGCCATTCAGAGGAGGATGTTTCTGATCAGGTCATGAAATAATGGCCGGACGTTCTCCTTCAGGATTTTTAGATACAGTAGAGCACAGAGTTCATGGTCTCATCAGTTACGGCAAGTTGTCCAGGTCCTCAGACCATCAAACTACCACCACCATGTTTGACTGTTGGTATGATGTTCTTTTTATGAAATGCTATCTTAGTTTTTATTTAACTTCAGTCTCATGAGTCCACAGAATATTCGCACAAGAGTATTAGATTTTTTCAAGATCAAGATTTTTTTTTTTGCCAAATGTGAGATGAGCTTTGAGTTCTTTTTTGGTCAGCAGTGGCTTTCACCTTGGAACTCTCCCATGGATGCCCAGTCTCTCTCTTATTTTTTGAATCGTGGACACTGACCTTAACTAAAGCAAGTAAGGCCTGAAGTTCTTTAGATGTTGTTTTGGGTTCTATCAGCTCCTGGATGAGTAATTTTGGTAGGCTGGCTGCTCCTGGAAAGATTCACCACTGTTTCAAGTTTCTCCATTTGTGGATAATGGCTTTCACTGTGGTTTGCTGGAGTCCCAAACACTAAAATGGCTTTATAACTCCTTCCGGACTGATACATGTGATTTCCTCTGTTTTTATCTTTTCTTAAATTTCTTTAGAATTTCAACATGATGTGTTGCCTTTTGAAAGCTTTAAGCATGCTTCCCTTTGTCAGACATGTTCTATTTAAGTGATTTCTTGGGTGTTTTTACATAGTGTTGGCAGGTTTGGACAGCTTTTCCTTACTAAATGAAATTATTATTTAAAAAAACGCATATTGTATTTACTCAGGATTTTTTTGTATAGTATTACAATTTGTTTGGTGATTTCGATCATTTAAATATGACAAATATGCAAAAAAATTAAAAAGGCGCAAATATTTTTTCATAGCACTCTATAGTTCTGCATGTTCTGTGGTAGCACTGTTCGGTTCAGTTGTTGTCCCTGTGGCCTCACACCTGTATCTCACTTCTGCTCTGTGTGGATGGAGTTTGCATGTTCTGTTGCATGTTGCTGTAACACCCCCCCACCCAGTCTATAGACATACAGTGTGGACTTTTCCAAATTGCCTGTAGTGCATGATTGGATGTGAGTGCTTGTTCCATGAGCTCCCTGGGTTAGGTTCCAGGCCTTTCATGACCCTACACAGGATAAAAAGTATAGACAATACATGTAGATGTTGATGTTCTTTTTATTCCCAGCTGGGTCCAAGCTGTTTAATATATGCACATTTGTTCACATAATTCAAAATGTAAAAAATTTTAACCAGTGTAACATGTTTTCCATCTTTTCTCCATCCTTATTTGTTTTCAATTTCTGCTTTATTTATGCAAGAAGAAGTTATGAGTGTCAGTTTATAATTCAAAATTGTGAACATTGCTTTCATCCAAGCAATTCTGTTTTTACTTTCTGCTATGGGGAGGGCAGTTTTAGAGCATACTAATTGCATGCTACAGCACTGTCACGTCTTCCACTTCACTCCCACTCTCCTTATTTTCCCTCTCTGTACTATAAGTACATGGATCACTGCTTACTTACCAAGGCATGATTATAGTGTAAAGTCTTGTACATTGGTTTTAAAGTTCTGGTGACAAGGAGGAGAAACAGCTTTATGTTTCATTTCTAGAGTACACAAACACACTGAATACTAGTTGCATGCTAATCCCTACCAAGTCATGATTAATAAGTGCATATTGACTGCTCTTTAAGGTTGGCGCTTGTGTTATTGTGTAACCCAAAGGCAAAACCTTCACCATGCTGATCAGCTTAATAAATGTTTGCTGTCTAAAGATATCTAGCTGTGAATAGTACATACAGTATTAATGTTTAAAAAAAGCAGATCATTTGAATGAATTAAAGAGGAAATAGTATATGAGAGAAAACAGATGACTAAGGGGACACGTTGTTAGACAGTAAGCCACAGTATTTTTGCTGCTGGCTAGTCATTATGGATCTCCTGTGATGCCTGTGTGGTGGCCTGCTGAGCAACATGTCCATCTGACGGAGTTACATTCTGTAAGAAGAAAAAGTAAATGCCAAATCGCACCATCCCATTTGGCTTTATATTTCAGATATTTTTTCGCCCCTTATTTCTTTTCTGTTGCTGTGGTGCTGACCTTTTGTAGTCTTACTTTTCTAAGGAATCCGATCAGTGCTTTCCCAACAATTTCCATTTTTTCCAATTCAGGACTGGGTGGATTCCTACCTGTGCCAAACCACTTTGTTCCCATGATTTCCAACTCACTGGTTTTTGGTCCAATTGGCAATGAATTGGCACCCTGTCAAGGGTCTACCCCACCTCGTGCCCGAAGTCTCCTGGGATAGAAACAGAATAAAGCAGTATACAGTGGTGTGAAAAACTATTTGCCCCCTTCCTGATTTCTTATTCTTTTGCATGTTTGTCACACAAAATGTTTCTGATCATCAAACACATTTAACTATTAGTCAAAGATAACATAATTGAACACAAAATGCAGTTTTTAAATGATGGTTTTTATTATTTAGGGAGAAAAAAAAATCCAAACCTACATGGCCCTGTGTGAAAAAGTAATAACTTAACTGTGGTTTATCACACTTGAGTTCAATTTCTGTAGTCACCCCCAGGCCTGATTACTGCCACACCTGTTTCAATCAAGAAATCACTTAAATAGGAGCTACCTGAAACAGAGAAGTAGACCAAAAGCACCTCAAAAGCTAGACATCATGCCAAGATCCAAAGAAATTCAGGAACAAATGAGAACAAAAGTAATTGAGATCTATCAGTCTGGTAAAGGTTATAAAGCCATTTCTAAAGCTTTGGGACTCCAGCGAACCACAGTGAGAGCCATTATCCACACATGGCAAAAACATGGAACAGTGGTGAACCTTCCCAGGAGTGGCCGGCGCAGAGACAACTCATCCGAGAGGCCACAAAAGACCCCAGGACAACATCTAAAGAACTGCAGGCCTCACTTGCCTCAATTAAGGTCAGTGTTCATGACTCCACCATAAGAAAGAGACTGGGCAAAAACGGCCTGCATGGCAGATTTCCAAGGCGCAAACCACTTTTAAGCAAAAAGAACATTAAGGCTCGTCTCAATTTTGCTAAAAAACATCTCAATGATTGCCAAGACTTTTGGGAAAATACCGAGACACAAGTTAACCTTTTTGGAAGGTGCGTGTCCCGTTACATCTGGCGTAAAAGTAACACAGCATTTCAGAAAAAGAACATCATACCAACAGTAAAATATGGTGGTGGTAGTGTGATGGTCTGGGGTTGTTTTGCTGCTTCAGGACCTGGAAGGCTTGCTGTGATAGATGGAACCATGAATTCTACTGTCTACCAAAAAATCCTGAAGGAGAATGTCCGACCATCTGTTCGTCAACTCAAGCTGAAGCGATCTAGGGTGCTGCAGCAGGACAATGACCCAAAACACACCAGCAAATTCACCTCTGAATGGCTGAAGAAAAACAAAATGAAGACTTTGGAGTGGCCTAGTCAAAGTCCTGACCTGAATCCTATTGAGATGTTGTGGCATGACCTTAAAAAGGCGGTTCATGCTAGAAAACCCTCAAATAAAGCTGAATTACAACAATTCTGCAAAGATGAGTGGGCCAGAATTCCTCCAGATCGCTGTAAAAGACTCGTTGCAAGTTATCGCAAACGCTTGATTGCAGTTATTGCTGCTAAGGGTGGCCCAACCAGTTATTAGGTTCAGGGGGCAATTACTTTTTCACACAGGGCCATGTAGGTTTGGATTTTTTTTCTCCCTAAATAATAAAAACCATCATTTAAAAACTGCATTATGTTTTCAATTATGTTATCTTTGACTAATAGTTAAATGTGTTTGATGATCAGAAACATTTTGTGTGACAAACATGCAAAAGAATAAGAAATCAGGAAGGGGGCAAATAGTTTTTCACACCACTGTAGATGATGAGTGAGTGGAAAAAGGGTTCATTGAAGACATGGCTCATTGAAGTGCTCGGTAAAATTAATTTATAATAATTAACCCTTGAATTTATTGCAAGACTTTCACATACACACACAAAACCTGACATCCCACAATGTTAAAGCCTTCAATCCAAGATTTTCTTTCAAATGCTGCTGTCTTACAATAGTTTTACTATTTACTAAGCTGCCATAAGTCTTAGATCTCTCTAAAATGTGTCTGTTAATGTTCCAGCTGAAATTACACTCAGATCATGGATTCTGGCAGGCCTGAAATCTCTTTTGTTCCTAACAAGCTGTTTCAATGTCTGTAGCATTAAAATAAATATCCCCACCCCTTTGAGGAAGTGTACTTTTCTACATAGTCAGAATGCAGGAAATGGGACTTCCCTCTAATGTATGCAATAGGTCTATGTAAATCTTTTATTAATTTTTTACCCATAAAATAAAGTCATATTAAGGAGAAAAATTGAAAAAGGCAAGGAATGTTTTACTCTTACTTTTTTGTGCATACTGGGGACCCCTCTGAATGTCTAAAAAGGGACCAAAAAATAAATTTTGCATAATTGGTCAGCCTAGCAGATAGTTCAGAATATACTGTATGTGCTGTATACTGACCTCAGGTTTACTGAAGTACCTTTGCTCCCTCTTTATTTCCAAATCCATTATCTATTATGCATGCAATTTATCTTACCCACTTGCACCTGGGTGAAGGTTTCACACCAGGCTACCATTTCATCTTACCTTATCTCTTCTTTCTTGTTGTTCTTTTGCTTATACATACCTCAGTCTATCTGTCATTTCCATTTGCATATTGGCTGTTTTCTTGTGATGATGATAATAGTAGGAGCACTGATATCCAAATACGGAATAGTTGGTCAGAATTGGTACTCACACCTGCCAGAGTACTCAGCAATAAGCTTATGAACACACACGGCCTCTGGGGCTGTTTCTGCCTCATGTTCTTTTCAAAACTGCAGGGAAGGCTGTCAGCATTGTGGTACTGCTTTGGATGCTGTGTAATTTGTTATAAATGAGTGTTTGTTCCCCCTCCCCCTCTTGTAACAAATAGTCCCAAACTTTGATGCACCACAAACTCTGTTCATCAAAAATAGCAGATGTTTTTCATGCCACTAGGGTTCATGGGAGTATAAAGCCATCACCGCTGTATTGTTCATGCATTATTGCAAAGCAGTCAGATTCCCAGTGATGTGAAGACAAAGTTTATGCAGTCTGTCATATGATTCTTAGGCCCCAGTTAATCTTCTTTTTTTATTACATCCCATATATCCCTACTGGTTACCTCCCATAGTCTCATCCATTCTTTCATCCATCCATCTATTATTTTTCCATTTTTGTGTGTTCGTGGTAGTGCACTTTAGTAGGCTGCTTCAGTATTGTTTTTGTCTGCTCACGTGATCGAAATGAAGGTGAATCATTTCGTTTGAATAGAGTAATTCTATTTTAAAAAATCACCCTTCTTTTTGATCTTTATACAAAGTTCTCAAAAAGATTTGCAATTATAATGTAATGATAATCAACTGTACTGGCTTTAATGGAATGGTTTAATAGAGTTTATGTACTTTTCATTCTAATATATACCATTTTGGTAAATAGATATGTTACACAGTATGACAGATCAACAGTGAAAGTGTATAATAATAATATGCATTCATGTAATATAGTACTGTAATCTTTAAGAATGAAGGGCATCAATGTTAATTTTTCTATACGACCCCTACTCTAGTTTCAGAGAGAAGTGAAAAATGCTTCTCACGACTAACCCATAACATCTGTTTGGGGTTTTCACCTTAAGTGCCTTCTTCCTTGCAGTACACCATGAAAGCAAAAGGGTGCTAGCTTATGGTTTACCATCATCTGCATTATCATAACCTGAGCTGGTTCAACTAATTCACCCTCCTCAGGTACTGTAACGCTGAAATGCTGACATATATAAACATGATGTATACTTATATATTTGAGTTCCACTTAGAAAAATCACTATTTCACAGCATTTCATATAACACAAGTCCTGGTGCTTTGTGTTAAAAAGTGGACAATGTGTGAATGAAGTGATGAACCAAATAAACTTCAGTTGAAAGATACTTACATGGATCTTTGAAATCATGGCAGTAATCTTTTCTCGGCTTTTTTTTCTCTTTTCTATGGCTTCTATGGTCTCACGATTTCTTATGCACCCCGGAGGCCACTCTGGCCTCTCTCTCCTCCCACATTTTATCAGGATTTCTACATTCTACATTTTTTTTTGGTAAGCAGAAAGTAGAGAGCAGGAGCAATAGTGGTAGTATGATGCTGGAAAACGTAATCACAAAGGTATCTCAAATAAAATACAGTATAAAAAATAAATATATAGCATATAAATATGAATATATAGCATGATCTTTATGTTTGTTACCTACTTCTCATATTTGTTTACAAAAAGTGCACTTAAAGAAAAAACTTAATCTGAGCATCAATGTAATTAGTTATTTTTTTCCCCACCTCCACACTGTGAATCTTTAGCACTGTACAGTAGGTTTATGAGACATGGCTCCACTAGCAAAGCCTGTACTGTATTTTAAGTAAAGGATTTAAGCAAGAACAGTGTGTCTTGGGCTTAGATTGCCATGTTTTATGGGGATGCAGGTATTTCTTTTTTTTATTGTAAAACCTTAGAATTGTACCTTCCACACAGCAGGTGGGTCTATTTCTCAATCACCATAGTTACCACAGCCATTTAATAGAGTCTCCACCTCAGACGCTTACTCCCACACATTTTATTACATTTGAAATCCTCTCTGAATATTGTGGTGGGACTATGTCATCAATCATGCATCTGCATATCTTCACATGGAGATGTCTCCTCCCCAGCAAAAACTGGTCAATTTGTAGGCAATTAACTAATACAGACAACACCTCTACAATGCTTCTACACAATCACTTAATGAAAGCTGCCCATAATAACAGGAGAGCACGGCCACGCTGATACATAAAGGTGTTTCCAAGGTTATATGTTTACATTCACAACTTGTGCTCAGAGTATTTAGAATTTCTTCAGATCTGCACAAGTCAGTGTTGTAACGCTCTGTAGACGAGACCTTGAGCGTCATATTACAAGCAAAATATCTCATGCCACTAATATTAATTACTCTATCATATTTATCCCTTAAAATCTTGGTTAGTAATTCATTAAGATTTATGAATTTTGCAGTCCAAATACAATGTGCAGTAAGTAAGTAAGAAGATTTAAATGAATGCAGATTTGCTTCTCATTCACAGGCATACCCCAGTTTAGCCACAGGACACTGAAACAGAAAGGCCAGTGTATTGGGCGCGCGCACGCACACACACACACACACACACACACACACACACAGAGTGTTTCTCTATGGCAAAAAGGCTTCCTTAGACACTTGCAGTGTTGTGTGTTTTTATTTATTTATTTATTTTTTATTATATGTATGTAGCGTACTGTCACAAAAAAACTTTATAATAATTTTTTTGATAAACAACTGTGATATACTGCATTGAAACTAGTTTTGTCCTTTTTTTATTGTTTCTGGAGGGAGTGAAAATGTTGCTCTGTAATAAATAAGGCTTTAATTCTGATAGTTATTACTTATTGACTGCCTTAATTGTGGCAGGTCTGTTGTTTATATCACAGCTTTGAAGTGAACGTCTGGAGAGAGTGTGTCATCTACTTACCCAGCACCAGAGAACCACATATTCACACAGATAAATCGGACAGTCCCTTTGGACAGAAAAATTGTGTTGTAAACAGGTTTGAAGTGGCAGAAAGATTGCTAAAGAAAATGTGCTCTGAAAAGGAATCGAAAGAGACTCAAATGTCATTTTATTATTCAGTGGAATTTTGTCCAATGTAGCTCACGTTGTGTTAATGTCTGTAATCAACATTTTGACAAATCCTGCTCAGATACTGTACTTGTGCTGCTGAAACTAGAGGTGAAGGAAGAGAGGACATTAATGTTTCTATTTTGAGTTAATGGGCTGTAGCTGAGTCCTTTTTGCATTTTCCTGTGCTTCAGAGGAAGTTAGCAGAAGTTTTCCTTTTAGAAGGCTCAAGACAAGCTGTCATTTAGCTTTCTTTCTAAAGGTTTGCGGTAGTATAAAGTATGGTGTGAATTAAAAATAAAAAAATCCTAAGAGTGTAGCTTAGTCTAAAAGTTTGCATATCACCAGGACATGATTTGTACACTTGGGTTAAGTTTGTTATAGTGAGCACTCTTGTCTTGTAACTGACAGAAGCCGGGTTTAAAACTGTTATTGCATTACAAAACGATGTGATGAGCGACGCAGTCTTGAGTGACGCAGTCTTCCTGCTCTTCTGCAGAGCTATCTGTCACATAAAGGCCATGGACTTGATTTGTTAGAACTGCTTTACTAATGGAATGTGTTGAAGTGAACAAATTCATTAACATTTTTAAATGTTTACCACATTGTCCTTGACTAAAAATGTGCCTCTTTGTCAGTTTGTCAATGTCACTTGCTGTGGTCCTGGTGCTTTGAATGCCAGAATGTTTTGATGAAGTCAGGGCTGGTTTCCATTAATCCTAAGAGGGATGTTCTTAAAATCAAATGCATAACACATGCCGTGAACAATATTTTGACCCCTGACATACATTTTATAGTTTTACAAATGACCCAAACCACCAGCCCCAAGACAAGCCTGGTGTCCCAGTTACAGGGACGGTATAAGGTTCTTCTCCCCTCATTTGACCTCATACAATAGCATCTGTAGACAGAGTGAAACAAAATGGTGGCTGGTTTGGTTTTACATGGCTCTGGCGTCACACGCAGGATCTCTAAAGAGGCAAAAATCATATAATTTTGTCACTGTCCAAACATTTAAGGATGTCACTGTATACACGCGTAGACAAATAGTTGCTACACTTCCATTAAAGAAAGAAAACCCACAATAATCACTGAACTAACTTTAAACTCACAAAAGTAATACTGTACTTCATGGAAAGTGACCTGGACTAAAATGATGGAATGATGGGGGCTTTAAGGTAATATTTTGTTGTTCAACCACAACTTTTTTTTTTTTTGCCAATTTCAGGCAATTAATGGCAATTAAGTTATTTCTGTAGCTCTTAATGAGACTTCTGCACCTGTCAACAGGTAGTTTGCAAACAAACTGCTCCAGTTGTTTCAGGTTTGAAGGTTGCATTTTTCTGAATGTTTCAACTCTTTCCACAGAACTCATAGACAGCTTCTTCACATAGTCTAATTTTTTTGTCCTTACCGTTCTGGTGGGAGATGTGTTTGGGTTTTATCCTGTTGCAGGACCATGATCTGCGACTGAGCCTGAGCTTCAGACGTATGTTTACATTTTACCAGGAGGTTTCTTGCCTTGATAGTCTTGAGATTTCATTGTATTCTGCACAGATTCAAGACACCCTGTTCCAGATGTAGCAAAGCAGTTCCAGAACCTTCTTGTTATACAGTATTTACAGTGTTCTTTTCTTTGAAAGCTTCACTTTTGCATCTGTGAACATGATGTGACTTGTCAAAAAGCACCAGTTCTGTCTGATGGACCTTCTTCAAAAAGCAGTCTGGCTTATGGAAAAGTCTGCTTGGAGGTGATTTTACAGGCTGTACTGTTAACATGCTTATGGATCATTTTCTTTATGATCTCCTCAGACAACTCTTCTGCGTTGCTTTCTCTGGTCCAGGTTCAGTGTGGTACACACCATGCTACCAAACAGCACAATGACTACCTTTCTTCATTTAAATAGGCTGAATAGCTTTTTGCGAGACTGAAGACACCTGTGATGCTAATTAGTTATTTGCAGTCTTTTCTAGAGGTACCAACTAATTTGTACAGGCCATTTTTATTTTTTTCTTCTTTTTTTTTTTTGTTGATTCGTGATTCAAAGGCATTGTCTGATTTTCATTAGCATTATTATCTACTTATCCATCTATTATTATTTACTCTAATTATTATATAATATCTTTTTTTCAGTATATAGTCATGTCAGTGAGCAATGTGGCTTTTCCCTTCTTAATGGAAGGCTACCAACAAACTAATTGTATGTTCTAATGTTCAATTTGTTAACATTTAGGACTTACTGTGAAAGATCCACTCAATTCATGAAAGTGTATGTTTATTTCAAGTGAAAATCTTGAGAGTTAATAGGCTTGTAATCGATCATTTATTCTTAATTGAAATTTATTTATGGCAGCCACAGTGGCTGCGTCTGGGTTTTGAATGTTGCCGCCAGTCTGTGTGTGTGTGGAGTTTGCATGTTTTTGTTATAATATGTGTATTTCCTTTGCATTTTCTGGTTTCCCCCGAAAAAAATGTTGTAAGATTGGTGTTTCCAAATTGTGTGTAGCGCATGATTGGGTCTCTCTCTTTCTCTCTCTCTCTCTCTCTCTCTCTGTATGTGTGTGTGTGTGTGTGTGCCTGTACTTTGTGATGGGTTGGCACCCCATCTATTTATGGTTGTCTGAAATATTTTCATGAACAGGAGAACAATTTAAATTAAAAACCAATATTTATTACTAGTATGGTTGTTTAGAAGATGCAAAAGCGTGTCTGTATGTGTATGTGTGTGTGTGCGTGTATTGGTCAACACAGTTATACACAACCTTTATTCACTTTAATTAACTTTCTTAGGAAAGAACAGAAAAGCATTTATTGCCATGATAACAGTCTCATACCACAGCTAAGAAACCAGTTTCTCCTGTGAATGTTTCCCTGCATGCAGTTTTTCTGACATTTATTAAGAAATCTTTAACTCTTTGCTGTTTAAAATAATGGTGTTTTTTGAGGCCTGGTGGAAACATAAAATGCAAAATGCAGGTTTCCTGCAAAAGGTTGCAATTAGAGTTGGCATACCAGTTGGAAACACAATGTGTTGGCAAAAGTGTTAGCAGTTTCTTGTAAATGTTTTACAAACCGTAAATAAATATAGAAAGTGGTATCACTTTTAAGACAAGAAATGGATACCTTTTGATGGTATTTTTGCTCCAGAGTAATTTGTATTCCACACACACTCGGGTTTCATAAACCCAGGTGCAAAAATTGTAAAAAAAAGTTATAAAGTCTGACATCTACTGACCTTTTCGAATACTGCATGTTTTCAGTGTCTGTGTAGTCTTGGTGTTCAGTCTCTCTGTACAAATGTACTAATGTAAAATGTTGACTGATAAATGTCCCTGTTTTTCTTTGTGATAAAAACATTCAGTATTGTTGTATTTTCGCCACAAGATTTGCTTACAGTTGTGTTTCTTTCTTCTTTTTTTTTTACATTTTCCCCTAGAAGTTCTAGATAAGCAGCATTGTGGGGTAACAGATTCCTTGTCACAGCTTTATGGTCTCTGTTTTGATTCTGAGCTCATGTTAATGTCGTTGTGGAGGTTTGCATGTTCTCCCATGTTTGTGTGGGTTTTCTTTGTCCAAAACACCCAGATGGGTGTTTTGGCTAAGCTTAAAATGTGCTGCTAGGTGTGAATGAGTGTGTGGCTGTGCATGGTGAACTGAGATGGTCTGGCATCCCATTTGGCTTTGATTCTCCCATCCTGCTCCCAGTGTTTCCAGAATTGGCTCTGAAACCAGACCCACACCGACTGGGCCAAAAACATGAGTGCTGAAAATGAACGAATGATATTTCTACATTACCATCATCATCATCATTAATAATAGCAACAGCAGCAAAACAGGTTCTTCTACTACTACTGCTACCATTACAGATAACAACAACAACAATAATAATAAATATTACTACATCATAATCATGTTGGTAACCATAAATACAAAAATACATGTATTTGCACTAAATTTTGGGGCATTATGCTGTTCCTGTAAATGCCACATTGTGTATTTAGGATATCCTTTTTTATTTTTTTATTTTTTTGTCAACAGAAGAAAGAAAATGTTGATTATTTTTTTTTGTTGTTGTTGCATACCAAGCATCTTTTTGCCTTGAATGGAAGGATGCTGGAGGACCTACTTTTGTTGAATTTATTGTATTTTTTTAAATTAAATTTAATATTTATTTATATTATTTATTATAAATATACATAAAATATTGGGATATTGGGTTTTACAATCTGAAAGCAATGAGGCAGAGATTTGATTAACCATAATGTGCAGCAGTTTATGACTTTAATTGACTTGTTTTGAATAATCAAATTTAGAAGCCCGCACACGATGCATATCTTTTCATTTCTTATATAAAGGGCCTCCAAGAACCTACATTTTCACGAGTAACAGCTGTGTCTTTCTTACGGGAACATTGAATTACTTGACTCTAGCCATGCGGCGGGGGGCGTGACGTCAAACGCACGGTGAAAAGTGTACGTGCTATGCGAGTGTGGGAGGGGTTACGTTGCAGCGCGTGCGTCGGAAGCGCACGGAGCAAACAGAGGGGGCGGGAGTTGTATAACTGAAGTCAGAGATTGGCTGTTCAAAATGAATGACTGGTATGCCCCGCCCCGCCTGTGAAGCATGGCATTTTGTCGCACATACGTCGGGTTAACTGGCTGTTACAGTATTTTGGAGAGGTGTTTTTGAGTAGGCGTTAGAGTTGGACTTTTCGTTTGTAGTGAGTGAACAGTGTAGATTTTTACCGCTCAGGTTTTTGACTGTTCTCAGCGGTGTTTCAGTGAAGGCAGGAGTGCACAATGGTGCTGAAATCGGAAGCTGCAATCGGTGAGTGAGAGTCTTCCTGTTTATTATTTATCTGTTTGTTTTTTATCTTCAGCGTTGAAGCTTTCGGAGGAAAAGTGTTACCAAATCATGTGTCTGATTTAGATGATTTTATAGTTTATATATTTATGTTAAGACTTGTCTACATGTCTCTGAACATGCAACAGGTTCGTGCTGTTTTTTTTTTTTTGTTTTTTTTTACAGCAGATGTGTTGAACTGGTGAGATACAGTAGTTGGCAAGAGTAATGTTAAACTGCCCAATTGATTTTCTTTCTTTTCTTCTTTTTCTTTGCCATTGTACCAAATATAATATTTATTATTATTTAATATGAAGTAAAACTTCAATAAAAGTCCATACACTGAGTTTCTTTGCCCAAATTCAGATAAATGTATTGTTTTAAATGACCTTAGGTTGACCTCTGATATAGAATACATTACAGTTATAAATACAACTTAAGCTTTTCTGTAACTGTGCTTAACACTGAGGTTATAACAGTCGGTTGGCTTTTGCTTGTCAAGTTTTCTGTTTTGGTTGTTACAAAGTTTGTACAAAGTTTTCAAAAGTCTCTAGAAAACAAATGCCAAAGTCAAGTCCTTCGCATAGTATGAATTTTTCCAGTGCAATTATAACCCCAACAAAATAGCTGTATAAACAGCCACCTTTGCTTTACCACAAAGCCTGTTTTAAGTGTTGCATTTAGATTTGTGGTTCAGTGGTTGGGATGGTTGACGCCATCGCATTTAATGCACACACTTGTGCATTTGCTATTTTTAGGTTTGTACTCTGCTCTTTCGAGCTAATCCATTGGCATTCTGCTGAAAGGGTTGCCATGGTGCGTCAGAGATAGAGAGAAAGCATTTCCCAATTTTCCTTCCCCCTAGTAGTAGGATGGCTGTGTAATTCAAACTTATCTGGCAAATTTAGTCTCATGTGGGAATGAGTAGACAACATAATAAATGATAAATGTTGTCTTTGAAAGGTAATTCTCTTTAATAGTTTCTGAGGTACTGCAGGCAGACTGGAACAGAAATGAAAATGTGGTTCAGTTCAGTGGTTGGGTGATTCACTCCCGGTTGCCATCACACATTGTAAACAAATGCTTCTGCTTTTAGTCGTTTTCCCCTTTTTTCGTCTTCCACCATCCCTTTTTTGGTGTTCTGCGCCGTGAATGTGTCCAGACAGAAGTTATTCAGTGCATTATTACATTACAAATTGCAAAACACTTTCCTGTGATCAGGTAACCTATTGACAGATTTATTTGAATGATTAGAAACGGTACAACTGCTGTATACTGTTGCATGTCTAAAATGTTTTCTCTACTGTATACTCACTAGAAAACTGTACAAAAAAGCTTAGTAGCAATAATGTTTTTTCTTTGTGTGTGTTTTGTTAAATAAATTGTAATAAACTAGTGTTCCATGAAGGAGAGACATAGAAATGACCAGGGTTTTATATAATTTAACAAGAATTAATAAGCTAGTTATTAGTGATGGAGATTTCAAGCTAAAATTCTACTTATTGTTCTCTGGGAACTATTTGTCAGTTATTCAAGGATCACGCCCACAACACCAACCCAACCCCCACTCACACACACCACATGCCCACACACATAGAAAACACAAGACAGTTCATCTTTTTTTTTACTTAATTTATTTTAAATTGTGTGAAACCCCCAAATGAACTAATCCAGAACTGTCTATCTAACTGTCTAACAAACTGCTAAACCAAAGACCCTATCAAAATGGGTATAATGAACGCCTCCTTTTTCCCAAGAAACATAGATAAGACTATAAATCATTTATCTTCCTTGTTTCACAGAATTCTGACTCTTCAGGCTTAACAGAAAAAAAATCATATGTGGCAATGCACAACCTAATACGGAAAAATTAACTTCGTAACAGTAATGCAGCTCAACGAGTGCTTGTGTGAGTTTATCGTTTCACTCAGATCACAACAAAACTTACATCATGGGAAATGTGCACTGAGGTCAGCTGAGCTGTAACGTTAAGCATGCTGGTAATGATTTTTAACATGCCATAAGTTCTGAACATAACCGAGTGGCAGGAAAGCTAACATGCCCTTCATCATAATCTGTACGACATTGAAATACTGTTTCTGCTGGTTTCATATTTTTTTATTTTCAAAAAATATGAAATTCTGCTGATTTTATTTTATTTTATTTTTTTCAGAATTCGACTGAAACATTCTGTCTCCTAATTTACAGGGAAATACATCCAATCAAATTTTTACTTCATTTAGTAAAAATTAAAATACATCCAATTAAATTTAGTTATAGATAAATAAATAAAAAGAATATCCATATGATTAGGAAAAAAGGTGGGTGCACAATCCAAAAAAAAACTTCAATGGCTGTGTTTTTTGCATGTTTCTGCTGTTTTAGTTTCGCTGTAGAGAAATAATACACTGCCCTAGTTACTCTGTTATTACTGTGTGTCTCTAAAGCAAGGGAATCAGTTGCTCTTTGTTTTAAAGAAACTATAATTGCATTAAATATTAGATTGTGTAAAATTTAATGACTGTTCAAATATTTTTTAATTATTGCCTATTCCTATTAATTCTCACTTTTTTGATTGGCTGAATTGTATCCTAACCCTGCCTCTTAGTCCAGATAGAAGAGATTTAGTCCCTTAGTTTTTTCCCCTGTTTTAGCAAGGTTCAGTAAGAAGCCAATAAAAATTTTTTTAAATAATTAATTAAGTCAAGTAGACCAATACTGTTTCTGTTTAGTATTCAAATACATGAGTAATTGAGATGGCATGGCCTTTAATTTAAATTAGGCTGCATAATTTGTCCTCTTGAACAGCTGTCATGCCAGCTGAGAAGAAAATCCTCCTGGTAAAAACGCCTGTTTACTTGAGTGGAAGAGGACATAGTAAATTTAAAAGGAATTCACCTCCAGCAGTGATTAATTATATAACCATCCCTTTTGCTTTTGCTTTGTGCTTATCTTGATTAACATTGACCATGCTAATCTGCTAATGCAAAAGCATGGGCCAGTATGAATTGACTGCAGGGACAGTGCCACATCTTTATGCAGGCTGTTTATATTATTACCCTCATGCTCTGGCAGATATGATCAACATGTCCTCACTCACCCACAACAAACTAGTAGGCTGTTCACCAGTTCACTGTTTCTAAAATAACTAATTAAATATTGATTCTGAACTTAATTTAGTTGCAACAGTTCAATAAATTAAATTGGCTTGAATAGGCATCTTGATTAATATTGCATATTATTTATTAATGCACACTGATTTCTAGCACTAGGTAAGAGCACACACAATATGCTGATTGTACAATTCTTATGATGTCTAAGTTTCTGTGAATAGGATGAGAGGGGATGTACTTGTTTGTTCTCTGAAACAGGAAGGATAAAATCAAATCCCCTGAAATGGGACCACTCTATCTATATAATTCTTGTTTTGTGGATTTTCTTTTCTTTTTTGTTTTCTCTTGTCTTCCTCATCCTGTGCAGCTTCTTTAATTTCAGCTCTCTCCCTTCCTAACTAAAATATTCCACTGTTAGTGCACAGTTTACCACTAGGTGGTGATGAGCGTTCTTTTGTATGTGTGTTTTTTTCTGTAATATATGAGGGAGGAGACTAGAGGAGGATTTATACGGATGAGTGGTTTTGCAGATATATTACAGAGAGTAAAGAGACCAGTTGTAGTAAAGCTTTATTGCCTGCACTGCCAACTTCCTGTACTCTACTCCAGCATCTCCTTCCCATCATTCTCCTCCCTCTGGGATTGGGGTAGCGGTCTGTTCTAACATCAGCTTTTGAAAGATTGAATGGCTCACTAGGGATTACTAAAAGACGCCAGGAGGTCTTGGTTCTGTTAGTGGGATGCTAATCCTGATCCTCAGATCTGAGTGGAAAGGCTGATTGGAAGAAAGCTTGCCATAATGAAGTAAAGTAAGTGTTCAGTGCAGTTCTCACTTGAAGCAGAAATACTCATATGGATGTTCAGTGTGAACAACATTTACTGAATACCTCAGACATTTTAAGATGCATATACAGATAATTAAAAAAATAGACAAGCACATATAGACACATTTTCTCCATGTGCATTAAGTTGAATGGCAAGAGTACATTGTGTCCTGGACTCAAACCCAAGCACATTTTCTCTTTTGATAAGGCTTTTGTGTGTGTCTCAATTGCGGTTTGTTGGTTCATTTGTACTGTTTGTTAGCATTGCCCTTATCAGTGTATGTGCAGGAATACTGGCTTCTCTGTTCCATGTTAGACAACAGCAGTTTGTTTGCATGTTTGGTTTTCACTAAAATCAGTGAAGTAGTTGAAGTAGTGTGAACTTTTACCACTTAATAATTTTGAAACACACAGTTCTGACTAATTCTATGTTGGAATTGAAATGTTATTTTCTTTTTAATTATAACCCAATTCCATAAGACAAACATTATCTTATTTAAAGACTTTTATTCTAAAAATGTATAAGTCCATGATCATGAAGTATTAGGCCATGTGTAAAAATATTTGTATGGTTGACTATTTTATAGAATATTCTGAACATGAGACTTTAGGCATGTATCAAACATAACTGTGGCATTTGTTTATGGAACTATCCTTAAAGATATTTATGTCCTGCCATACTATTGATATGTATGTCCTGCTATACTATAATACTATACTATTAACAACTTTTTGGGTGTGATTATAGATCAAATAGGCTGAAGCCAAGAGATGCACCGTTAATAGCACTTTCCGTCTTTTCACATGTTATGTTGTCACAGTCTTCTCTTTTTATTTTAGTCATGTCACATCGACCAGATTTGGCTCACAAACATCTATATTTGTCCAGGTATAATGGGCTGAATTATTAGGAATGCTATAATCACAGCAAGTTTAAGGACAAATAGCATGTTGGTGACACTTTAGGACTATGACTTTACAATACATTGTTGGTACTGTTTAAAGAGAAACTGCTGTGGTGGCTTTTAGTAGCATATATCACACTGCCTCTCTGAGCACACCAGATTCATATTCAGGCCTAGTCACCAAGATAATGTCCACTATAGTCAAACATTGTGATAGTTACTGTGTCTGATGGGGCATGACTTTATTGGCTCTTTGAGAATTAGCAGGTGTATAATAGATTAGCTGTCATATATTCTTGATCATTCCATGCTTCTTGATTCTAAAGATTATACAGTCTCTTTTGAAAGAATTGAAATGGCAAAGTCAGTCATTTTGTTTTGTATTTCCTGATATTTGCTACTACAAATAACAACATGGCACGTTTTGTTTGAACTGACACTTTTCTTTTTTTAACACTTGATAGCTCTGAATATCTTCTCTTTGTTAGGTGGAGGTAGAGTCATGGCTTGGGCTTGCATGGTTATTTCTGTAATAACCTCACTACTCACTAATCTTTATTGATGATTCAACACATGATGGTAACAGCAGAATAAATTCAGAATTATACTGAAACATTCTGTCTCCTAATTTACACAGAAAAACATCCAATCTAATTTTTAGGAACTTCAGCAGGAAAATGATCCAAAGTACAATGCCGACACCACAAAGGACTTAATTAGAGGAATAAGTTTTCGACTGTCAGTCACCCGATCCAAACCCAACTGAGCATGCATTTTACGTCCTGAAGAGTAGACTAAAAAGGGAAACCAACAAACAAAAACCTCAAAGAAGCTGCAGTTCAAGTCTGGAAAAGCACCACAAACATAGTTCTGTGATGTCATTGGATTGCCTGCTTTATGCATTTATTTTGAGCAATTGATATGCAACCAAATATTATGTATTGCTTAATTTTCTATACTTTGCCCCTTGAAAAGTGTGTGGTCTACTATTAAAATGTGTCAAGTTGTTTGACAATTCTAAAAGTAGTTTTAGAAAACAAAAGTTAATATGCTGATGTTATCTCATATTTATCTTACGATCTCAACCCCAAATGGAACGATATGCAGAAATAGCTAGGGTTCCCTTGTCATTATTGGCTGGATGCTACTACCATTTTTTCATCCAACAGAATTTTCCTCAGAGCCAGAGGGGCAAATATTGGTTCCACAGATATGCTAATATGTGAGCTCAAGTTGGCAGATCCAGCAGGCAGGACTTTGGATTTTTTTTTAAGGTACACAATACAATCTAAGTGGTGTGTTAGTTAAGCTTGGATCAACATCACTTTTGTTGCCTAAATTTGAAGATATGCAAAGTTAAACTTTCTCCTACACGACATGGAATTAAACTACCTCTGAATCTCCTTGTGTTAACACTCGAACTGAGTTCAACACCCGGTGCCGTGCTTTTTCCTGCTAAAAATACACGTGAGTTTGGCTTACAGAAGATCCTCACGCCACACACTTACAGATTCTATTTATTCTCTAGTGCTAAACAGCATCTGTATAGGAACAGACCCTAGATGTTTTTCTTTTTTGCCTATAGTTTGGGTTTTAGGTCAATTATTAGATTGAAGAGTCTGAATTCCAAGTCCCACAGTTTCTCATATTTAAATAATCGAGTCTGAATACTAGATGATGTGGATCTACTGTATTTTACAGTCCACCACACTCTTAAACAGGCTGATATGTGACATTCTTTTAAAGTTGGTGTTGCGTTGTGTCGGGGACATGGTTTAGATTGTCTTATTCTGCTTTTCTTCTTATCTGTTTGACAAAGCTGCTCTGATGGCAGTTCAGAATAACTCATGATGGAAAGGCCTGGTCAACATTACAGTAACCAAGCTGATCTAAGAGCTGAGAGCTTGGTTTCAAAAATAATATAAGACTTTTCTATCTGAAACTACTAAAGGTGTCTAAAAAAATGCTAGCCTCCGAACTAAATAACATAAATAACTAAAATAAGTTCAAATGAGCAACAACACATATGCAAAAATAAAGAAAAACAGAAAATAATTTCCTTTTACAAAACAAAAAAATCTTAATTTCTGTTCTGGTAAGAAATCATTTTTCTTGACTTGTGTTTATTTTCATGATCATAATTCATTACTGAAAGTTTTAACAGAATTATAATTTCTATAACAATTATAATATTGTACATTTATATTTTTCAGCGCTTGTGAAAAAGAAAAATTAAGCAAAACCATCTAGAACAGTAGAATCAGGCAGGCCATTAGTATTGTCTTTCATGAAAAGTAGTGTTTTTCAATAAGACATCTTTGCTTTGAAATGCATGCATATAATTTAATTATCTTTGTGCGAAATATACAAATACAACGGGCACAATCTTTTCCTCTTTCTATCCATTTCAACACCTTTCCTCAGCTAAATCTTTTTTAGATGTGCCACGTAGACAGAGCACACTTGAATTAGTTTAGTGGTGTGTTTGTTGGATGTCGGAGGTGGGGTTGGGTGGTATTTAAGTACTTCTAGGTATTTCTTCACTGACCTGTGAAACAATTTTAGCTAGGTTGTTACCATGGTGATTAGCACCAAGTTGTGGAGAAATGTGCTTGTGAGAATTATAAAGTAGTGTTTGGTTGTGGGGGTCATGAAAGTTTAGTTGACTCAGGATTTTTAATCATGCATTGTGAAGGATAAATTGCACAAGCATGGTCAGCATTTGCAAAAGTGCGATTATACTAAATATGGCTTAGTGCCACAGGTAAATACAGCTGTGCTGATATTCAGTATTACAATACAATCTCAAATGCGATATTGCTTTTAAACAACAGTACCAAACAAACTCACAGTTTGGATCAAAATTGCAAAAAAAAAATTTCCCCCATTAGTGAAAATAGATCCTGAAGAAACTACATTACTGTAACTTTACCGCCTTCCCTGGTAAAGGTCCTTTTGTTGAAATTTCCTTTTGTCTTTATCTGACAAGCGGTAAAATATGAGTCATAGGTTATATGTGTTTTATTTATAAATAGGTATGATTTGCCATAAAGGAAGTGAAATTTTATGTGACAATCACAGGCCAGCAGAGTGATATATACTGTGTGCAATGGCAATCCGGGATGCTTTGCAGGCCAACTACACTGTTTGTTTGGTTACCACCATAACTCTCTTGTAATTAACATTCTCATAATTCTCTTTTCCATTTCTGCAGTGCCAGATGATCTGACACCAGAGGAGAAGCAGGAGCTGGAGAATATACGCAGGCGAAAGCAGGAGCTGCTTGAGGACATCCAGGTGAGGATTTTCTTTATATGAGTTTAAAATATTCTCTGTTTAACATTTAGAGAAGCAGTTCTTTAGTTGCTTTCATGATCTTGTTTGCATATTAGTAGAATTAGGAAATATAATTAGCTATTCTAGATATTAGGATGCCGGTATGGAGGTCTGGTCAGAGATTTTTTGGGGGGGTTTTCTGTAAGATGTTAACATGTAAGATGACTCTTTTTAAATTTTTTTTTAATAATATCACAAATCACACTGCACCATGTTTGTGCTTTGACAAGAGACTCAGTAGAGCAAAAGAAAACATGTAGCACATCCAGGGTAAAGTGGGTGGGACACACATCCATCACTCAGAAAACGACAGTACCCTGTATGAGGTGAGATCTTGAGAGGAAAGTGTGCTGTGAAGCAGATGGTGTTGCCACATTGATGCATTACTCACTGAGAATGCTGATCATCATTCATTATCCTTCTTAGATTATTTGACTTGATCAGTTGAGGAAAATTTTTTAACAGTTTTGTTTTCCAACAATTGTTTTTCAATGTTTTCCATTTGCAGTTACTTGTACTAAATGCCAGTCTTCCACACTGTGTGGATAGAAAAGTTACATCTTTGCACATACTGTAAATGTTGTTAAACCTTCCCTCTGGGGCTTTCCGTAAAGATCAGTATGAGCATTTCATGATTTGTCGGTGCTCTCATTAATGGGAAACACTTTTTACTTTCAGGAGTTACATTTTGTTCATACCTTAAGGTCACCTCTTACCCTTTTACTCTGTTTCTTTTCCTTTGCCTGAACTTTGACATTGTTATACTGTTAGCACAACAGTACCCTTTTATCACTGCTCATGTTCCTGTGTTCCCGACATCATCGGGAAACCTCACAGAAATATGTGAGGAATTGTACTGTTGTCAAAGCTGACGCATTTTTTAATATTGTGTAATTTATAACAACTTTCAAGGAAACGTATCACATGAAGTTTTCTTGTGATGAACTGTATATAATTAGATTGTAAGAGTATTACTGTCAAGAGATACTGTTCAGTGTAACACTGTTAGCTCTGTGAATATGGCTCCTACATGTAAATAGTGTATTGTGAGGTAAAAAAAAATAGGTCAGAGAACTGGAGTGAACTCAGACCTTCAGACTGAGCTTTTTCAGACTGCTGCTAGAAATCTGAATGCTCTTAACTGAAAAGTCTTGTGATGTGATATTGTTTGGTGAAAATCATGGGAATGTCATTTCTATGTGAACTGTGTCATGTTTTTCCAGTAGTAGTCTTAGAAATAAGACATGAATAAGCATTAGCTTTCAACAAGAGTTAAAAGCCAAGATCAAGCCTTCACCAATCTCTGCATACTTAGCACCAACCTTTCTCATCCTAGGACTTGAATGTTGTAGTATACTCATACTGTACAGCACTACATACATCCTTTCAACACTATTTGTTCTTCCACAATCACATCCTTTAATGATCCAACTATTAAGCGCCACAGGAAGAGTTGGCTTACCTATCGAGTCAGGTTTCTCTTTTCGGGTTTCTTAATCCTTTCGCTTGGGGAGTTTTTGTCTCGCTACTATCGCAACATCTGGGTTTCATTAAAACTGCTCTGTGAAGGGTTATTACTGAAAGCACTATACAAATAACATTGTATTTGTTTCTTGCGGCAGGAGGACATGGCAGTGGAATTAACCCAGTATATCTCTGTAATCATCAACGTTTCTTAGGGATAGTGAGATTGCGAAAGGTGAGCTAGGAAAAATGAAAGCAGTGAAATCAGATGGACGCAAGTGGACAGCCCACTGTTGCCATTCTGAGACACTCATTGCCTAGCAACCCTTTCACAGGACATTTTTTACCTGCTGATTTGTTCTGTCTCAGCAACACAAGTCCCTTCCTTAATCAACTATGTCTGCTTATCTTTTCCCTTCAGAGCACACCAAACTGAACTGTTCAACTCAGTTAGCTGCCCCTGTATAATTGATCACTGATTCTGCCTGCAGGAGAGAGTGGGATTGATGAGGCATTCTTCTTTTCACAGATTATTATAGCTTCCCAAACATTGTTTTATAGCAAACAGTAAAAACAATTGTTTTATCGAATATGAAGTATTTACATAAGATTTTTAAACATGATTGCTACTTGTGATGGTGCTCGAACTATTTTTGTACAACTATGTGTACCTTCCTTCTCAACAGAGTAAATAGGGAGTATGTCTTTCATATTATGAAAAGCCACTTCATCAGAAGTCAGCTTGGGGTATTATTCCAAATTTATTTATTTATTTTTTTACCCTATTTATTGAGTGACATCAACATGGCTGTCCATAGCATCAGAATTAAACAAAGGAAAACTTTTTACCTTTAAATGCGTTCTATTTAATGTACAAGCATTAGCTGTAGTTTAATCAATATAAAAACATAGGTGTTTGTTAAATCAAAAACACTGACCATATACAGGTAGTTCCCTGACTGTAATTCTTGCTGAATTAAATATTTTTTCACTGTACTATTATTTACAATTTTAAATAAACTTATTCATGTGACTTTTTTACCTCTAAAGTGATGTTTAAATCCTTTGCTGCAAGAAAAGTCCTCAGCAACATGATGCCTGTGTAATTTATTTAAATTAACCAAATTAATTGGTGGAAAAAGTTGTATTGCATATATTAATGTAAGACTTTGTACTCTGGTCATAATATGTGCTAAACCCAATCATCCTGTACCAAATAGTTTAATACGAATAGGGAGGTGATATGTTGGGGTCTGGCATGTTACCAGAGGATTCCAGAGGATTTAGGATGCCCTCTAAATCAGCGAATTCAGTCAGACAGTTTTGCATTAAGTATATAAACTTGCAGACACTCGAGGAACTTAGTTTCCATGTTTACGTTATGTAAACATGGAAACTAACTGTTTTGTCATGCATATTTTTGAATGTGCAGCACTAATGACATGATATATAGGTGGGGGCCATTCTGGCCATATCAGGTTTCACAACTTCTTAAAACATTCCCCATTTTTCTATGTGCCTAAGGAATATATTCCCCTTCCATTTACATTCATATTGCAAATTGTGGAGACATGGAGTTAATTTCTAACATAAGATTGCATACCGAAAAAAAAAAGATGTAGAATAGAAGTTTACACCCACCTAAAGGATTATTAGAAACACCTGTTCAATTTCTCATTAATGCAATTATCTAATCAACCAATCACATGGCAGTTGCTTCAGTGCATTTAGGGGTGTGGTCCTGGTCAAGACAATCTCCTAAACTCCAAACTGAATGTCAGAATGGGAAAGAAAGGCGATTTAAGCAATTTTGAGCGTGGCATGCTTGACGGGCCAGTCTGAGTATTTCACAATCTGCTCAGTTACTGGGATTTTCACGCACAACCATTTCTAGGGTTTACAAAGAATGGTGTGAAAAGTGAAAAACATCCAGTATGCGGCAGTCCTGTGGGCGAAAATGCCTTGTTGATGCTAGAGGTCCTTTATGACCACCATGTACCCATCCTCTGATGGTTACTTCCAGCAGGATAATGCACCATGTCACAAAGCTCGAATCATTTCAAATTGGTTTCTTAAACATGACAATGAGTTCACTGTACTAAAATGGCCCCCACAGTCACCAGATCTCAACCCAATAGAGCATCTTTGGGATGTGGTGGAACAGGAGCTTCGTGCCCTGGATGTGCATCCCACAAATATCCATCAACTGCAAGATGCTGTCCTATCAATATGGGCCAACATTTCTAAAAAAATGCTTTCAGCACCTTGTTGAATCAGTGCCACATAGAATTAAGGCAGTTCTGAAGGCGAAGGGGGGGGGGTCAAACACCGTATTAGTATGGTGTTCCTAATAATCTTCGGGTAAGTGTATATATAGATAGAAGTATGTTTCCACCCATACATGCACCGTTACACTTCTAAACATTACTAATATTATGTGTATGATCTTTGTGTTTTCAAACAGAGGATGTTTTAATATACTTTATGATACATTAGGACTGTCATAGCTACAGATATGTCTAGACACACACACACACACGAAGAAGAAGAAGAAGAAAGAAAGGGAAAAGTGGGAGGGCAAATAAATCTGTGTGTGGGTGTGTGTGTTGGATGGCTTTGTTGTATGAGTAGTATTGATCTATGTCTAAGCTGCTGGAAGATGATGAATTGCTAATGCAGTAAGGTTATATGATAGCAGCTGCAAACACACACTCACCATCTCCCACACATACACAATCTACACAAGTACACGCTTAAGTTCACGTTTACATTTCCCTGCATCTGTGTAAGTGGATGTCCTGAAACCCTGGGGTTGTGTGGATGACTTCCAAAGGGGGGTGGGGGGGGCTCTAAGCCTTTGTCCTTCCCAGCTATTCAGTAGAGATAAGCGCATTACTTAGGATTGTATTTGTTATTTGAACATTCTTTCTCATGCACCTAATTTTTCTTTGCAATTATTATTTTTCTTGTTTTTATTATTTGTATTTCATGCTTGGACCAGATTGGGGTCCATACGGTGAAATATCTCACATTTAAGATTTCTTGTCCGATTTAAAACTTTTAAAAAGTAGTCCGTTATTGGCTATTAGAAGAGATCTAATTTCAGTCTCTTCTTTCTCTCCCTCTTTAACGTACAGCGGCTAAAGGATGAGATAGCAGAGGTGACGAGTGAGATCGAGAACCTGGGCTCCACTGAAGAGAGGTTTGTGTGCATGAGTTTGTGTGTTTCCTTAAAGTAGTGGGTCTGATGGAAATCTAGTAAAAGACTAAACAGCAAAAACAAACCACACAGCTTTGTCATAAAACCAGGCTTCACAAAAAAATTAATATAAGGTCCTGGGTTTTGCATGCAAAAGAAACAGCAAAAACAGGCTGCATCATAAAGCCTGATTATAGAGTTTTGAAGATTTTGTAGGTAATACTGTATATGGGTCCTGAGACTTTAAGTTGCATATGTTACTTTACTTTAACTTTGTCACTTTATGGTAGAGGCTGCTGATTTATTATGTGGAAGTCAATTGCACATATACTGTACTCTGTAATTTGGTTTAAAAAAAGTGAAAATCTTTACATTTTTATTTAACAATATTATTAGGATTAATTTTAATAGTAATTGTTTAGAGTGATGTGATGTAGTTATCAGTTTTACTGAATTTAATCCAGAATTATAATAGTGAATATAGATAATGAGGACTAGTTTTAGTCATGTACTTTTTCTTAATCCCTGTTCTTGTTCAGGCTTTTATTGTCATTTCTCCTTTCCCCCTTTGCCTTTTTCCTATTAAGTATTTTATTATAGTAATTGAGTAGCTGATTAATTGATGATGAAAACCTCTCCTAGTACTTGATGTATCGCTCACTGCTCAGTGGGAGTGCTTCTAATTTGCTAATGCACTGAGATCTTGAGGTTATTAATGATGTCATTGGGATGCTGTGACATGCATGTGTTAAGAAGATGCATTCTTTAATGTGTTCATGCCACCTCACCTCTCTGCTCTTTAATTATTTTGTCCATGCCTAACAGATTAGGTTTCAAGATAGCTCGGTATCACTGATAGCTCCCATACTTTTTATTTTCACAGGAAAAACATGCAGAGAAATAAACAGGTGGCCATGGGCCGAAAGAAATTCAACATGGATCCCAAAAAGGTATTGCATATAATATATGCAATTTCATTTATTGTATTTGCACTGCATTTTGTGATGGTCATTTTAAATTTAACTATTAATGAAAAATGCATTTTCTCCCGAGTATTTTGCAGTTGTTTTTTTGCCATGTGAATATTTTGATCTGAATTAAATTTCTAAACTTTTTATCCAACATTTTGAACATCCTGAAATTAGATCTGTTAAGTTTAAGGGTGTTGGCAATGTGATAGAGCCGAGTAGCACATCTGTACTTTTTAATGTGCTGTCTCTTTACAGGGAATCATATTCCTCATAGAGAATGACCTGCTGAAGAACACCTGTGAGGATATCGCTCAGTTCCTCTACAAGGGTGAGGGCCTGAACAAGACGGCAATTGGAGATTATCTAGGTGAAAGGTAAGAATGACACGATTTCAAAACTAACTTGATGTGGTTGTGTGATAAAGCAGTGCTATCAATGCAGTTGATTTGTCACAGCACATCATTCTTTAGATTTGTGTACCTTTTACGAACAAAATTCATCATATTATCCTTTGGGAGGAGGGGGGGGCTGTTAAATGGAAGCATTATCAAAGTAGGTTTAATGCCACATTGACATATTTGGAGGGACCTTTGGAAAGGTGTTAGTTACATACAGATGTGCTGCAGAATTGGAAATCCATCAGTTATCAGCTTTGAGATAATTTGAGAAATTATTGATAAATGTGGTTATTGCTGTTCAGTTTTGCAGTACAGAGTTAATATTTTGAGAGTAAACTTAGCAATGACCTAATGGCCTTGTTTCGCTTCCAGGGCATAATGCTTAAAATCACTGTGTTTTTAGTCAACATCGTTAAAACACTTTAATTAATCATATTCATCTTACTTTCAGAGACGAGTTCAACATTGATGTTCTTCATGCTTTTGTGGAGCTTCATGAATTCACAGATCTCAACCTGGTCCAGGCACTCAGGTAAAATATCTAAAAGTTAATAATAATAATAATCGAATCAGGATGATAACTGGGTCCAAATGTAATCAATAAACTTTGCATCTTATTCAACTACATTTTTGTCGCTTTGGCTGCTGCAATGATCTGATCATGTGTATTTTCTGCCATTGTGTCATGAAGACAGTTCTTGTGGAGTTTCCGGTTACCTGGTGAAGCCCAGAAGATTGACCGCATGATGGAGGCTTTTGCACAGCGCTACTGTCAGTGCAACCCTGGTGTCTTTCAGTCCACAGGCAAGTCTGTGTTTGTTTCATGGCAATTGTAATGTTTAACTCTGTAAAAGTGAATTTAACCTTTCCCTGCCTAAGTGTTTCACTCCACTCCTCCTTTTTTTTACACCTACTCATGGTTAGTCATACAGGAGCTTTTTGCTCACCTTCCATAAAGATCAAGCTCTTAGTGAGTCAGAAGTGCTTACATATCTGAAAGTGTCCATTATGGTCATTTTTCTTTTTTACTTTGTTGTTAATATATGCACAGTCATCTGTTTCAAAGGAAAGAATATCACAAGCTTAAACATTCTCTAAATTCCTTTGCAGATACCTGCTATGTCCTTTCATTTGCCGTCATCATGCTAAATACAAGCCTACACAACCCTAATGTAAAGGACAAGCCTTCAGCAGAGCGCTTTATAGCCATGAACAGAGGCATCAATGATGGGGGAGACCTACCAGAGGATTTGCTCAGGGTCAGATTTCATGGTTTATTTGCCTCACATTTAAGACAAAAACATCATTAGTTATCATGAGATTAACTATAACATGAGATATCATGACATCATGAGATAACGATGCATAGCATAAATTACATTGTCTGCCATCTTCATTTCTTGTCCGTATCGTTATCAGAACCTGTATGATAGTATCAAGAATGAACCCTTCAAGATACCAGAAGATGATGGCAATGACCTAACACATACATTCTTTAATCCAGACCGTGAGGGCTGGTTGCTGAAATTGGGTAAGTGGTAAATATTCTCTTATTTGGATAAGATAAAATAATTATACAGAAAATTATTATTCCTGGTCTGTATAATCTGTCATCATGGTCCTCAGTAATAATAGTCCTTCTTATCACAGATTAAATAACATCAAAATCTTACTGCTAATAAGATTTTCATTTATTAAATTATCCAATTAAATTTGTTATTAAGGTTAATATATATATATATATTTCATTTAGCAATTAAACCACACTGATCACCTAATCACACTATTTTACAATAGTTCTGCAATGGCTGACATAATCATTCTACTAATATGTACAGAAGTGCCAAATTAGACTTTGTCTGAAACCCTGATTTGCCTACACAGTGATGTCATATAACAATTATAGCATAAATTATTGTCATTTTAAATAAATTGAGATATATATATAAATCATAAATAATAGCGCCACAATAGGCCTTAAACAAAGGCTAGCTATTTCTATTTGTTTATTTCGCCATCTAGTGGAAAGTGAAAAAGTTGCAACAGCTCATCCAGTTTTTATGCTATAAAATCACCCAAATATAAAGTTTGATTTATTAGAATTTTTTAAACTTATATATATATATATATTTGTTTTTTTCCCCCACTTTATTTTTTTTTCATGTTCTCTTTCTTCAGGAGGTATGTACACTAGTTCTTCCCAGCCAATACGCTGTGCTTCTGGGTGCTGTATGTGGTGTGCTTTGCTCTCATTATCTACTTTTTTGTCAATTTGGCTGTTTAAAAACTGTTATTCCAGTTTTTAATAAATGAAATGGTTTTAAGTTTCTTACTAGTTCTATAACACTATGCTATGCTGGAATGTGGCATTTCCTACACATTGCTCACAATGTGTGAAGCCCTGTAATAATGCTACTGCTGTGAGCTTGATGTTTAGCCATAAGCCCCTAACTCTGGATTATTTATTATGTTGCTCATGAGTGCAATTTCTGTAACATAATGAAAGCTCTAACATGTACATCAATGAGGCTTTGACAAAAATTGCATTATGTCCTTATATGTATTGCAGTTTGTCTTGTTTAGCTGCATTAGATCTTCCAACCTAATATAAGTAATTTTGAATGCTTTCTACTCCCAGATTTATATGTGCCCATATGACTGGCATAAGAATGTTTGTTTTTTGAGGCTATCAAATATAAAGAAAACTCCACGCTTTTTCCCCCCTTACTACTGTATATAATACTACAAAAAAAATCTATTTAAAGCTAAGTCTTTAGACGTTACTTTGGAATTGATGTCCCATTGTTATTTTAAGACATGAAACATGTCAAGACAAGTTATACTAAATTCTACCTTGTGTTGTGAACGACATATGTATAAGAGTTTTTATTTTGCAGTATAATTTTTTTGTTTTTAATTTATAGTCCTCTACTTTTGAATATTTACATTATATTGATTTTGTGGGATTCTTTAAACTTTTTGGTAATAAGTAAACCAATTATATCCTCATGCAATAATGTAACTTAACCATGCACATGTCTGTCCGCTGCAGTGCTCCAAACCTCATCCTGCTTCATTTCACCTTTGCCGTCGTCTCGTCCGCTCTTCTAAACGTTAACTAGTTCTCACTAACAGCATTGGGTTATATCTTTCTTAACTGTACTATTTTTCTATTGTACAGGGGGACGAGTAAAAACATGGAAAAGAAGATGGTTCATCTTAACAGATAACTGCCTCTATTACTTTGAATACACTACTGTACGTAACCTATAATTTGGGGTTGTTTTTGTTTATTAATTTTTGTTCGGGCATGAGTAAACCAATAATTTGCCCCCTAATGTAATATATACAGGCACATAACTCAGCATGTTTTATGTTGAATTTAATATCAACTTTTATTTTAGGATAAAGAGCCAAGAGGGATCATTCCCCTGGAAAATCTAAGTATTAGAGAAGTGGAGGATTCAAAGAAACCAGTATGTTCTTTCTTTTCTCTGTGTATGTGCACTGATCAGCTTTAACATTAACATCACGGAATATTTTACATATTAACACTGATTATTAATTATGTACCAGTAAACTGGTCACAGGATCATGGGCACTCAAGGCTCTTATATCGGGACCAAAACGTCCAGTCTGATCCCTGGAGCACAAAATTGCTTAAAAAAAAATTCTGATCACGATAGAAAAGCATGAAAACACTAATGCACCACAGCCTGCCATGTGTGGTGACCGGGAGGCCAATAGCACATGGCCGCCCACCCGACCTCCCGACTATTCACTATTGAATTAAGGAATCAATACTCATAGGATGAACCAGGATCCCAAGGGATCCACGGCGACTGTCCTGGTGCCAGACATCTCAAAAACCCTCAAAGGTGTCGCAGAGTCATGCTCTGAAGGGTTAGAGCTGCCCAGGCGGCAAAAGGGGAACCTGCAGAATACAGGGAATAATGTTTTTTTTTCATGGTAATGCTATGGCTGATTGGTGTGAGTATATATTTAGACCCCTTTCCTAGTTTTGCATTGCAATGCCCTGAATATACTGTATATTTCCTTAACTTTTTCAATAACCATCTTCACAGAACTGCTTTGAGCTGTTCATCCCTGACAATAAGGATCAAGTGATCAAGGCCTGCAAGACTGAGGCAGATGGTCGCGTGGTGGAGGGAAACCACACATTCTACAGAATCTCAGCCCCAACTGTTGAAGAAAAAGATGAATGGATCAGCAGCATCAAGTAAGTGGTCTGCCAACAACATACCAGGGGCAGTAATTCTGGATTTATGCATGGTTATTGCATGCTATTCTTAATATTCCTTTTTTTTATTATTATTATCATTATGTAGGTTATGTGGCAGGGACATAACCGTTAGAGTTACTAGGGTTTTTATGGAGAGGTGGTCAGTTATGAAGATTGGAAGACAAAGGAGGGCCACTAGTATGTGTTTTAGGTTTTCCTGCTGTAAAAATTAACACATTTAGTCCATTCATTTATTGATTTTTAAAAAAAAAATTGAGTTTCAACAGAACCATCATAGTTTCTTAGAAAATATTGCATGCACAATCGGTAACTGTTAGTCTCAAAAGGGTAGTGTATGCACTTTAACAATGAGTTTGCATAAATTTAACACTATTGCACAGTTTAAGTAATACAGAATGCAGAAAAAAACAAGACTCTGCATTCCTGGTCTGTTATTTAAAAAAAAAGTTTATTAATTATATTTGCACACTACATTGGGTGAATATTAATTTATTAGACAAAATTAAGAGTTGGACATAATTAGAAAACATTTGCTTGCCAAAAGGTATAGCCTATAGTCAATAGTGTTTTGAAATTTAATAGGCAAACTATGATTTAGTAATTTAAGCAGGTCGGCTCTTACTTAATAGAATACAAAAAGAATTGTAATAGAATGAACTTTTCTCCCGTCTCCAGAGCTGCCATTAGCAGGGATCCCTTCTATGAAATGCTTGCAGCCAGGAAGAAGAAAGTGTCCTCTATAAAGCGGCCGTAGATCTTCCTGACTCTTTGAAGCCTTGGTGCCGACATGTATATAAATGGTCCAGGTTAAGTGAAGAACACCCAAGTAAGAGCTGGCCTGTGATTTGGCAAGTGGACAAATGAAACCTAGAAGCCATTACTGTGGACTGGATCAGTCCCACTCAGGAATGCCCTGGTGTTATAAGGGGATTAACTGCACTAGGACTTTTTGTGGCCGTAAGTAACACTGCATTAGGATTGAATTTATGCTTCTTGAGTGAACATAAATACATAAACAAATCCTAATTCAGATATTTTGAATGTTTTGAAGGATTATAGCATTGCACAGAAGAAGTTCTGATGTTACAAGATAATGTTGTAATGTTACAAAATAATATTGTGTAATAATCATTATGTATAGCGTGTATCACTATGTATAGCTTAAATCAGCAGGTCTGACTGTAAAAGGCAACTTAATTAAAAGCTGCTGACACATACTTGTATGTCAGTTACCGTTTGTTTGTTTAGTACATGTACAGAGAGTAGGATAAGTTAGATAAACCTCACATCCTACTGAACATTTCATAAGCCGCGCTTTTTCGTCAGTTTCGACTTTTTGCTTGTAAAAATTTGCCTTTCTCGTCTGCCAAAGCTATTTTTATATTCCTTCTTGACTGATGCATTTTATTGTTTCAATACTGATTTGTCCGGACTATTGTTCACAAAGCTAAAATGTCCCATTCAAACAGTGGCCTTACATTCTGTATTTTCCAGTATAAACAAGACAAAATTTTTATTTTATTTTCCCTACACCATTTTTAATATGGGACTGTTTGTCTACTTGATATCTTTGTTTTTTTTGTTTGAACTGATTTGGTTTGTGCATTCATTTTCATACAAGACCACAGTCTATCATTCGTTATTCCTTATTTATCCGGGATAACAATGTTGCATTTTAAACTGAGGTGATGATTGTTATTATTATTAATAATAATAACAATAATGCATTGATTTGTGGAAATGGCTTCCAATGTTAGTACAATTTCAGTGTTAATCTTATTTCATTGTTGAAGTGCACTGATAACTATTAGAAAAGGCGATGTTAATTTATCAATTCTGTATATAACTCAAAAACTGTATTTTTGTCTAAATGTTGTTTGTATAAAAATATGGGTTTGATTTTTACTGTTTGGACTTAACCACTGTTGGCCTGTAATCTTGAGCTTAAATAAAACCCATTCATTGCAAACAAATAATTTATCATGTCAAAAATTCATCAACAAAAGAAATTATGCTGAATTTACTGTTGGTCATCTTGTGTTGTATATTGCATGTCGAATTTATTAGCTTTTTTTTTATCATGTTTTCGAAAGACTGAGAATAAAAAATTCACTTTTTGATGCTGTTAGCATTGATATCTTTGGGAAGTATTTATGTCATCAATTAGAAAACTCCAAAATCCAATTTTTCTCTGCTACCTTCATATGATTTTGTACACCATAACAACTACAAAAACACCTATCTCAGCCTTGTTCCAAAACCAGACAAATCATATTAAAATATGATTCTGACATCCCTGGCCCCGAGAGAGGCTTTTCTAAAAGATTTATTATCGTGACTGTTATAACTGGTGATAGAAGTATAAAATGACTTCTATAATAAAATGAAGTGTAAGCCATGTAGTAGGTTAAATCCATAGTTTGTTAAATGTGATAAACCTCTCACTCACTCATCTTCTATACCGCTTTATCCTGTATTCAGGGTCGCGGGGACCTGGGAGCCTATCTCAGGAGGCTTGGGGCACGAGGCAGGGTGCCAATCCATTGCAGGGCACACACACACATACACTCGCACACTACGGGCAATTTGGAAACACCAATTAGCCTAACCTGCATAACTTTGGACTGTGGGAGGAAACCAGAGTACCCGGAGGAAACCCACCAAGCACGGGAAGAACATGCAAACTCCATGCACACAGAGACGGGAATCAAGCTTGGCTAGGAACCGAACCCAGACCCTGGGGGTGCAAAGCAACCGTGCTAATCACTACACCACCGTGCCACCATGTGATAAACATGTGATAAAACTGTGCATGGAATAGGGATAAAGAAGAGTTTTCAGAAAATATTACTTTAAAGCTGTTGAGACAGAAATGAGATAAATACCAGAAGTTTATCATGGTGGAGCAGAATTGTACCATCATCTTGGACTTTTAGGCAAAAAAGATGATTGCTTTTAAAGTTCAGCTCAACCAACACTAGATAAACTTAACCCACATGCAGAGTTGGATTTTTGGACTGACAGCCTAATGAACATGGAAAATATAAATGAGCAGGTGTTGTTCATAAAGTCAAGCTTTCTCAGTATATGTGAAGGAGCTTTGCTATACACCAGAAGTCATCAAAGCCCATGGTGGGTGTTTAACGTGATAGAAAGTTTTTAATTTTTTCCACAGCTTATGAACCCAAAATAGTGAAAATTATTATAACACCAGGAAGCAGTTACATGCCAACGTTGGCAAATATCTACAAAGCCAGGGTCTGCAGGGTTTGCCCACTAACTGTGTGTCTTTTGAGAATGCCACCATCCTCTGTAGCACTAAGCACAACCTTTTTTTTTCTTCCCAAATGCCATGACAGTATAGAGAAAGCAGTATTAAATTGATTGATTGAAAATATTGATGAGACTGTAAAGCCTGTGCTAGACCCCTTCTTGTAAGGAATACAATTAAGAAGGGAAAGTAAGTAATGTTACTAAAACCTGATGATCTCATGGTCAATTTTTAAAATGGAAGAAGGTGACACTTTACAATTGGCTTGCAATCTCCCAACTTCCAGGCAGAACTGACCAAACAGCAAACTTCATTTAAGACTGATTTAAAGCAGCTACAAGACATTCGGCTTGCCAGTATCTCAGCTGCCTCAGAAAACGTCCTCAGTGACAGCAGGCAGAGTGACAAAATCTCAAGAAAATCAAGCATGAGGCAAGTGAGATTGAGTAAAGGGATTTCAAAATGCCATATAGAAAAACTCATTATGTTTTCAGCATTCATGTCAATAGGTGGTTGAAGCAAAAACAACAGAAGCAATGAGGTGAGAGAATTGTAGTCCTGCATCTATTCATGCAGTTCTAATGTTCTTCATTCTCAGTAACTCTATCTATTAGTTTTCTTTGATGGTAAAGTTCTCTCTCAATGCCGATATTTCAAGCATTTACTAAAGTATTTGATGTAGCCAAAATGTGAACTGAGGCTGCAGATGATGTGAAATAGCGAGTGGACAACCTTGTAGTTAAATCACCTACTCTGTTTTAGATTTAGTGTACCAACCACTGCTTGTTTGATTGCTTTCCAAGTATGAGGATAATTCAACTCACTATTTTATGCAGTGAAATGAATAATCCTCTTTAAGAGCAGGGAATAAGCTTAAAATTGCTTTTATCATGACAAAGTATTTTTAACCTATACACATTAATCATTTGAAATATTTTTATCCAAAAATTAAAAGAGACCAAATATTCAGAACTGGATGTCCTACTAAGATTCTCTTTCAATGCAGGCGTGGTATTACCAGTATATGCCCTAACTAACCAGAGATAATACAAATATTTTCAAATTAACCGTTTTCTATTTTAATTGTTCTTACATGAATTGCTTGTGTATAGTTAGACTTTAACTAAAATACTGTAGATGAGATTAAAAATCAGATATAGAAACCTTAGCCACATGCTGGAAAAAAAAACAGTAGAGTCTGAGACTGCAGAGAAAATGTTTCCCTAAGAATGGAAGAAAAAGAGCGCCATACAAAAGCTGTGTTTAATGAGATGCACGAAACCTAAATTATGCTATCAGGTCTGTCTGTCTGTCTTTATAGATTTAACACAGTATGTTTAATTTTGTTATTCTATTTATTAATTTATTTACTTTTTTTTTTTGGCTCAACGTATTTCCACTAACTTCAGAAAATTCAGTCTCATATTTAGTCTCAAAGCTACTGACCAAATATGTGGATGACCACAGTGTGGAATTTGCTGTGTCCTTTGAAGAAAGCAGCTTGTCCACAAAAAAGCTTTTTTTATATACAAGAAGGAAGATGGGATTTACCCCTAATAACGGCAAATTTCATAACGTGTCTCTGGGTCAGGAGGTGTTGACTGAGGCCACGTTAATCTTTTCAAAAATATATGCAACTAGAAATGTTAGATAAAGAACTATCTTTTGCTGGAATTTCCTGTAGCAAGTAATTTGGACTACAAGGTCAAGCTTGTGTGCTGCTAATGAACTCTACTACTAAATGTTTACCCTTTTTATAGAGAATATAAATCATTATCTACTTCTAATGTGTCCACATAATTGTAAAAATAAATAACATGCTTACTTGACACTATATATATATATATATATATATATATATATAGAGAGAGAGAGAGAGAGTCATAAAGACTGTTGGATGTGTCTTGATGTATTATGAATTATTGTTTTGCCTTCTTTTGCTTAAGTGATTGTATGAGATTCACTGATGAGATGTTACCACCTTTATGTGGCTTCTATCCTAATGCTGAGACTGACCTCCTGACTGTCACCACTGAGAAGCTCCTCCATACTGTATTGGATTTTCAGCTTAAAGAATTAGTCTCTGATGGAGATGTTAATATTTAATTTTACCTAAATTAACTTTTACAAATTTTCAGTTGACATCCTATGGAGGACTGGTAATTACTCAGACTTTGCTATTTCAGTTGAGGAACATCTTTTTTTAACTTTGGAAAAGCTGACAGCAAGATTTAATATGAGAGAGATCATGTCATAAACCCTTTTATTATTGTTGTTGTCAAATAAGCAAGAACACACACACACACCAAGGAAACAACGTCTTTGAGAGAATGCAGCTAAGAATTTTTTTTTTTTTCTGTGCGTGCGGCTTGTGCCTAGCCCACAGCAAATTATTTAAGGTAGAGACTTCAGTGACAGTTAACTATCACTATAGACACAAAAGAGCTACAAAGCCTACAGTTTTATTGCATCTTGATGGTTTCATTTCAAATTAATTTGTGATGTAAAGAGGCAAAATTATAAACTTATTCACTTTTAAAATAATACTGGACTGAGCATATGTATTTGTATCCTAATTATTCTGCGTAACTTTCTGTATTTATGGGAAGTGAAGACATGTACGTCTGACTTTGTCATACCTGTTGCAGTTTGGCCGTTGTTTAGACAAGGTGTGTCTGGCTGCGGAGGTGACTAAAAAGAATAGGGATAACATGACCAGTGCACCCGTAGACGATGCCTTTTATTTATGGTCTTTTCATGAAATATAAGATTTTTTTAATTGATCAGTTTTAGGACAACAATAGAATGTAAATTGAAACATGTTCAAGCTTTTATTTTAACAATAATAATGAGACTAGAATGCATGGGAAATAAATAAATAACTGAAATCCAAGCTTGTTTATAAGCCAACTGGTGAAAAACATCAGGAATTCTGACACTAAAACTCAGAACATGTAATACTGCAACAAAACAATGGCAAAATATGACTTTTAGACACTTCCATAGCTTGCATATTGGTCTCCTTCAAACAGGCTAAACCTTACCAGTGTGACTTGAAAAGATGATTAGTTTTAATATTTTAATGACTGACAGGCAAATAATAATATACACAGGCTTAGAAACAAAGAAAACATTAATAAACTGATATTAAGATGACAACTTACAGGCTTTGGTAAAAGTGAAATTGCTTCCAATCATGCTATAGAGTTTTTATTTTGTTTTAGGTGTTTTTTTTTTCTTTCTTTTAAATTACACATGAAAAGTTCATATATTTTAGCTAAGGTAAAGTACATTCTCCAGCAGGAATGAACTGCTAATAATAAATATGTGCATTATTTTAAAAATCCATACCCACTGCACAGAAAGGTTATGGTTATATCAGTTCTTTATTATTCACCTGACCTTAGTAATATCTTTTCATTGGCTTGTAAGAATACCTTCAGTGTTTAGCCCATCCATTTTCCTGGGTCCCGTCAACGTCAGAAATTCTTAGACGATTCTTATGTCTAAATGTAAAATATGGACTAAATATAAAATCTAAACTGCGCATCGTAGTTGTTTAGACGTGGCCAAAAGTTTTGAGAATGACACAAATATGAATTTTAATATTATTGTCAGATGTTACTATGGTATACTGCAGAAGTATATAGTATAAGCGTCTCATAAATGTCAAAGGCTTTGGTATGCTGTCAATCGACTTCTGGACCACATCCTGACTGATGACAGCAAATTCTTGCATAATAACAGTTTGGCCCTTGTAAGTCATTGTGTGCTTTTGGTGGTCTCCCGCCTTTTGAGGACTGACCACGAGTTCTGAATGGGATTAAGGTCTGTGGAGTTTCCTGGCCATGGACCCAAAATTTCTATGTTTTGTTCTCCGAGCCACTTAGTTATCACTTTTTGCCTTATGGCAAGGTGCTCCATCATGGTTGGGAGAGGTTGCTCTGGGAAGATGTTTTTGTTTTATTCCTTAATTCATGGCTGTGTTGTTAGGGAAAATCGTGAGTGAGCCGACTCCCTTTGCTGAGAAGCAAGCCCACACAAGAGTGGTCTCAGGATTTACTGTAGGCATGACACAAGACTGATGGTAGACTCTTTGCATAAACTTAATGTAATTGTCAGTGTAAAAATCCTTTGACACTTATGAAATGCTTGTAATTGTACTTCAGGATATCATAGTAACATCTGACAAAAAGATCTACAAACATTGAAGCAGCAGACTTTGTGAAAATGAATATTTGTGTTATTCTCAAAACCTTTGACTCACGACTGTACTGGTTCCCTGCACCACTGTAAATTTGGGGCTAGAGTACCCTGGGAAGAATTGCATCAATGTTAATTTGATAAAACAATATGAGCATTAATTTGGTTTGAAACATTTTCACAGGAGCTCACTGGGACACCCAGTCTGGTGCAGTTGCTGATGCCCTTTTGAAGGAGTTGACACCAGCTATGCCAGTAATGTCCGCTAATGCCATTTCTGTTGCCCCCCAGGAGACAAAAAAAAAAATGTATCTGACTGCCTTATGTACATGCAGATATGTATGGGCCAACCCATGTTTAATGTAAAAACTACAGAGAACCCAGCTAAGTGCTTTGCTTTTGTATGCCTGCTTCCTAAGTGCTAAGGCAGTATAATTTCACAGAGAAAAAACTTGTTTTTATGATGTGATGTTAACTTGATTCTGTTATTTAGTTGTTTACTTCTTTGTGCTCTTTCCAGTAAAATTCATTTGCTTCTTGATCTTTTCTTTTTGCCATAATGGTTAAAATCTTACCAACATATTCCCTTTTCCAATCAGCAGGGGGCAGTCAAACAGCATTGAATATAAAATGCTGCCATTTCATCAGTAGTTTCTTGTTTCGGTTGTTATGGGTTTATGTGCTTATGTGATATATTCCTTCTTACATAAAGAGGTTTTTGTCTCTGGATATTCTTCAATATTTGCATTTTATTTGTGCGCCATGTTGGATCAAAATCATACATCATGCAAAAAAACAGCTCCAGATGTTATCGGCAGAGGGCTAAAAGAGGTCACTGGCAGTACAACGTAGCATCTAAAGACTGACAGCACTGGAATAGCGTATGGCCAAGTTTGTGCTGCGGTCTGGACACACTACTCTACACTCAGCCATGTGACGGGATTTGGGCTTGGGGAACCACTGCAGTGACATTGCGGATTCTTAAAAACCCACTGTCTGCCAGCTTGTGTGCATTTATATTTACGGGAAAACTTTGAAAATAAAATGGAACTATTTCAGACAATGCAAAATCACAACAGAAATGCTGATTGCTTTTTTGTGTCTTCTCATACACAAATGCAATTCATGGTCTCTTTCAAAGTCCAAGTAATTGAGGTATTGATGGTAACAGGAGTATATTCCTGTTTTCCATCAGATTCACTTCATTAGCTAATCACATCATGAATGAATCAATGTTGGGTTTTTTTGTTGTTTTTTTATGTAAAGAGCGTAGACTCCCCAGTAGTGTAATGAACACCCTGTCTGAAACCAACCTTCCAAGGACGATACGTCCATACATCATCAGTCTATACATCAGGAATGCAGTACCTCAGAAGAAGTTTTTAATTAGAGGAGTGACCAACTTCACCCATAGCTTCACATAGCGGTTAGGTTGCTTAAAAGTGGAACCTGACACCTCTGTGGACCTCTGGTACAACATGTCTTGCTCCTGAATAACAAATGACACTGTCAGTGTTTTTAATACAACAGTTCTCTGTTCATATTGAACAAAATGCTTAAATAAAATGCTTGCATTAAATAAATACCATGTTTAATTGCATTATTACACAAGCAAAACTGTTATTATAATTAAGTTTAGCATGGCTGTGATTTGTTCGCAGCTGGATAATGTTGCGTGGTTGTTGTGGCTTTGCTAATGCAGGCATAATTACTGGTATAAAATTCTGGGAGGTTGTAGTGGACTTTAGTCTACACCGACTGAAATTATCACAGTTGTTAGCTCGTGACTGGGTTTGTGTGGGGAGTGCAGAGAATGCTGTAGCTATGAGCTTATATAACTTCCATCTGATAAGGACTGACAGGAACCTCAGCTTGTCCAAAGAGTTAAAGAGCATCTGACCCCATTTATGGTTACTCAAGCTTTATTACCACTCACATACAGGTTTCCCAGAAGGATCACATGGTCTAACCGTATATTATGGAGTAAACTGCAGTAGATGCAAGGGCTTTTCTGATATACTGTAATATGATCTTATTAGTTGTATGATTGTATAAGACACACATAAAGATGCCTGTAAATAGTTGTGATCCATTATATAGTGCATATAAAATATCTTTGTGTATGAGTGACTGACCTGTTGGAGCTGAGTCTGGAGTTCATCATTTTCTGTTACTATGGCTATCTGAGCCTCTATGTCTCTGTGCACAGAGCGATAACCAAAATTGGGGGAGCCTATAAGAGTCAGACATGGACGGTCGTTTCCTTCCAGGTAGTACCACAGTCCTGTAACGAAAGAAAAGTTAACCTGATTCATGAGGCTGAATTACACAGACCATTCTTTAGCCACAGATCATTAGCCAAATAAATAGGAAGCAAAAACAAAAAACAAACAAACAAAAAAAAAAAACAGAAAATATTTATTCATATTCCATATCCTGTGTTCACTCAAGCCATGTTCTTTCTCCCTAAGAACTCACAAAGTACCGGGATGTGTGAACATTACTTAGATTAAACCTCCCTATTTCAATTTGGCAATGTTTCACTGCTGGCACTGGATTTAAGGGTTCAACAACAAACATGGCCTCTATTCATCCCTTACAGGAAAGGCTAAACATGAAATATGATACATTGGTATTTCTGAACAAATAGATTCTTCCATGTCTTCAGTGCAAATACATTACAGACAATACAAAATATGTAACACTTAAGATTTCACCAAAAAACAAAAACACAAAAATCTCCACACAATTCCACACAAAATACATCAGAGAAGCATTTTATTCTAAGGTAGAATATCAGGTAACACAACTGACGGGAAGCTATTCAAAACTTATTTACTCAGGATTTCCTTGTATGTACAAACTATTAATTATGCATCCCAAAAGGCTTCAAGGTAATTCGATCCTGCACTGTGCCTTTACTCAATTTAAAAAACACAGTCTGGTTAAGGGAGTTACTCCCTCATACACATAACCTCTTTCTCCTCAATCTCCCTGCCTTTGTGCATCTCTCATTTAATCACTTATTCCAGCTCATTGGCCCCTGCCTGGGGTGAATAGGTCTATCGTAGGCAGAGGGCCAGAATGCCAGTTAATGGTCATTGATTCTTTTCCTGCTTGACCAAGAGGACCTCTGCACCCTGTCTATTCCCACTTCTGCTCCTGTGTTTACTAGAAATGACGGCATTGACAATGCTTTATCTAATAAGTGGGACTTCTCAACGGGAGCATGAAATTGAATTGCAGTGATGCTGCCCATATTTACTGAACTCGGAGTCTCTCACTCTTTTCTCGTTGCTCCCCTCCCCATCTTGCCAAGTCTAGGAACTTAATTATCACATGAGTGTTTGATGCAGTTCTGTGCACTTTTAACAAATATATGTGAATATATGCATTGAAACATGTAACAATACAAAATCTGTAGCAGGAGTGAAATGTTAAATGAGAAAACAATAAGGTTGAAATGCTTGAAGATTCAGCAAAAGTTAAAATCTGATTTCTGGTTTACTGATAAAATATTAAAGGGTAGCGAGTCCCTGATTCTGAATGGATACGTCATAGGTCATGCCATCCGAAAATAGATCCCATAAGGAGTTTAACAGCTAACAGCTGTAGTGTTTAGTATAGGGTTAAATACAGGGTTTATAAACCATAGTGAGTCTAATAATAGTGAGGTGATGATAAAAACCAGGGCAGAGAATAAATTCTATTCACCCTTGGCGTGGAAAGTCCAATCAGGCCGATGGTACTCGTGTAGGTGGACCCGATCCTGTTGATCCATCTCACACACCTATATATATATATATAAACACAGCATTAGTTTATAAACATTGTAGAGTGACAGAAAAACACCACTGTTTAACAGCATCCCTGCGATCATAACAACTGAGGTACTGTACATCGATTCGGGTGGATGGTTCATTAGAATGTCTCTAGGCAAGTGTGTGTGTGTGTGTGTGTGTGTGTGTGTGTGTGTGTGTGAGTGAGAGAGAGAGTGTGTGTGTGTGAGAGAGAGAGAGAGTGTGTGTTGCAGCTGGGGAAAACCTTTCACTTGATGCATTTTTCACATTTTCTGCCAAATATTGCATGTGTTTGTTTGTTTCATGTTAATTGATATAAACTTTAATACAGTATAAAATATTCATGTCTCAATACACTGAAGAAATTTGGGTTTGAGGTTAAAAGAAGAATACGAGACCATAAATCAGAATTTCAGCATTAATTTCCTGATATTTACATAAAGATGTGTTATACAAACTGGAGGCTTTCGTTAGAACACACCCATTTTTCACGTGATCAAAAATACTGGAACAAGGGACTGACTGGTGTTTCCTGTTGTGTAGGTGTGTCCTGTTGGAGTGATTACTTTAAGTGAAACAGTTAATAGAGCTGAATGTTTACTCTTTATTAAACCCTGTGTTTCACATGTCAAAACTGCATTGGTTGTAGTCATGCCATATAAATCACCCCAAAAATTTTTTTTTTTTGAGAAATCGAAATATGGGCCTGTGCAATTATTTAATCGCTAAATGTATTACACTAATTAATATACACATAGTCTAAGGGTATAAAGTGTATAAAGCAGCAACTAGATATCTGTCTATCAGAGAAAAGCAAAACATAAAAGGTTTGAGCCACTGCAGAGCGATTGAAATTTTACACAACAACAATCTGAAGTGTGCTGCAAAATAAAAAAAACTAGCAACCAGACATTTAAACAGGTCAGCCAAGAAAAACAACAGGAGGTAATGACAAAATTGTGAGCGGTATGCAGCAGGACCCAAATACAACACGGTTAGTGACATCACCAACAACCTCTACAGGGCAGGGATGCTTCACTGTCTGATGAAGAAGTACAGAGACCAGGGCACAAGATGAAGCATGGAGAAGGAAAGTATCAGCTCATGATCTACAACAATGTGCTTATTGGTCAAGCATGTCGAGGTAAAGTCATGACATGAGCTTGCATTCCTGCTTCTGGGACTGACTAACTAATCTTTATTGATGAAAGAACTCATGATGGTAGCAGATAAAAGTCTTCATTCATTTCACCTCCTGAAGCAAAGACTGAAGGAAGACATTCCTAAAATAAAAGCATCACAAAGAATGCTACAGTTTTGATGATGTGCAGCCAAATATTAAATGTCATTTACTTTAAAACTGTGTTTCTTTTGTCCACCTAAAGTATTGGTGCTGGGTAACAGACCTTGATGTAAATATCAGATAACGAAAGCCAACTATCGTCTCATATTTATGTTTTGACCCAAATGTCTTCAATGTATAAAAAAAAAAAACAGAAGATTTGGCATTGGTTTTCTGATACTTTTAAAGACAATGTGTATTCAGCATGTACCATGAACAAAAACAGAAGACATGCTAAACAGAATACTTTCTCACCTTCCTATAGAACTGATGAGCAAGATGAACATAAGCTTCGGGAATGGCACCTGCCACACCTTTGGCCCCAAAAAAACCATTGACCTCTGGTGAGGCCATGAGGATCCGGTAATCTGCTGCAGCTCCCAGCACTAGCCTCATGTAGGTTTGTGTTAGGTTAAAGTAGCCTGATGTTAGGTAAACTGTGGAATCTCCATCTGCCTCCATCAGCAGTCTCTGTGTTACATGCTCATCCAAACGAATTCCCAAAGGTTTCATCTGCACAAGTGGGAATACCCAGGTGTCACTTTGCTCTTCCTCACATTCCACATCTGAGTTGGAATCGAGCTCTAGCATGTGTTCTCGTGTCCTGGCTGAATTCATTACTCCCATAATTCGCCGCTGTGCTGAAGTTGAAAATTCTACTCGATTACCTAAAGATAAATATCAGAGAAAAGTGCAAATAACCTCAGAGATGCAGCTAGATGAGGATGCACATACATCTCTTTCTTGTGTTAATAAAATTCAGCAGTCCAGTTCTGTTGCATGTATTTATTAAACACTACTGCCAAAATGACTTTCATCTGATAGGCGTTCTATGAAAGGCTGTTGCTTGTATACAGATCTTGCAAATGCATGATCCAAACCTCAGAGACGCAGGTCAATAACTGCTGACCATCTGGAAAGGCGCTCTGTCAAAGCCTGGCGCCTCTGCTAGACATAATGTGGCATAGTGAGTCAGAGAAAAAGATGCAATCTGTAAATAATGAATAAGTTCAACGTACATCCAAATCCAACTGATCTGGGGCCAGATTGGTGACGCTCTCCACAGTGATGATATGCTAGAAATGGATTTTGGGGAGGCTCACTATAAGACTGTTTTGATAAATGCAATAAGGAAATAAAACCACAAATGAGTGGAGAAACCAAGCTGTGCTTTAATGGTGAACACAGGGGCTTTCCCCGCAGGCAGTGCACCAGAAACCCCAAGCCTCTAAAGCCTCGAAGGACCAAACACATCCAGTTAAGAGGGCTGTGGAGTTCAGCTGCTTTTACCGACAGGCAGGAGGATCCGATTACTGGAGCTACACAGGCAATGAAGTGCATCGTCAGCAGATGGGCTTCTCAGTGAGCTATTCCTCCTGTTCACTGTAAGGAGGGTGTATGCTGAGGCTGTCTCGCTTCTCCGTTTAATTTATTAGGAATGTGTAAGGAAAAAAATGCAATTACAAATGCAGGTACTGGTCATCTTTCTTTATCATTTTAATGACATGCCAGTTATTGTTTTCTCACTCTCTTCCTTCACCTCTCAGCCTATTATATTATCATCATCCCGGCAGACTCCGGCAAGGCCGAGATCTCACCTTCCCGTTCAACTAGCCATTCCACCCTCCCTACCGCCCTCCATTCGCAGATCGTTTACCACCAGCAAGATGACATCACCACTCTATTTCTGGGATGTGTGATGAACTGTAGTCTCGTTCTGGAGTGGTTATGTCATGGTCCGGCGCTGGCTTCTACGTGATGGTGCTTAGGTTACAGAATGGAGCTTATAGTCAGTGTAATCACTCATTCACTTGTCTGTGGGCTTGGGGAGCTTGGGAATGCAAAGCACATAACCGATAGAAAAGCCAGTGAAATGGAAAGTGTGAAGACTACATGAAAATTTCTGTCTCACGAGTTTCTTTGTCAACTATGTTAGTGGGTGTGTCATAAAGCACTTCTTGTTAGAAAAAACGATCCGTTGCTCTTGCCGTTCCTTAAGCACGTCATGAAACTTCTTAATTTATAGCAACTTGGGTAGCTTTTTGGCAACATATTTCAATCATATCCAGTTTAGAGGACAGCACCACTTGCCTTTGTAAGGGTGTACCATTCCCTCCATCATGTGAACGCTGTCATCAGATGCAAGCTGCAGCGACACGTCAGCCACCGCTCCCACTAACTCTGAAAAGAAATCAGCCACCTCCTGGCAGTCCTCTAAAAGCACGTAACGATCCTGACGATTAGTGAAGTACGAGTCACTCAAATTAGCTCTGCGAAAGAAGATTACAGGAATGATCAAAAAACTTTGATGTGTTATGGTTACAAGATGGTCTGGTGACAAGATCATTTAAATGATAAGCCTTTACTGAAAGCTCAATCATATATTACACATAAAATAAAACCTGGACCCGTGTTTTGACACAAACTGTGATTGTGATCTTCCTTATCTTTATAACATATTAAAACATTCTGATAAACCCATGTTAAAGGTCAACCCGTATACATTTAACTTGTTTTACAGTGCATCCAAAAAGAATTCACAGTGCTTCACTTTTTCCACATTTTGTTATGTTACAGCCTTATTCCAAAATGTATTAAACTCATTCTTTTTCTAAATTCTACAAACAGTTCCCCATAATGATAATGTGAAAGAAGTTTGTTTAAAATCTTAAAAAAAAAAAAAAAAGAAATAAAAAAACACATGTATATAAGTATTCCCAGCCTGCCTTTGCCACAGTCAAAAATTAGCTCAGGTGCATCCTGTTTACACTGAACATCCTCGAGGGGTTTCTACAACTTGATTGGAGTCCACCTATGGTAAACCCAGTCGATTGGACAGGATTTGGAAAGAACAACCATCTCTGCAGCACTCCACAAATCATGCCTGTATGGTAGACTGGCCAGATGAAAGCAACTTCTCAGTAAAAGGCATATGACAGCCTGTCTGGAGTTTGCAAAAAGGCACCTGAAGGACTCTTAACATTTTTTTGGTTGAAGCACCAGTAAGGGAATTCATTTATTTAAAAAAAGTTAATTCCACTCTCTTCCTTATAGATCTGATATTAACATGTTAAATCTTCCATGCTGCTAACTTCCTGTCTCCTCTTACATCTGTTCTTAAGGTGATAACGCTCCTATGCTCACCTTCTCATTCTCTCTTTATGTCTCTCTCTCTCTCTCTCTCTCTCTCTCTCTCCCCCTCTTCCCCTAACTCGTGCCAACACCTCCTGGTTCGTCTCTGTACGAACATCTGTCCCCAATGTCCACTCTTTTGTTCTTCAGGATTTGTCCAGGACATTTTTACAATGGTTTATGTCCTTTGTAGTAACGGGTGTCGATGGCACAGGTCTTTGGTCAAACACATAAAAACTCTATTTTTTGGTCTTAATGAACATTGACCTTTTTGACAGACGTGTTTGTGCGTTTGACTGTCTCTCTTCTGGTGCCGAAAAAGCTTATTAAAGCACCTTGGACAGACCGAGCGACTCGCTTATTCAACTCTGCAACTTTAAAACGTTACAGCATCTTTGGCATCAATTACAGCCTCAAGTCTTTTTGAGTATGATGCTACAAGATGGTTGTTCTTCTGGATGGTTCTAATCTCTCCACAGAGAAACGCTTGACCTCTTTCAGAGTGACCATCGGGTTCTTGGTCACCTCACTAATACCCTTAATCCCTCGAAAAAGAAGTGAATCCCTGTGAATACTTTTCGAATGGACTTTAAAATTATGTATGTATTTTCTTTTTTTCATAGCACACTTATGAACTTGTCTTTTTTTCATCTGCATTTTTTCATTGCAAGTTTCTACAACATAAAAGTTACATTGCCTGGCCAAAAAAATACAAAATAAAGGCAGTGCTAACCTTATTGGATCAACTTTATTTTAATTATGGCTTGTTTGCTGTAAATTTGTTTGTTTGCTGAAATTGTTTTGACACGCATCACCACAATATTAATTTTTATCCAGGGTTGCATTAATCTTTGGCCAAGAAGATCATATATTCATGGTGGGAGAGTCTAAAGTCTATTTCAGGAAATCCAAAAGATTTACAATGGAGTTAAGATAAAAACAACGTGTTGGTCAATTCATGTGTGAAAATGACTCCTCATGCTCTCAGAACAGCTCTTTTACAAATTGAGCCCAGTGAATTTTGGTTTTGTGCACCCGTAGTATGCCTGTTCTGTCAAGGTAAAAAAAAAAAAAAAAAAACATTGATGGGATAACCTGGTCGTTCAGTATATTTAGGTCAGCTGACTTCATTTTCACAAACTTCATGCTTTATGCTCCTTAGGAAATTTGTTTTTCTGATTAGTTTCGCTATAAAGTATTTTTCTTATGGCTACACAGCTGTTTATTCTCAGTTATGAGTTCTTGTCACGCTGTGCATGTAGAAATGCTTTTACTGTTGTAAAACCAAGCATTTAAGCAATCTCCAATAGCGATGCTTCACCAAGCATTTAAGCAATCTCCAATAGCGATCATTAATGATCTGTTAATCACATTTTTTTCCAGGATGGTTTAGCACTATGCTTCCAGGTTTTGTGACCAATACCTGTAATTTCAGCAGTTTTCAACTCCTTAGTTCTTTCCTTCACTCGATGCAGGCCAGTAATTTAACTCTTTTAGAAGACAGTAACAACTTTTCCACGATCATGTGGTTATGCAAATGAGAAGCAGTGCATTAGTTAAGTTTGTTGCCAGCCGAAACTCATTAATCACTGCAGTAATTATTTAAGTCAAGGCTTTTAACCATTTGCTTATTTAAATCCTAACTGGCCAGACGATGTAATTCATATTTATTAATCAACAATTGGATACTCCCTAAGCATTCTCACATATATTGAAAATTAGATTGGTGTAGTTTATTGCATGCAATATACTGCAGGTACTCATGCCTGAGATGAGTGTGTTCATTCATACCCACTGATGATGAGACTGTTGTCAAATAGGTAAACTTTGATATGCTGTACTCCAATAGTTTCGTTAAAGCGTTCAGGCACTAGGAGGCGAAGAAGCCCACGCAAGTCTGGAGTGTGATATAAAGACACCCTCATCTGCTCTGGAAAACGCTGCAGCAGTGGCAACAGCATCGTTCGAGAGTTATTTTTTCCTGCAGCAAACAAAAATCCACACTATAATATATTTTATATTGCAGTTTACACTAATAAAACAGCAAAATGCCGATAAAGATATTCCATACTAACATCTTAATCATTCCACACAAGTAGGGAGTATAAGGGTTTTCGCTACAATTCTTTCGAAAGAATTTAAATACAATGAAGAATAACAGCATGCTGTTGAATTGGTTACGAACTGCATTTTTTTTAAAGGTAAAAACAATAGCATCAGGGAAAACACTATTTCAAACCTCTAGATCCTCTTGTGTAGTCAAGTAGTACAGACACTTTTAAATCACTCGCGGATTCTTCCTGAGAGCGTGTGAGTGCTTCCTCCATACAATCAACCTACCAAAAGGTGCAAGTGATAAATCATTATACCCCTCTTAAATATACTGTAGAATGCAATGCTTTTATTGCATTCTTTCAGATAACTATGGTTTGCCAACATCATTATACTGTTGCTAATTCATTAACTATTTCATGCAGATTTATGTGGAGATTATTTACTTACAACACTTATACACAATAATATTGTAAACACAAAAATACTTGAAGAAAACATACAAGCTCTTGCTCTAGTGGTCCTGTGCCAAGATACAAGGATGCAATCACTACCCGATTTTTGGCTGTCTTGATTCGTGCCTATAAATACACAGACAGGTATATAATTAACATATTAAAAACAGTGGTGTCTAATGCAACATTGGTACTCCAGTACACCAACCAAAAGTTTGGATTCCCCAAACTGTTTATACAAAATTTTATATAAAGAACGCACTATACACGCACTGTGCCTATTATTATTAATGTTTTTAAAAAAAAATGTCAAAAGTAATGATTGCGTGGCTACTTGATCAGCTATACATAGCTGTGTAGGTTGTCACTAGGGCTGGGCGATAAAACGATAAAGATATGTATCGCAATAGACACGTGATCGATATCAATAAAAAAAAAATATGTTCGATAAAATGTTCGATAATTTTTATTCTTTGTCGGAAGAAAACAGATGTTGCGAAGCTAGTTTGGTTGCTGTCATGTACACTCGCTCCGCGAACGGCTCTAGGACCCTGAAGTAGTATGGTCGCGATTCGGGAAGTATAAAAGGAGACAAGATGACGCTTCACATTGCTCAGTCATTGCCCATGCCATTTCCGACGCTTCGCCGGATCTTATGTGATTTTGGGTCCAATTCCTGATTGAGTGCGTGTTGCTAGAACACGGTGTTAGCTTCTCCGCTTTATTTTGTCGTTTCTCGCGGCAGCGCAACAGCCCGTTAATTCATGCCCATGCAGTGATGGGAAAGACAAACGAGTCGATGCGTGTCCATTCTTTTATTTTCTGCGTTGTCAGGCGATATTACAAACATCCGGGTGGATTCCGTACTTAAATCAAACCAAAAACTACTAAAAGAAAACAGGTTCAGGCTCTATATTCCAGCTCACCCATATTTCCGCGTTCACGCACATTGGACTGCATTACCCATAAAGCATTGCCTGCACTGGACTACACTCCCATAAACAGCTGTTGTAAAATCAACCTCTTTCCCGCAACAGCGAGTATAATTGTGTAAACTCTTGCTCTCAGCGTGAGAGAGTTCTTACAATGACTCGCGTGGTTATCCTGCCAGTTCGCGCTATTTCCGCGTTTGGATTTACCGTCCACGCTACAAGGGCTAACTGCTAGTCTTCTGGTCCGCTTCCGGTTGCCCGTGACAGTTGCATTAACAAAGGCACGCGCTCTCTGGTAACCTAGCAACGTAAAGAGTGATACACTAACGTCAATCATGTAACAGTATCACGTTTGGTTGCGCCATGTCGTTGTCTCATGCTGGTCTGCTGGATTCCTCTTCAAAAGCAGAAAATGCACTTATTTTATTACACTTTATTAAGCAACTCTTACATTTTCTTTCATTTTGCACCTTAAATGTTAAAAGATAATTGTTAAGTGTTCATTGTGACTTGTTTACAACTATGTTTACATTTTAATTATCATGGTTATTGACATTTCTGTCTTAATAACTGAGGGGACTATGATCGGAGGAAGGTTAAGTTAAAAAAAAAATGTTAAAATTTAATATATTTTTCTCCTGGTCCTTATTTTAAATGGGTCGTAAAAATATCAATAATTATCGATAACGACCGATATGAAACACTAATATCATGATACAGTTTTCAGCCATATCGCCCAGCCCTAGTTGTCACACACCGAGATTTTCGAAGATACAGACAGCACTGATGACATCGTGTCCACTTTCGTTTTCAGATATGATTGGCTTTCACATCTGATATGATCCATGCCCGAGCATGCTGTATTATTCTCTAGGCCACCTTTTCCTTTTTGGACTAGTTCCAAAAAATAGGACATTTGTGTTCACTCTGATCAAAATTAACCAGACTTTGGGGTCAGATGTTCTTGGAATGTGAAACCCCAAATCTGAAAACGCCCTTAACTTGCTCCAGCATGGCAAATGTAGATGTGCACAAAGTGAGGTTCGCAAAAACACGGTTAATCAAGGGTGGTGTGGCCCAGGCCTCCTCAGGCTCAGTACCTGACCTCATTAATGCTCTTCTGCTAAATGAGCAAATCCACACTCCAAAATCTAGCGGAAAACCTTCACAGAAAAGTAAATATTTTAGCAACAGCAAATGTGGATTAAGCTGATAAATCTTAATAAATATGATAAATCTTTATTAATCCTTTATTAATTCTGCAGCAGCTTAGGATTAAATCTGGAATGGGATGTTCAACAAGGGCATACGAGTGCGTTGGTCCAGATACTTTTGAAAATATAGTACACACTGACAATCACAAAATCAGTTCTCAGGAATTACCATGGCTTGTTTCTTACTTGTAAAACATCCCCTTTTCCTATTAAAGTTTAGACATTGATTTCCTTCAAAATGTAAAGAATCGAACAAATTGCTACATAAATAGTTGCCTCATTTCATGTCATAATACAGATACAATCTACCAGACGTCTATATATTAGTCTGATATTTGGATGTTTACCTTTGGATCTCAACATTTTTCAATTTAAAGAATGAAATTACCAAGTTTATATTTCTTACACAGCCAAACTTAGGCAAAAACACAGTGACCTGCTGGTCTTGTGAATCAGTAGATCAGGTTTCTTTACCAGCAAGTTAGAAAAGATAAGGATCAACTTCTCGGCATTAGAGCCTGACATTTGTTTCCCATTAATTTTAGTGTGACTCAGTCATAAAAAGTCAAGTGTTTAAGTGACACATTGGCTTTACTTACAAAATATGGTTTGGAAAAATAAAAATCTATGACATAATAGACATGTTTCATTTAAGACTTTTGTAATTATGCACAGACCATGTGCGAACACACCTTCATAGCCTGATAGAACTCATCGGGGGAGTGGAGGATGTGTATGCGTCCCCCTGGAACTCGGAATGCGGGCACATGGTCAGCAATCCAGTGGAAGCGACTATAGAGGCCCTCGGCAGAGCTCGGCCGTCTGGACACCAAAGGGTCTGTATCTGCCAGAAGAGGTGCCAGGAGCAGGAGTGAGGACCTGCAGGATGAACAAAGCAGGAAAGACTTGTAATTAAAAAAAAGAAGGAAAACACAAATCCTATACATGGAAGGAAATTGTCTGCAAACAATATGAAAGAAAAATTCCTGTTGGTGTAGGGAAATACACTTCCTTCTAAAACTGTACAAATGGATGTGTTGAAATTGTGATGAAGCTCGAAAATGCGTATGAAACAATGAGCGAGAATGAGATCATTTCTGGTTAATGTATTTCTTCAGATCTATTTTCCCCCGGTTTCAACTTCTTGATGAAAGCAGTATTTAAAATGAGGAACAAACAATAGCTTTACTGTCCTTTTACTTCAAGATATTTAGAGTTTCATTTCACTGTAACATTGTTATTCATAATGCATCAAATTGTTTTTGATGAGGGTCTCCTCTGATTTTTTTGGAACTTGATGAGGTGCTTCAATGGACAATTTTTTTTTTTAGACCTCATAGAGGTTCTTTTACCTCTATAGGTTCTGTAAATCTTCAATGCTTGACTTGTTCACTATAAGTCATTACTGAAATGTCATTAATTTAATAAGCCACTTAAAAAAAAGACAAACATTTGCCTTAAATGTCTAAAAGGCATGTAAAACCAACACACTGTTAATAACATAACCTATATGAGAAACAGAAATACAACTTTCAGTTGGTTCACACAAAAGAAGGTGTGAAAGCATGAACAAGAACAAACCTGTTACATACTCATTTTTTTTACCTTCTCTTTTCCAGTAAAGAGCGAAACTTTACTCACTAAAACAGAGACAGAGTGACTTCAGCATCTTGCTAAAGAGTGACTGTACTTTGGAAAGGTTTCTTAACCTGTGTATGTAATGGAGATGTTTCAACACCACACTGCCTAATGCTGACAATGGCTAGAAAGAATGTCAAAGTTTGCAAAATAATGAAGGTGGATTGAGAAAACCTCAGGCGCCCTAAATTACAGCATTACAGGATATCTGACAGAAAACCAACACCATATTCGGAGCCACATCCTCTAAAATAAATACTTACTGAAGGTTTGTTGAGTACACTGCTAGTGTTAACTGGTGGAAAAGTAGGAGATCAGAAATTTAGGATCTGCACTAGTGACTGGAACATCTCAAAAAAGATGTGATAAAAAAAATTTTTAAAAAAAAGTGTGCCACAGTTGACCCGTAGCCATTAAAGCTGAGAGCATTTTAGCTTTATTTGTTTTGCTGTTTAAAAAAAAAAAAAACATATATAGGGTTAAGGATTGTGCAGGATAAAGTGACATATTCTTTCAGCACAAATTGGCGATATAATGAACTGAATTTTTCTTTATTTTAACGAACTTCCTCAAAAATGTGAAACAAAGGCGAAGAAATAGCACAAATACACAAATCACGTTTCAATAGTTTTTTTCTTTGACCAAAAAATAATAATATGCTCATTTTGTGAATTCTACATTTTTGCAACTTTATTCCGAGGTAGTGGTAAAATTTACCCTTTCTAAAATTAATAATAACTTTTGTTCTATATGACATAAACGAAAACCCAAACACACAGTTTTTATTACGGTGGCCGTGAAGTGCAAAACAAATTAACAAAACTGAAAACAAAATAACAAAACCCAAAACAAAAAAACAAATTCAAAACCAAATTAACAAAACGGAAAACAAAATAACCAATATCTGACTAGCCGAAAAGTGCAATACAAATTAACAAAACGAAAAACAAATTAAAAACCAAATAACAAAACCCAAAACTATATTTTCGGAGGGGGGGAGTTTTGTAGTTTTGTTTTTGGTTTTGTTATTTTGTTTTCAGATTTGTTAATTTGGTTTTGAATTTGTTCATTTGTTTCCTGTTTTGTTAATTTGTATTGCACTTCTCGGCCAGTCCGATACAAACCGGAAAAGGTAGGTATAGATTGCGAATGAAATGCTTACCGCTGATTGGACGAGACATCTGTCACTCAAGATATACAGGAAGTACTGTAGTAGCGATAGATTTGTGTGTGTATGAATGTGCAAACATTATTGTGGTTTCAAATATGGCCCTGAAGTCAGTTTTGTTATTTATTTTTGCACTTCACGGCCATCATAGTTTAAAGTGAAGCAGAACACACAAGAAACAAAGATAAAGAAACAAGTTCCTACTTCCTGTATATCTTAAGTGACAGATGTCTCGTCCAATCAGTGGTAAGCATTTCATTCGCAAACTATACCTACCTTTTCCGGGTTGTATCGGACTGGCCGAGAAGTGCAATACAAATGAACAAAACGGAAAAAAAATGAACAAATTCAAAACCAAATTAACAAATCCGAAAACAAAATAACAAAAACAAAACTAAACCCCCCCCGCTCCCAAAAAAATTGTTTTGGGTTTTGTTATTCGGTTTTCAGTTTTGTTAATTTGTTTTGCACTTCAGGGGCACCGTATCTTATGCTTCAAGTCTGAAGCCTCCCAATTAACACACAACAGAAAGCCTTCTACATTATATAAGCACACACACATTTTTTAAATCGTCATTGACCTATGCTGAGTTACCGGTACATATCTTTGCCACTTGGGTTTTATTAAGCTACAAGCTCTTTACTTTGTGCTTATTTTTAAATAGCTTTGGATGAACGCATTGAGCACATGAATAAAATTAAATAACATTACAAGGTCAGGATTAGAGACAGACCAACTTTGGCCATAAGAAAAGAAAGTATGCTTTATTATAATTAGAAAAGTCTCCCATTTTTCTATTTTCTCAGAACACATTAAAATATAAAATAGAATTAATTATATATATATATAATGTATGTGTGTGTGTGTGTGTGTGTGTGTGTATCCACTATATATACCCCAATTTTGCTGCCATCTATACTTTTCTTTAGGATTAACTTGATTAAAGGTTAATTCCAGGATAAACAGTGACTTTTGCAGTACTGTTCAGTGCAGAATTGCTTCTCTCCACTACTGCATTTTGGCAGAAATGTAGATTATGTTCTGCCATCGTATTATAGTGTACTGCTTTTATTACATGCAATTATATAGCACGACTTTCTAGCTCATTTTCACCCTCATCAGTCCTCCATACAGCATGTAGTACACATACAACTGAAGCATGTTGTGTACTGCACTTGCTAAGTCCAGTGTAAATTTCAGAGTGATTCACACAGGAGCGCATTAGGAGGAGTGATGTGGTATAAAAGAGACGAAAAAAAGTGAGTAATATGGACTTGATAAACATTGTGGAAATGCTTCAATAGGAGAAACATGTCCAGTGTGAACTGACCAACACTTTCACTAGAGATTCCTTACCACAAGTGGTCCGTAAAACAAGTGTCGCTACTCAAGCACACATGATACACTCATTACACACAAAAAAAAAATTGGATAGAATACAAGCATAAATTATCATCATTAAAAGTAATTCAGCTTTAAAAACAAGTGTAAAAATCTGGTGTGGTAAATATGGAAAAATATATATATATATATTTACTGTCTCCCAGATGTTTCACATATTGATAGCAGCAACACAAAAAGACAAGACTGGAAGAGAGATCATTATAGAGAACTGTTTGATAATAAACACAAATTCAACTAAAGAACATTGTGCTTGTACAGTATGTGTTGCTGTCAAAAAGTATTTGCCCCTTCCTGTTATTTTTGTCACACTTCAGATCATCAAACTCATTTTAATATTACACAAAGACAGCCAAAGTAAATACAAAATGCAGGTGCTAAATGATGATGAAATGTTAGTTGTTCAAACCTACCTGGCCCTATGTGAAAAAGTAATTGCCTACTAAATTAGAATTACCCCTGCTAAATTTCCCCCTTATCTTAAAACCAGATTTTCAAAATTAGGTAATAATATTCACTTCTGTGCATCACTTCAGAAGAATAATAAACAAGCAGTTTTTCTCCACTTTAACAAGATGCTTTCTGTACTTTCAAATCAATCTGGAGCAGCACAGCACAGCTACCTAAATACAGTACTAGTGCTAGTGCCAAAAACTACAGTGCTCAAATAACGGGAAGGCAATAATATGTGCTGGGATAGACAGCATGAAGTCTAATTCTACAGTCGTACTCAGATCTTCTGCCAAATACCAAGGTCATCTGGAGTTCACACAAACCAACCCCAGACATGTTTTTTTTTCTTAGCAGAACCCACTCTGACCACATGAATTCAAATAATTTTTTTACAAAACAAAAGGATGCCGGTGTACATAAACACCACAGAAGAAATCAAACAAAACAAAAGACACACATGAGTCACTGGTTCAGCCTAAGCCTATTAACTCCTGCCTTCTATTATCTGATAACTGTCACTCATGCACAAACCGGTGTCTTTCATGCAGACAATGTTCACACCTGTTCTTATTTATTACAGCATTCAGGTCTAGTGTACGTGCATGCCTATATATAATGAACTATTAATAAAAAAAACTGAATAACACTATTCAAATTCCTATTACAATGGCTTAAGTTCCACTAACCTTACCTGACCAAATATAAATCCAGATAGATCCAGATTAAAGATGGACCAAAGTCATATAACACACAAACTCAGACAACAGATCAAAATCTGTGGACTTAAAACATTTTTGAATAATGAAGAAAACAGTTACAATATGAGAAGTCTGTTCCTTTTAAATCTATTTAATTATTATTATTATTATTATTATTAACTAAGCCATGTACCATTTCAAACATAAACCTTTTCTATTTCACTACTGCAAAACAGGTATTCTAGATACAACTCTCTCTTACTCCCTTATTGTCTACATAGCTTATCATTTAAAGGGTCTGAGGGGCTGGAGGAGGTCTATAACAGGAGATTTGGAGCTCTAAGAAAACACCCTGTATTACCAGTACACAGCCACACTCACACTTACTCACTCACTCCGGACAGTTTGAAAACACCAATTAGCCTACTCTGCATGTTTTTTTGCACTACAATTGTGACTCACTCAATTTTACTGTGTGGCTCCAGGAGGATTCCATTCTAAATTCTTACCAAAATGCTCCCTCTCTAGACTGTCCTGCAAACAAGTCTTATAAAAATCCTCTTATCCGTTGTAGGACAATATGGTCATTACGGCTACATTCGCCTTTATCACAGACTTGTGTGACTGTTCACAGATTTTCTTGCAGCTAATGTGTGGCTAAATCTGGAAGGAGAAGCACTTCAAAACTGCAAAATTGAGCATAGTTATATTAGTGTACCAAAAAAAAAAAAAAATGAATAATATACTACTGATCAACACTGAAAATATTATTTGCTCAGTGACAGCACATTAAATCTTCTCCTTCTTCTTCCGGCTGCTCCTGTTAGGGTCAACACAGCGGACCATTTGTCTGCATCTAACACTGTCTACCACGTCTACCTTTGTCACTCTAGCCTCCTAAATGTCCCTCCACACCACACCCATATACCTCCTCTCTTGGGCCTTCCTCTTTTTCTCCATCTCTAATATTCTCCTCCTGGTATACCCCTCATCCTTTCTCTGCACATGTCCAAACCATCTTTATGTGTCCTCTCAAACGTCCTCTCCAAATCGTCCTACCTGCACTGTCCCTCTAACATACTCATTGCTAATCTTGTCCAATCTATCAATCTATCTTAATTTTTTTTTATTATTATTCCCCCACCTAGGCACAATTTGGTACATCATTGCCACTATCCACTTGCTTTAGAAGAGAGTAGAGGCTCAAACGTCCTTGCTTTAGCTTGTAGTTTATTCCCACTAAATATGACTAGGTCAAAATTGTCCCAAGTTTAATACATTTAAAACTAATTGCTGTCACAACTAATTAAATTATTTAACTTTGAATAATTTCTTTTTAACCCACACAGACTGTGAAAATCACATGCACTATTTATTAACCATACTAATGAAAAGATTTTTGAACATTTCAATAATAAATTATTTAATTAAATTTACAGAAATTCAGTAAACCACTGCCTTTGTATCTAAAACATACAAGTGAACCTTCAGTCAATATTTTATATAAGACTCTGACCCAGAAAGAATTAATATTAACATTCTAGTGTCCATTTTAAATTGTTTTAAACACAGTAGGGTAAATGTTAGACAATAAAAGGTGCTTGTTAGCCATATTACTTTTAATAAATTGCAATAAAGTTGTTTGTCACGTTTTAGTCAAAAGAGACTATACAAGACATTACAAAAGAAGAGATAGATGGACCTTATCAGCAGAAGGTTAGACGTGAAAATTTATTATAAAAAAACAGACTGAATGGACATTCAAACTAAGCTAATGTAAATAAACAGACGTCATAAATTATTGACATTTAATAAAAACGCCAATAAACAACTACACATCAAAAATGATATAAACAAAACCGTTAAAACTAACAATATTCATGGCGTTTAGTGTGGAATTTAGATAATTACGCTAATTTAGCTGTTAATCAAGATTATATCTTTGGTGTAGTGGCTAAAGCAGCGCGTGAGTCTGACTGCGAGGAACACTGACACACGAGCAACGAAACAATAACACGCTTCGCGGCGAAACTGACATTTAATCCAAATTATCTTTTGATCTGGGAAACAGTAACTCACCCTCTTCTTCTGTCACGAGTCCTAAAGAATCTGTCTGAAATTTTAGAGAAAATTCCAGAGAGAGCCGGAGTGTAAACAGAGTACACTAGTCTCCTCCAAGTCATGGGGGCCGCCATTTTTTCAACGCAGTTTGAAAAACGAAACTTTATGTGAATGACTGGTCGGTACAACAAGCTCTGTTCGGCTGTTCAAGCTCAAACGGCTGTTCAATGTGCTGGTCAAAAGACAAAAAAAAACTAATCACTGAAAGGCGAATACAGTGCATTTCACCATGAAGGTATTATGTTGGACATGATTTAATATCCACGTTTAGTGTAATAATTAATACTTTATTATGAAGGTCTAAAATATACCCCTTCCCTTCATTTAAATAAATGTATTTAAATAAAATACAAGCACAATCTGTCACTTTGGGGCAGGGCGTAGTGGATAATACTGTGGTCTTGCACCTCCAGGGTCAAGAGTTCAATTCCCACCTCAGGGTCTGTGTGCTTGGAGTTTGCATGTTCTCCCTGTGCATGGTGTGTTTCCTTGGGGTACTCTGATTTCTTTCTGCAGACAACTGGTGTTAACAAATTGCCTACTGTGTGCACATGCGTTTTTGTATGTGTGTGTGTGTGTGTGTGTGTGTGTGTTTGCCTGGCGATGGATTCGCACCCTGTCCACTGTGTATTGTGCCTGAAGTTTCCTGGGATAGGCTCCAGGATAAGCAGTATAGAAGATGAATGAATGAATAAGTGAATGAGTTCCTGTGTGTCTTGTTTTTTTTAATAGTGATGGCTTGAACAGTGTTGAAGGACCCGGATGTGTATCAGCAGAAAAACATATGCTAATCCCATTTTATCTTCTCTTTAATGAAAACACAATAAGATTCCAGAGACGACAGAGAAGGGCCTGTGAAATAGCTCTCTGCTTCTCCCACGTCCATTGTACTGCAGTGTTCTTTTTCATTCTATTTGAATGACGAATGTTCTTTTTATAAATTCATTTGACTGCTCAAATAAGTAGCAATAATTGAAATTAGGGTATTATGTCTGTCCTGTGTGCCATAGGCACATTGCTTGACAAATACTTTCCTACCTGTTATTTCAGTGTGAGTTTCTTACAGGGTCAGTTTGCCATCTCGTTGCCCGATAGTATCTGATCAGTTGAGGGTGAAGGATCTTGCTCAAGGATCTACCAGGAGCTTAATGACAATGGGGCTCAAACCCTTCTTCCAATCAGCAGTCCTACACGTTCATCACTGGCTACCACTGCCCTATTAATGGAAATTTGGCAAAAGGTTTATAAAAAAATATATATTTTTACTGTCTGTCTATACAAAAAAAAAAAAAGATCAATAGACTATGTATCCATGGCGGCGTTTGAAACAAAATCCTGCAACATACTTAGACACATCATTGTACAGTACACAGCACTGTAGTGTATGGTTTAGGATCTTGCACTCTTCATCCTATAGATGGCGTGCAGAACAGCTTTAGCTGCCCTGTTACATATGTCTATAGGTATGGGAGCCGTATGTGTTTAGACAAGTTTATCGTAAGACATCTTCAAAACTCTCTTACTACCCCCCCCCCTTCTCTTTCTATCACACACACACACGGTTGTATTATTTGTACATCGCATACACACTTGCTTTCCTGGAAACGGATAGCATTTCAGTAATCCAAGCGATAAACCATCGCAGCGACTGATTAATAAAAGGAAATTGCAAGAAATCGGAAAAAAAATAATAAGAGCGAAAGGAAGAGGTGTGTTACATCAGTGCGGTCGTGTGAAGCTTCATTCTGCAAGGGCACTTCAACTTTTTTCACCTTGTAGCCTGAAGGGGAAGAGCAGAGGGGGAAGGGGGAGTGTAAATACCAGGAATTGTCTCGTAGAAAAAGGTCACGCTGATTATTTATGGCAATCCGCCAAGAGAGTGAGAGAAAGCGTGTGTGTGTGTGTGTGTGTGTGTGTGCGCGCGCGCGCGACTGCTTACTGGAATAGAGAAGGGGTGGAGCCGTTCAGAAATATCAGCGGGCTCCCACTCGGAGGGAGAGCGAGACTTGCACTGCCCCTCATCAGGGGAGAGGTGAGAACCTTATCACACTATACACACAAACTCGCCTGCCATAAAACCACCGTTTCCCGTCAGCACCACTTTTAACAGCGCATTTCCAGGGTTTGAGCAAGGAGTCATCCAGAAGAGAGAGAGATAGAGTGAGTGAGTGAGAGAGAGAGAAAAGAAAAGACAGAGGGAGAGAAAGAGAGAAAGAAAAAGACGTCCGTTTAAACACCGCAAGACCGGCTCGGATAAGACTTTCAAGGTAAACTATAAAGCTGGTCTTTTTGTGCCCTATTGTATATATATATAATGCAGATCTTACAGGTGGGGTGTATATTTGTGGCTATTTAAGGCTCTCTATGTTTAGACTGTGCTAGGTTTCGGGAAGAGTAAAAAAAAAATAAAATAGTATGTTTAGATAAATAAACAGCCATAGGTCAGAGTGTGTGTTTGCGCAGCGGCAGTGTGCTGTTTGCTGTTTGTATCAGAGAGCGCGGTTTGCTGAACGAGTCTGCGAGAATCCCAGCAGCACTGCTGAGGAAGACTAACAGCGCCGGGGCTGCTCTGTGTTTGCTGCATGAAAAGGGGGTCGCTTGTCCCTCTCCGCTTTTGTGTCGAGCTCACTCAGTGTCTCCAGTGCAACGTGAGAAAGAGTCCGCTTGGCACGAATGACGAAATGGGTCATTCACAATGCACTGGAGCACTCCATTCACACATCTCGCTCCCAAAGCCTGTGTGCGATCGAATTGTTGCCTGTATCAGATGTAGCACAGCAGTTAACTCGAAGTGTCGACTGTACGCCGGTTTATCTCTCTCTCTCTCTCTCTCTGTATGACTAAAGAGCGAATGTCTGGAGCTCACGTGCTTATTTCCTATGTCTTACACCTCCATAAAATCTAAAATTAACACCCCGTGCAAGGGACACCCTTGAAGGATGTGCTGGCACCCAGCAGTCATGCAAATATTCACACTTTGCCCTTTTTTGTTTCTCCCCCCAGCTGCATCCCATACCCGTTGAGCCATCCTTGATTCTGGATGTTGAGGAGGCGCCGGAGCTGTGGGCATTGTGTTGGTGCTGCGTGGTGCCTGTGCACCCTGGCTGGGACAAGCCCGCGGCCCTGGACCCCCAAGCTGGGACGGGGCACGGGCAGAGCGCCATGGTAACCCACAGCAGGCTCGACGGCGCCATGAGCAGCAGCCCCTTCCAAGGCGGAGTACGCCTGCCTGCCCACCGCTACAAGACCTTCAGCTCCAGAGCACAGTATCAGATGGTGCTGGCGGCTGTGCGCAAGCTGCAGGAGAGCGGCTTCTACTGGGATGCTGTAAGTGGGAAGGAGGCCAGCACCCTGCTGAGCACCGAGCCATCCGGCACGTTCCTGGTGCGTGACAGCTCCGACAACCGTCACTTTTTCACGTTAAGTGTGAAGACTGCCACAGGCACCAAGAACCTGCGTATCCAATGTGACGCCAGCTCGTTCTTTTTGCAAACGGACCCGCGCAGCTTGCAAACCGTGCCACGTTTTGATTGTGTGCTGAAACTCATACATCATTACATGCCCTCTGCCAGAGAAGGGGGAGGCATGTCTGTAGTCGCATCTGGAGTGGACACTGAAGGTGGCAGCAGTGGGGCAGATGGAAGTACATACTTCATTTATTCTGGAGGAGAGAAAATCCCCCTGGAGCTGCTGCGCCCTCTGGCCTCCAGCATGTCCACACTGCAGCACCTCTGCCGCAAGACACTTAATGGCCATATAGAAGTGTCTAATAAACGGGACCAGCTGCCTCAGTCGCTCCAAGAGTTTCTTGAGGAGTATGATGCACCAATATAACAACCATGGCATGGTTCAGGAGCACAGAGACTGAACCAGATATACCGAACTTTATGATGGGCAGTGGCGAAATTGACCAGCAAAAGCCCACAGAAGATGTAGAGCAGTGCAGCGATACAAAGCTCTGGAGTTCAATTAGTGTATGAGTTGTCTGCTCTAAGAAGCTCTCAGCATCTATCAGTATTGCAGGCCCGCTATGGCCTAGTGTGCCTTTGCCCTCAATCGTGAGACCTTTGGCAGGGGGTTGCTGTTTGATGAACAGCACAAAGTATGGACTCGTGTGCAATGGGATGAACAGCAGAGCAGCCAGGACGGAAAGCAGATGTTCAGAGGCATGGTTTTTTAGCCTCCTGCTTTTGGCGTCTGTTCTTGGGTCTGTTTGAATAAAAACCCCAAAACCCTGTTGAATATTAACACAAATGAAAGCTTATCAGTACAAGGGTTGAACGTGCTGCTATGGCTGAGCTGCAGCCTTTGCTATATGAATAAACAGCACTCTCCCACAGTTTCATCCCCAGTTAACACACTGACTGTTGAAAGAAGATTTTTGGGCGCCTGCGTTGGAGGGAGTTCCTAGCGTCGGCTGTTTAAAATGACATATACATTTCCACAGCAGGCTGCCAAGCATAATTGCCTCATAGGTTGATGTGAGGAACTGAACGGGGCGGCTACTCACTACTGGCACCGCAGTGTCAACACTGGCAACTATGCGGGGGTCACAAAGCAAGACTGATGTTTAAAAATGTTTCAATATAAAGGTTCAAAATAGACAAGAGAGGCCTCTGATATAACAGCAGTCTAAGAAGGAAAGCTTAGTGTACTGTTGTTGCTTTATTTTTGACAGGCAGTGTGTCTCAGTTTTGCTGGGAAATGCCACATAGTTATAGAACATTGAACATGCTGATGATTATATGAGAATGCAACAACACAAACTTCCATGAGTTGACAGATTATGTACTGTGAAACAAAGCCAAGCACAGTATGCAAAACCCTTATTTACCAATCCTGAAGTTTGACATGGAGGATGTCTTCCTCTCAATCCAGAGGTGATCCTTCTGTATGCTCTAAGAAGTAATCAGTCATGCCTCATATCCCTCATTGAATAACAGTGACATAGTGTTTCTTCAGCAGCACATGCTGTCTACAATTAAATGAATGTATTGTAAGTCAGTGGAAGGGCTTATGTTTCAACTTGTTATTGCTTTCTCGCTTCTTTTTTTGTATTTTGTCAAATAGAGACAATGTTTACATGTGTCACCACAAGAGGACAACATGTTTTTGTACTCTGTCTTTTATAAAGATTTGGCATCTTAAGGTCTAGTCTCATGACCCACAGTGCAAGCTTGAAAATCAGAAAACCTGAAAAACAATGGCATTACAACAGAAAATGCAGCAAGGAACTTTGCACATATTTATATTTATAAAATATTTCGATAATTTATATTAAAGAGGACTATTTTTACAAAATGGATCTTGCGTGCCTTAACTTTGTTCTACCTTAGTAACTACCTTTTTACATGCACACCTTACTAAAGTACTTCTCATACTTCTCATTTACTACTCATGACACAACAGGCACATACAGTGTTAACTATACCACATCTCCTCTCTCTGTCATATACTAAGGCCTGAGGCTCTCTTATTTCCTTCACGTTTTATGTCTGATCTCTCAGGACGCCATCTTGTACATCATGTTTACAGCTTTTCATGCTGCCGATTTATTTTTTAGCTTAATCATAGCAAAACTCATGCCATAATGCCACAATGTAATGTGAAAACATATAAATATATATTTAACTATTTTTATCGTGGTCATGAAATGTGGGTATAACATGTCCTTAATATACTGTTGTGTTTACACGCCACAGAGGTTCTGCATAGCATTAACTCTAAGAATGAGACACCAATACTGAGCTCATGATGTTCCATTGATTACTAACTCGTTGATTGAGTATTTTGCATTGTAAGTAAAAGCTTTTATTAAACATCGTTCTCTTCTTATTGTAACTGACACATTATAAATAAAGTAGAAGTTTAAAATAAAAACACTTAATGTGAAAATGAAACTAAAATATATGAACCATTATTAAATCAAGCTAGGTATTTCAAATGGTAAGATTTTGGTCATTATAAGTGTTAGCTTTTAAGCAAAAACCCATCCTTTTGGTACAGAAAAAGTGAATTCAGTCCCTATAACTGAAAAGCACATAGCAATTGCTATTATTACAGTGTCATCATAGAAGAGGGCTTTTGAAGAATTAAATCAATAGAGTAATTAATTGTAATGTACGTGTGTGTGTGTGTGCGCACATAGTCTCAGCTTACTCAGTCGTCTTAGGCTTTATTCTCTGTGATACAGAAAAAGAAATACAGTGAATAGATCTCTCGAGAATTATGTGTGTGTGTGAGATAGAGAGAAAGAGAGAGAGAGAATATCTATTTGTAGAAAACAGTGAATCACAATTTTTTTGTGAATGAAGGCATAAAACATTGAGATTTACAGAAGACTCCGGGCACAGTATGGTGCTGAAAAAAAATGCCGAAAAAGCATTTAAATGGTGCGAACATATTAAAGAATGTCCATGAATGACAATCTCAGCCAGGCCAGGCCTTTTCTCCAGAGAACAGTCAGCGACTGGAGCCTTGGATCCTGAAATCTTGAAATTCGATGGGTAACGTGCGGAGGAGCGTGTCTGTAGGAACTGTACACTGTACAAAATCATTCATAAACACCACTTTACTGGAACTCAGTTGGAAGTTATTGCGACATCCCCCCCACACACACATTTTTCTTAGCTATCAATGCAAGGTGTAATCAGGACTTTGCTGTAAATCACCTTAGTGACCTCTTTCTTATATTTACCCCTGAATTTTTAGGTTAGTGTTGACCAAGGTTTCAAGTTTTTTTTTTTTAAAGCGGGTGGACTGCAGCTTTTCGGATGCATGCTTAAGGTAAAAATCAGAGACTGCTTTTTCACTTTGTGGTTCTACAATCAGAGATGAAGCCATCGCATATTTATTTGCACAACGTACAGTTAATGTGTTCCTCTTTTTGTTCACTTTTGTTACCGCCAGAGAATTAGGGGTAAATTCCATGCTCATTAGAACCAGACACCCAAACAGAAGCCATGGTGTGTTTTTATGTTTGAGTGTATGAGGGGTGCCGGGGGTGTTACAGAGGCAAGAGAGGTAGATTCAGTAGCTGGTTTATATTATGGGAAATGCTTGGGCAGTGAGGCACGCACATGCCGCCCAGAAGACACACACAATGGCAGAATCACAAAACACTGTCATTTGGTGTATCCCTTTCATGTCCTTTGGGAAATCACTTTTTTTCCACACACATGCTTAAGCTCCTCCTTCCCTCTATCCGTCTCCTCCATGGTCCAGAAACAAAAGCTGCAGTCACCAGGTCCACAGCTGAAGTAGTCAGAGCCAACGCCCGCCAAACACAAAGCCCCAGGGCCTTCGAGTTCCCGACAGCCCCCTACTTCACAAATACAGCATTGTTTTTGTGTACATAAAATACTAGACACACACACACACACACACACACACACACACTAAAGAGCAGAAGCCAGCTCTGTCCCACATATGAGACTGAAATCAAATTCCCAAGAGAAAAAGAAAGAAAAAAAATAGCAGAACTGCAATCCAGGAAGTTTACATTTCTTAGCTATCAACACAAGGTGTAATCAGGACTTTCCTGTAAATCAGATCACTGACCTCTTTTTGCTCTCTACTTTTCTGAGGGGCCCACCTTAAACCTCTTGACGGAGGATGCTCACTATTGCTGTGCACTATGCTCTCGTTAGTTTGCATTATGAAGATTTCTGCAATCAGTGCACATTTCCTGAAGTCAGAAGACTTGAAGCAGCGTAGAATTCGTCCAGATATATAGTTATAGATTCTATGGTGTAATCACATTTACATAGCCAAACGTGGTAAGTTTTACTACTAATGTAGTACAATATTTATAAATATGCAAGATAAGCACATTTTCCGTGCCTGTTAACTTCTGCTGACTTATAGTGTGCACATACTTTGTGCACGGAAGGCATGGCATGAAAATGTTCTAAGTTTTATTTAAAATAAAAACTGGTCTAATATGTTACATTTATTGTATATTATATGCAATCGTATGTAGATTAACCAAATGCACACTTTAACAAAAAGAATCACTCAAAACTTGTATTTATACCATTATACATCTGAATAAGTTATGCTTTTCAGCATTTTAGAATATTTAGATGTTGAATATGGTATAGTTTGTGGCTGCATAGAGTTCAAGTCTGCAGAAGCAGTGTTCTCACTTTTGCTGTGTGTATACTAAAGTGTGTGCGTGTAGAAGCCTCACTGACTGACTGGGAGTAACAGGACTCCAGAGGGCTGGTGTGTGCTGGGAAGCAGTCCAGTCCTCTCGTGTGTCAGCCCCATATTGTGGTTGACCTAACAGGAAAGGAATGTGAGGTTGTTTTTTTATACATCCTGTATGACTGCAGAGGCTCAGGGAAGACTGTGTTTTGAGTGCTTGTGTTTGTGTGTGCATAAGCGAGAGTGTGAGAGGATGTGCGAACCATGGAACATATATGGAAATGAATGCTGTACTTGTGTTGCATGTTTATATACACTGAAGAAAGAGAGGAAGAAGAAGAAGGAGGAGAAGAAGAAGAAATCCACTGTATACACAGCATGCCGTTTGATTTAAAGGTACAGTCAGAGGTCTTGGTAGAAGTTTGAAAGAACACACTTCTAAGTAAAGGTGTTATAGTAACCAGAGAGAGAATTGCTAGCATTTGCCCTTATTAATTTCAGTGCAGAACCGCCTATATAATTAGAAAGATGAATAAATAAATAAATCTAAAAAATTAACACTAGTTACACTCTTTCACTACATTTTAAAGCCAAAAGCATTGTAAACTGAAAGACATGTATGATGCTCCGTGTCCTGATTGGATGGATGACAGATTTGGTCCAAATGATTTATTTCTCATAAAAATAAATTGGCCACAGTGACTGGAGTTTCTCCTCTGAGCAGATAATTTATTGGAAGTGGACTTACGGTGAGAAGAACCTCATCAAATATTACAAAGACTGTGCTGACAGTATTCTGCAAATTAATGAACTCTCTTGTGTCCCTGTTAAATGTGGCTAATGCAAACCTGCAGAGCAGAATTTCTGCAGAATTAGACTGCAGAAACTGTGCTGAACTCGGTGGCACCATCCAGACAAAACATGCAGAGACGCTCACACACCTACACACAACCGATACACACATAAATCGCATGTGCCTAAAACAGGCTACATTCCCAGGGGCCTGTGATATCCAAGTGCGAGAGGACCGTTGATTGATCTGGTGCTGTGGGAGGTCACCATGTGCAGGCTGGGATGAAAGAGGGTTTATGGGAAAGATTTACAGTAGGAACTCTGTGGCCAAACAATTAATGGCTTGTGGCCCTTATGTGAGTGTGTCAGGGAGAAAGGGGGGAAAGAGAGGTTATGGAGAATAAGAAACATAGCTCCAACACGATTATTCTAGGTAATCCTGTAACAAACAGCTGAGACAGCGAATCCACGTTACTCACACACTGCGATACTGATTTACCTCCCCCTATTTCTCATCACTCAAACTCCCTGCCTACTTCATCTACATGGCTATCACTGTTCCTTAATTTACATTTAGGCATTTGGCAGACGCTCTTATCCAGAGCGACTTACAAAAAGTGCTTTAATGTTTACAACATTGGATACATACTTACACTGGGACCTTAGTGGTACCTTAATGGTAACCTGTCTCTCAACTATACCCAACCCCCAGTACACACACACAAACCCTTCCTTAACTAACACATGGTTCCCATTCCCTACATACCTCCTGTGCCATCAGAGCCTGGTTTCCAGGAAAGAGGCTTTTTAATTGAGTTGACTCTTTACTGCTTGCATATTGTGTTTGTGTGCCTGTGAGTAAAAGAGGTTGATTAAAGTATATATAATTTGTATTTGTGCAAGCGAGCAAGGAAAAGGATAGGGAGAACAAAAGTAGTGTATGTGTTTGAAAGAGCTTAAATGTGTGCGTGTTTGTGTGAGATAGATAGAGCGAGGGAGAGAGAGAGAGAGAGAGAGGACACAGGCAGGAAGGGGAGGTACAGAGCGGGAGCTCATGCACTAACTCACGTTCCTTTACTGTAAGAACTCATTTCCCCCTCCTTACCGCTCACTTTTTTTCCCCCTTACTTACTCCCTGCTTTCTTTTCTCTTTGTTTTGAACAATGTCCTGACAACGGATATGTTTTCACTTTAGAGTGTGTATCACTACGTGAAAATTATTCCTATTTGTCAAATGAGAAATTCTGCTATATCCATTATTGTAATCAAGTGTGACAACCTAGATCAACGATATGATCATCAATTAAAGTGTAAAGGCTGACATGCACATTACTGTCTTGGGTGTTTGTAGGTCAAAAAGAAGAAGAAAACAAATTCGAACAGCACCGACTCTTCACACCATTAATGCACTTCAGCACAGGAATTCTGTATAATAAAAAACTAATGAAAACCAATCAAGTGTCTTACAGTGACAAACGATTGTCACATATTACAATGATGCATGCTTATGCACAAGAATTGTGCAGAATACATTTTGTTAACTTGCACACAGACTACGGTTCATGCACATGTCATTTGAACACAAACCTGGTTTTTGCTTTGTTCACTCTATGGTCATTACATTAAGCCATGATGTGCCATCCAACAACTTAACAAAGACATTACAGTATAAAAACAAGACAAGGCCTTAGTCAGAGATATGGGTTGCAAACAAAATATCAAAGCAAAAGATTCAGGAAAAGCTGCGCTACTACGTAAATTGTCAGAGACAAAAAGAAAGATACTGCAAACACTTTGCACTCTAGACTTGAGCGGACAGGAAACCAGAGAGATGAGAGGGGCTTCCTGTCTCCACAGTTGAAAAGAATACAGGTAACACCTGAAGGCTTGAGTAACGTTCTTCACACATAAACATAAAACCACTCACCACATACACCTACAGCACCATCAAAACAACATTCACAGGCTGTACCAAGAAAACAAGTGTGAATGTGTACACAAGCACAAAGCCACATACATTGAACACACATGCGCACCTTTGTGCATTGTTCTGCAAAAGATACATATGCATGTGTTTATGTGTGAAATAAGCCTCGAAATATTTTTGCATAGTAACATGCATAGACAGAAATGATCATTTTAGAGCTACAAGCAGAAGGTCAATAGGAGAAAAAGGTGAAACAAATAGCTCTTGATTAAGTGGTATGTACTCAAGCTGTACTTTTGTTTGACATCTGCTTTACCTTTATTCCTGTGGTGTGGGTGATTCAGCTTACTGGAACATGAAGAACTTACCTCAGTAAGTAGTGCACAGCTTTTCTATTCAAGCTGATATGTGACACGTTTTTTTTTTCCCTCTCCCATTCCCAAAGATATTCATATAACAGTAACCACAACCCCCATTTACAGCTTTAAAGAAAAACTTGGTTTAGACCACATCTGAACCCCTGGATTTCCTAAAAATGGAGAAGCCGCAACACTGTGCTGCTTCCTATATATATGTGATGGGTAGCTAGAGCTTGATCTCTTACAGGAATACTCAATAGTTTGCTGGAATAGGATACGTTTAAACAGCTTAATGCCTTGAAAAAAAAAAACATTATGTGCATCCCGTGAAGGTGTATTCTCTGAATGGCGATTCTTTCCCTTAGAAAATGAAGTAAGACTGTTCAGTGCATATCAGTAAAGTTTGAGTCTTGTGGAAATGTCTTTAAAGCTTTGTGTATTCCTGTGTTATTCAAAAGTACACAATGTATCAAAGTTCACAGCACTGGTGTAACTTCAAAACATACAAGAAATATCTAATGTTTAGGTAATTTACACTTGAGCAAAGCAAAAAAATTGGTGTCAGCTTGATGCTAATGAAGCTAATTTCCAGTATTTGATTACACCAGGGCTGTTTAAAGTTAGGCAGCTCAGGGAGCATTGTTTGTCTTCCAGTGAAGTGTATTTTCACCTTGTGATTAGGTACTAAATCATACTGCATGATGTAATGTGTTATATTCTCTGCCGAGTGTGCTGTGAAACACCACCATGATGCGCAGTGGAAAAAAAAAAATTCTGAACATAAATAACATTCTGGTCTCTATTATTAATTTAAGTCATTGACTTTGTATATCTAACAAGGTAAAAATATAAGCCACAGCAATGTTTCTATGGATTAGAACACTAGCATCATTGTATTGTATTAACATTCACTAGGTTGGCCAGTCTTTCATATTTAAATAAGCTTTATAATTTGATACTTTTTATTTCTGAAAAGCATAAAAGGGATGAATATTTGTGGTGTATTTCTGGCAGGCAGTCTCTCTCACCTGGGTCTCAGCATTAGATAGCATTTAAGGTTACACAAAGCACAGTAATTATGTTTGATTTCAGACACATGGACACACCAACTCTGATATATTTATTTAGAGGTCTTATCATCTGAGCAAAAAAAAGAAAAAGAAAAAGACTAGGTGTAATTTCCCTAAAGCCAGGTTGGGATTTGACAGCATTTCATTGTCCAATTCTCAGGAGCAAATCAGAAACTGAACTGGGACAGCTTGCTCACTGAATTAATGTCATAAGTCAAACATAAATTCAGAAAAAAAGTAAATGTTGAAATCACAGTATTTTTATCTCTTACTGCTTTCTGTGTAATAACCATTTCCAATTGCACAAAAAAGACGTGTTTCCTCTAAAAGGTTTCACAATTTATATTCTTCTCCTTTTTTTTCACTAATACAAATAGTGCTGATGAATGTTGGTGTGGATGAAGGCAACAACTGACACAAACAGACCAACTGTAGGACAATGCGTCTTCCTTCCTAAACACACCCTAAAACCTGCAGTAAAAATAGAATGGCACTCAGACTGTTGTGGATAACACTTGGCTCTCAAAAAGTGATGGATAATAACTGCATGTTGCAGTGTAAAGTTGTGTGGTGTATAAGAATAATATTTTTATTCACTTGCAACAAAAAGTTTGTTAACTCTTTGGAATGGCATTTTTTATGAATTACTTATCCACAAATTGTAACTTTTACTTTTACTGAGCAAAAGAACTAATCATTCATACAAAGTCATTAATCGACCTTGTCTAAAAACGGTTACTTTTTATATTTGTGCTTATCTGACCAGATCTAGGGTCGGCAAGGTGGCATAGTGGTTAGCACTGTTGCCTTGCATCTCCAGGGTCCGGGTTTGAGCCCTGTCTCTGTGTGCATGGTGTTTGCATGTTCTCTTTGTGCTTGGTGGGTTTCCTCCGGGTACTGCGGTTTCCTCCCACAGTCCAAGGACCTGCAGATTAGGCTAACTGGTGTTCCCAAATTGCCCAGAGTGTGTGAGTGATGGATTTTTATGTGTTTACGTGTGTGTGCCCTGTGATAGATTGGCACCCTGTCCGGGGTGTAACCTGCCTTGTGCTCTAAGTCTCCTGGGATAGGCTCCAGGCCCCCCGTGACCCTGAATACAAGATAAAGCGGTATAGACGATGAGAATGAGTGAGTGAGAGTTGCCAAAAGAAGATTATCAGTTTCCAAACTGGAATGTAAACAATAGTAGTAATAATCATCATCATCACATGTCATGGGGTCGATTTCCGCCTCGGATTTGCATGTTCTCCCGGTGGTTGGTGGGTTTCCTCCAGGTGCTCTGGTTTCCTGCCAACGTTCATAGACATGCAGATTATGCTAAGTTCTTAAATTGCCCGTAGAAGGTGAATAAGCATGAGTGTGTGTGTGTGTGTGAGTGTACGATGGATTGGCACCCCATCCAGGGTGTACCCCACCTCATACCCAAAGTCTCCTGCTATAGTCTCCAGGCCCAGGATTCAGGATACAGTGGAATTATCATCATTATCACCATCATTAAGTACAATTTTCGTCAAATCTTAGTAGCTGATCTGAAGAGGTGTGGAAAAGTTGAGAGGGCTTTGAGAATTATGTCCTTTATGTTACTATAATAGGGGCAGGCAGCATTAATGTGGAGGGGCAGGTACTAGTGTAAATCACCTCTTGGGTGAATTGCCTCAAGTTAGCAATTACAAAGACTTGTACATAAAAACTTCTGCTGTACTCACATAGATATCACTTAAACCGAATAGGATTCCAATAAACTCAGTACTGTTAACCTGTGTAGTACATAACTCTAGAAGTATAATGTCTTATAATTCCACTATCTGTTGGCATCCCGATTCCTTTCACAGTATTTTTCCTCATGGATCTAAATCAGAGGGCCAAGAACAAGATTTATCATAACAATTATTGCAATAATAAATACTTAAATAAGTTAATGCTGAAGTTAATGTAAAGCCACATGTTTTACAAATATTGTCTTACATAAAAGTTATTTAGGTGAATTTATTGTATGTACTTGTTACTCTGCCAGTTTTCCTGGAAACAATGAGTTTACCCAGCATTCATCCGAATGGCATGTTCCTAGATGCTTTACTGTAGCTGTTATGTGACAAAATGACAAGAGGTCAGTGATTCTTCCCCGTGGAGTGAGGGGTGTTAGCTATGTAGATGTGAGTGGCTCATTGTTGGGAAAATAGGACAAAGCACACTGGAAATGACTTGAGGGAACAGAGCATATTTTCCTGGCTGTGCTAAATGGCCACGGTGGTGATGAGTCATGTTAGGACCAACAGGACATTCATGCGACTAGCTACTGTACCCATGCAGCTGTGCCACTAGACTGGTTTATCAGTAACACTATTGATTTCCTGTCTAATGAAAACACTTTTAAGCCGATCACATTTTAATAGATGCTGTGAAGGTTGGTGGTAAGCAAGGCGCACATCTTTAGCTGCAAACCACAGTCCAGAGGACACAGCCCTGATGACTCATTTGGTTTTGGGGAGCTGCTGCAGTGCCAAAACTACCATATTCTCAGTGCCGGTGTAGCAGCAGGGCAGCCAAAAACAAGCTGTGAATCCATCTGTCTGGAAATGTATAGAAGGCTTCAAAAACAACACTAATTTCTATGGCAACAGCAGGGTTAGCGGAAACACAAATGAGCTCCAGGATGATGCATGATTTACCGCACTGGAAGGTTGGATGAGTTAAAAAGAAAAAGCTTGCATTCTGGGATGTCACACTGCAAGGGCGTCATCCACGTTTGGCAGTAAACAATAGAAGCAATGAATTCTGGGATGTGAAGCTACAAAGACAGCAACCACATCTAACATTTTACTTCAGTCTACTTTACTTCTGTCAGAAGCAGTTGAGAAAGAAACTTTTTTCACACCTGCAGGGTTTTTCTGACTGAAGCAAATGTGACTTAAATTTCCATAGGAACTGAAAATGTCCTTTCTTTTCCTGCATTGTGTGCTTATTAACTTATTTGGAGTGAGCTTAGCTGTTAGCAAGTTAATTAGTTGCTGCTGCACCTGTAACTTAACTAGCTTAAGCTAACTAACTCTCATTTGCTTAAAATCTTCCAATATATATATATATACTTATAATTATTATTTTATTTTCATGCATATTAAAATATTATAATATAACTATTATTTGTTATTAAATATTTTTAATTTTCTCCCTAATTTATTTGTGTCTAATTCCTCCCGTCACTAGGGGGCTCTCACATTAATAATTAAATTATAATTATTAAATTATTTAAGATGGTCTTACCTAGGTATTGCACTCTTTCAGTCAACATTCCAAATAGTCCTTTAAAATAAATACTATTTCATAATGTAAACTGTAGAACTAGTTTATTGCATTATTTACGGGGTCTTGTGGCAAAAAAATAAATACAAAACTGTGAATTGACGTAAATATTTCAGCTGAGTTTATTTTAGCTTCAGTCTTTAGCACCTCCCAGACTGACGAGCTACAATGCTGCAACAGTAATTGGGGTACACTGGGCTGTCTGTCACCATGCTGGTGACCAGGCTCCAGTTTACATTGTGGCTTTAATTCAAAGTTGAAATAAGGTCGTGGCCAAGGCTGTGTGGGGGCCATGGGGCAGACTCACAGGCTCCCTCTGACTCACTCTCACACGTGTGATCCAGCAGTTGCACCTCTCTATAAACTGCAGATTCAGAGTCCGTTTGTAGCTAAGCATAGTATCATAGTAGAGTGCAGATTATATCTACACCCACAGCGCAACTACAGAATAACTAGTACAATTGGGAAAAACAAGAAGACAGTCATTACAACTCTAAGAAGTATGGAAAAGGTCTTGCCTAATGAACATTAGATCTATTAATTCATATAAAATAAACGCCTACATTTAGATACACAGGCTGACGCATTATGGAAAATTTTCCATCAGCCATTTATGTTACTGAAATGGGAGCTCAAAGACTAAAGACAGGAAGGCTTAAAGTAGAGTTTAAAAAAAAGGAAAGATTTCTTTCTTGCAACTTTTCTTTAAGGAATTTAAAGTGCTTTAAATTTAAAGATGAGCACAAGACTGTGTGAAATTTTAGCAGACTTTAAATGGGAGAGAACAAAAATGGTCTGAGTCACCTTCAGGAGCAGATGTGTCCTCACACGCTACACTCAGTCTCCATGTGCGCACGCTATGCGTCATTACTAAAACCCTTTCACAACATCAACATCACTGTGGAATTTCAGACCAGTCCTAGTTAATAATCATGGAAAAGTGTGTTTGTGTGTATAAGGCAACTTGACTAGAAACATGTGCAGTGGGTTAGTGAATATACACTATATACTATATACATAAAATAATCTACACTTAGATTGTTTTAGGAACTGCTGGGATTCAACTGCAGAGTTTAAACAGAATGGCATGCGTTTAAAGACCTTACAGGTACATCTAGGGAACAGCAGGTCTGTAGATAGGATGTTCATGATGAGAGAGGTCAGAGTCAGACTTTTGAGCTGTAACAAGGCTGTGATAGTTCAGTCACCTTTTACAACTGTGCTGCGCAAAAAAGCATCTCAGAACGCAGGGTTCCACTCCTGTCAGGCAGAAACAAATATTTGAGACTACAATAGGCCGGAGCTCAGCTGAAGTTTGTTCTATATTTTTCTACTGTACAGTTTTGGTACATGTTTTTTTTTGCATATGCATATTAGATCAAAATACGCTAATATAAAAAAAGACTAAATGAAAAGACTTATGAAATTTTATATTTTATTGGACATTTAAATATTTAAATAGAAATATTCAGAAAATGACTGATTGTCCTACCAATAGTAAGTATACTTTAACTGTACTGAATTTCATAAACGTATGTATATTATTAATGCTGTGTCATGTTCTGCAAAAAAATATCATGATTCAACTCGTGCTTTTGTCTCTCACCCTTGTGGCTGAAAGTTGCACATGATTGTGGTCCCAGTTTCAGTAAGCACTCGGTATTCTTTGTTATTGTATTATGGGTTGCTTCATCTTAGAGATACAGCTTTGCATAAATGCTGTGTCCTGTTGTTGAAATTGAGTGAGGGGTCATAGATCATTAGTGGATTGAGACACTGTTTTCGGAAAGCATGGTACATGTTTACTCTAAGGTCAAAGAGCTGGGAAAGTGGATTGAAAATAAAACTGGTCTTGGCGGAACAAATCTAGTTTTAGTAACAAGTTCAACATTATTACTGTTAGATATAATTTGTAGTGTATGTCCATATGGTGCATTTAATTTGAATCCAAACTAGAATCTGATGAACTGATTATAGACTCCTACAAAGAAAAGAACAGACCAGTGTTGTTATAGCCTTACAAACCACTATTAAGTGTCAAGAAAAGTAAGCCAGGAGTCTACAGTGTGTGAGAATAAAGTTTTATGGAGAGATAATAATAGAGATATAATAATAGATTATGGCTTATAATAGAGAAATGGAAGCAAAGTATTCATATTTAAACTTGATTTATTTCCATTCTATGGATGAGTGCTTGATAAACAAAATAAATGCTCAAACATTGTGTACACTAAACTATTAAGGATAATTTAAATTACTAGTGATAATCATGTGTGGTGTTAAAAACACACACACAAAAATGAATTGCTTAACAAGCTCGTTGGGTTTTCAGTTCTCACTGCAACATGGTGGACATTTGAATGAAACTAAATATGGAAAATATTGTCCATGTTTATAAGCAGTTTCCTTGTAAATGCTGTGTGCGTGTTTGTTGTTGAGAGGAGAGGAGGGTTGAGAAGAAGGGGTGCAATTATCACATGTGGGTAAGGAGATGTTCTAACTAGTCATTGCCCAATTCAGCCATTCAAGGAATTGCTTGCAGACACTGAGAAAGATGACTCATACTCACTGTCAGGAAGCCCTTTTCCTTTTTACCACAAAGTGCCTTGAGCAAGACATGTCCTGTATGGCTTGATTACCAACTTCAGCCTAGGCTATGTGACTAGCACTGGGTCACCTTACACCTCACCTTGTGGTTGACCACATTCCTCCCTTAGCTCTTCTCATTAGGATGATGTCAATGAAACTATACATGGCATAATGCATAGCTCTTTTTATGAATATGCTGATAATATTTTCCCCACTCTTCATGTGCTGATATCTATTATTACAATAATAAATGCACAGCAGGAATATAGGAAAGGGTTAAAAAAGCATTTGTTAGACCAATGGCTTAGTCTTTGGTCTAATTTATATATATATATATATATATATATATATATATATATATATATATATATATATATATATATATATAAAAAGGAAATCTGACATACTGTAAGTCACAGTTTCCTTTTTATAAAGCAGCATGGCCAGAATAAAGCGGATATAAATTAAAGGAAGAGGATGGCTGAATCACATCAACTTTTGAGTCATATTAGAATGTGGCATTTTACTCATTCATCCTCTGGAAGAAGACCTAGTTTTGAAGACCTATGTGTCTGTATGTGTTTGATGAATATTCTTGTTATAATTACCTGCACAAGTTAACCTTTAGTAATCCATGTTTTATTTCATGACATTTTGATCCTATTTAATGTGGCACAAAACAATAACATATCGCAAAACACAATATTTCTTACAGGAAAAAACACTATGTGTAAGATTTTCTGTGTAGTGGTTTGATTAAAATTTCTGGAATGTAGTTTCTAGTTCTCGTTAATCACTGGTCACCACCAGACATGTTCATTGTGGTTCATTCTCTACTTGCTGTTTATGTACAGGCCAAATAGTTCTATGGTCTGTACGAAAAGGGTTGGATTTGAATTAGAGGCGATAAATACAAATAAAATTTGTCCCCATAGCAACATTATTTCTCCTGCTCTGACTGAAGTAATGAGAGATCTGCTGAGAATGAGAAATGTTGAGAGGAAAAGCCACTCGTCCAGTTCAAGCCAAATAAGCATGACTCATGGCTTCCCTGCAGTGCAAAACTATGGCGAATTCCTCCCTTAGGCAAAGGCTTCAGTTATGGAAAAGAGTTGTTAGTATGACTCTCTGGTAAGTCCTTAGGAAACCTGAATGGATCCTTTTCTGTATTTGGTTTGAATGTGGCACTTTTTTTGCACCCACAAAAAAACCTGCACCTTTCTATTATGTAACTTCAGCATAAGTTATAGTAACACTTAGTTTCCAAAGAATTCATTTTGCCCTCTTATTCTTTGGAAGTTTACTTTACCTTTACATTTAAATGTACGTAAGTTTAAGTTTTAAATCAATCAAAGTTCCTAAATAAATTATATCCCATATCAAAGAGAGTGTGTATGCCACTTCCCCATGTGTATGAATGAGTAACTTTCATAAAACTAAATACTGCAGTCAAGTGTACTTAGGTTAACTCAGTAAACCTGTCATAACAAAGGCCCCTCTGGAGTTCCAGGAAACCCTCTTTGTGGGCCTAAGCTGAAGTAATTGCATTAAAGCCATGGCAGATAAAGCCAGAGGAATTCCAGGAACCAGAAGTACTTTCAGCCACATTCCTTCATACAGCATCTGCCAGACTGACTGTAGCTATGCCGTCATGGGACTCATACTGTTCAACGCAAAACAGTTAGAATTAAACCAAAGCCAGAGACTCAGTTTAAATGAGCAAGATGAACACATTTAACCCAACCTCTGTGGATTGCACTGTGCACGAATCATTGTTTTGCACATTTCTTTTAATATTTTAATAAATTCCTGCAACATATATTACAGTAAACTTAGTCACATCTAATATCTAAATAAACTGTAATAAAACTAAAAAAAAACTCAAATTGTGCTGTTTTTGTTGATATACTAACTGAGACATAATAATCTTTAACAGGGTTTCTGCTTGGTAATAGAGGGATGTGTTAACAGTGATGACTACAATGCAATTTTGTATGTTACTTTGGATAAAAGTTTCATCCAAATTATGTAAACATAAATTAAATATAAAGGTAAATATGTGAAGTATCTGTTGACTTTATTTTGCTAAGGTATGCTTTTAAACACATGCCGTATTGATATGGGGAAGACTGGAAGCCTTTAGTGGTCTCATTTTGGCCTTTGGTCCTTGCATATATACTATATGGGTCAATTTTGTAAACATAGTTAATACACACATATGATGATATTACTTACACTTCTGCCTAAAGTATGTAAAAAAAATTACAGCTATGGTCCGCTATGATTTATTTAAATTTTTTACGTAATAAATATATGCAATATTACGACATACCAATTTTACGACATACCAATTAATATCAATAGTACCTTGAATGGAGTAAAAAAAAAATGTAATGGGAAACAATGAATAACAGACAGAATTTTGCGGTTTTGTTTAATCATACTGTAACATAAATGTGCATGTCTTTTGCAGTATTTATGAACAAAAAATTTCTTGCTATTTGCTCTCCTGGATATAAACATCCTATACACCAACATGGGTATGACAAATACAGATAGTGATGTGTATGGTCCAACACACAATGCCTACGTTAACCACTATGTGCACAATTTGAATGTGTCCCACATCAGATAGAGTTATATTTAAAAACAGCAGCATGAATTAGAGGGTAAACTGTGTTCCAATTGATTTTGTCTCAGTCATCATTTCAATCATCAACCCTTCTGTACTTTGCACTGCTAGAGTTATTATAGTCTGTACAGGCTATAGGGATTACAAGCCCATTTTTGCTGCACTTTATTAAATATGAGATTTTTCTGCACAGATACAGCAAGCGGCCTTGTTTTAGGCATTGCAGCACTGGGAACAAGTTGGACGGCTGCTAGTGTTGAGATTGAAAGCAAAGCTGCCAGTGAGACCCCCACCGATCCCCCCCATACTCAATGCTTTATGGTGCACAACTTCACGGAAACCATGTGACTTTCCCACATAGCAAAACAGAGGGAGAAGAAGAGGAAACGGGGGAAGGGGATCAATGGAGGTACAAGGGCAGCTTTTACAGCGAGCGGTAAAAACATTGAAACAGATTAAAAGGGTGAGGAGAGGAGAGGGGAAACAAAAGAGATGCAGGGCATTAAGAGATTTAGGGAGAGGGAACAAAGACAAAAGAGACCATGAGAAAGGTGAGTGTAAACAGGAAAGGAGCATAAGCTGCACAGCTGAGAGACCACTTTAATTACATCACGTTACAGTTTGAAAAATACAGTGTGCGCATCAGAATAATACAAATAAAAATATTAAATAATATATAAATATATATTGTAATATAAAAAGATGTTTTACCTATTTATTGTGTGGGGTAGTGAGGTCTTAGGTATATACACAGAAATTGGGAACAGAAAGAAAGTCAATATAAGAAGCAATAATCCTTCTTACAGATTACCTCATACTACAATAATGTGTAGTTTGGCTATATAGGAAATTACAGTAAATATACATATTGGAATTCAGTGATGTGTGAGGAAGTTTAAGTCAATACGACATTAAGAACTTTCATAACATTTGCCCTACTTTAACTGTTGTGAATATAGGCCAAGGAGAATAAATATCCTATAGCATTATGGCTGGGTTAGTTTTTTAAAAAAGATTTAGCATGATAATAATAATAATAATTTGGCTTGTAATAATTTTTAAATATATATTTTAAATGATTTGTATTCTTGACTCATAATGTCCAGTGTTTTGCTTGCTGCATGTACATCACATTGCAGTGAAAAAAGTCAACTGATATAAACATTAAATGTTTCTGTTGTTCAAAAAACAATCACTACTTTACAGCCACTTTCCTGTTATAAGGTAGCACAAAGAACTAAAACTGGCTAAAGAAATCTGAAAAATTGCTCCAGAGAAATGACCTGTAGTAACCTTACAGCTGACCCATCTACTTATTGAGTAAAATACTCATTGCTGTAAAAAAATAATATCAGAATTTGGTATGAATACAAATGTTTACATAGTGAAACAGAAGTCACAACGCTGACTGTAAGCCCTTTTGCAAAACAAAGCCGGGTTTGGCACTGCCATTGTCCTTGGAGACTGACTTCCTGCTCGGAACCAATAAAGCAAAAGAAGGAAAAAAAACAGTAAAGCGTCAGCAAGTCATGGCAGATGGCAGGTCTTACTTCTTTGAAGTCACCCCTGTTAGGCCTGTTTAAGTGTTTGACTGGTAAAATACAGTCAAAAGCAAAGCCTTGGTGATATACTAAAATGTATTCTGTTGGAAAAAAGTGAATAATCCACAAATATTAATTTTCGCATGGTTACAGGAAGCTATTTGCCTGTTTACACGCAGTAAAGATAACAGCATCACTGATGAACAGCAGGTGTCAAATAGTAGCAACAAGCCCTCGTATGTCTGGGAAAAAAAGGGTTTCATTATACAGGTGACTGTGATGCCTCAGGCTTCTACCGGAAAACCTTGATCTGGTTAATGGTTGTAGAATGACTGAGAAATGAGACACAATGTGAGTGTGAGATAAACAGTGAGAGAGCAGATGTCTCACACGCAGAACACTTATTAAACTTCCTTTCCTGGAACAGCATGTCACTGCTTTGTCATGTGTCTATGCAGACACACGTTGTACGCATACAGAAAATTCCTAACATTGCCATTCCTAGCAGCACATTAAATAGTTAAAAATAGCCAACCATCATGGTTTTACCATCATGTATACAACCATTCATCAATGATGAAAATATGTTCCGCATACAAGGAGGTCTGATGAGTACCTAATTATCATGTTTGCTTTTGATCATGGGCATGATTACAAGTGTGATGATTTTAAAACTTCCTGATTGACACAGAAAGTGGAACAGCACCATCCTCCGTCTGCAAGTGCTCATATGTGATATATACAATTGTATGGTCTATTTTCAGCCCTAGGGTTTATGGTTATTGGAAAGGCGTCATCCCTTCTCTGCTTTCCGAGAAGGAGTCAATATTTCTCTGTCTCTTCTGTTCACAGTTAATCCAATTTTGTGTCAAGGAAAAAAAAAAAAAACCGGGTCAGCTGAGAGAGATCCAGCGAATTTCTAAAGCATGTGGGCAAACACACACACACACACATGCAAAGACAAGGGTTTCTTTCCTCACTTACATCATCATTTTCTATTTCGACTTGTTGCTTGAAGGTTTTGGACCTCCCGCAGCTGTGGATGGTACGACCTACATAGATGGCCTAAAGATTGCACTCTCCAAAAATGTTTGTTTAAGCCTCACCTCTTTCTGCAGTGGATAACTTCATGTGAATACTGTAGATATGCACCCAAAAACTGCTTCTGTAAGCTTTCCGTCCTCTCCTTCAACTATATATTGTTATGATTTATAATTCGCTCTCCATTATCGCACCCCCCAAGACAGCTGGTTATCTTTTGAAGCCATTTTTTAAAATAACATTTGAAGGAGTTTTTACCTAAAACGGTCACCTCTGGTTTGTTGGAATAATAAAAGAACAAAAAAGTACTGTACAGTAAATGTGAGAGTTGCTTGTGTAATGTTCCTGGAGAATTCTGATAAATAATTAGGGTCTAAAGGCATTAGTCTGGATTGCTGTCATACTAGGGCTTTACTATAACTATAACCCTCAACAATAGCATCCAGCCTTTACTGGAATACCTGTTGTGGAATCCCGTGTACTGCCAGGAATCAGGGCTTGAGGGAAAAAATAGAGAAAAAGAGCAGAGAGAGAGAGAGAGAGAGAGAGAGAGAGACATATTTTTCCTATTGGAAAGTGGAAATATTTGCTTTGTGGAGAAATGCTACAGGAGTATTTTAGTGTTTTTTAGTTGTGGCAGTTGGTGTAAGCAGTGTAACAGGAAATTAATTGTTGCACTTACATCACAATAATATGATTGAGCAAAGGTCTACCAGTAATAAAATAATAATTCTGCAGTTATCATCTGCTAAAGTAAAAATAAGTATTGTGCATATGCAAGCTTGGCTTAAATTATATATTTCATATATTCTATAAACTGTACTTCATAAATATGATTCATATGCATTTTCAGTGTTGGAAATAGAAGTATGGATCATCTGTTGTGATGGTGTGTATCATTTTAGCAAGTATGTGACTGTAATTGTTGGCTCGTGGTATAAGAAAAGTGGGTGGGTCAATTTCATGTTTGTATTGTGTTCGTGTTGCTGTAAACACAGCAAAAATAGATGCATTGAATTCCATCCTCTGCTACGTCTTCTCTATGTTTAATCTGTTTTAATGTCTAAGTGGGAAATGATGCGCCTCTCCACACACGGTCTATTTTGGGATTCACAGTAAGCATTAACAGTTAACACAAATAACTAAACATAATGTCTTCTTATACATTTATACGGTATAGAATTTAATAAAATGTCTTGTGTCTTGTGTAAAGTTGTATAAAACACCAAAATTAACAAATAATAATGCTACTGCATTAACTGCAGCTGTGAAAAAATCTATCCCGTATTTCCTAAAAATAATATCTAATACCCCTGTGCACAAGGCTTTTTTCAAATATGCTATGCAATCAGTATATGTGCTCTCTTAATGTAGTGAGATGATAAGGTTCACAAAAAACTAAATTAATTGTATATAAAAAAACAGTCCTGCAAAAGAAGCACATTGCATCAGTATATACTCTGTTAGAAGTTTAGCAACAGGTTAGGAAAGCAGGCAATTGAGGCTAAGGCACCGAGGAACCCTGAAAGGCCAATCACTTACAGTGGTGTGCAAATGTCTTCTTTTATACATTTGGTTTTACATGTATTCTTATCTGCATTCTTGTGTGGAAAAGGCAATTTTACAACATACAAAAATAATTTTCCAGGATAATTAAATGCTAAAGTTAAACAATTAAGCTTGTCTGGTTTTACTGGTTTTACTTGCAGTAACAGTAGAAAATAAGGCAGGCAACATCTAAAAAGACCTATGGTCAGTTTTTCAGTATGCCCGAAATGTAATAGATTTTTTTTTAAAGACATTTACACAAAACTGAATGGTAAATTTCTAAATGCTGGGGCTCAATGTATTTAATCTCAATGTATGAAATGATCATATAGACATAATGGATAGGCTTACATACCTCAAATAGATATATATATTTTTTCAATCATTTTGAAGCCTAATGCTGTCAAATGAACTTTGGTCAGAGGAAGACTGTCAGAATTAAATGAAAGGCTTTTTAACCCCAAACAGATGCAGTTTAAATAAAGAGTTTGGAGGCTGATGAGTTGTTCAAGTAGAGAATGCTTGACTGGAAATACTTACATTCCTGACCATCACAAACTGACTTTTAGCCGCATCAAATTTACTCATGCCGGAATCCCCTGTCACTCATGGTTTGTGTAAATAAATAAATAAATAAAAAAAATTTCATTATTACATGGAACTATTACAGCGCTATTTAAAGTTTTCTTTTGTAGTTCTGGGTCATTTCCAGCCTAAAGACGTGGGAGTCTTGCCATGGCCCTGCGCCAGCAGAACAAACATTCTCATTAGAATACAATCTGAGCACAGAATGCCAGCTGACACACCCGCAGCTCCACTCCCCTGTCGTCATACCTCTTACTGGAAACCAGGGCAGCTGTTATCTTCACATTCACTGTGAAGCCTGACACCTCCTCTTTGCTTTTATTAGAATCAAACAGAGAATACACCGCCTGGAATCCTTTACTTTAGGCGATGTGACATCACTACATCAGCTGGGTAGGCCTGATTGACCAGTGGACTTATAAATAAGAGCTCATCATTTCAGCTATTTTTACAAGTGTCACCAAAGAAAGGCATTTTACATAGCTCGCCTGTCAAATGATCAGAGATGTGATCACATGACGTCAAGGCTTACCTGCCTGCATGACTGCCTCTATCTATTTTTCGTTCTATCTATCTTTTAGTCTATTTCCTGTGTGCGACATGACACTTAGCAGGGTTAATGAGAAAGTGTAGTAGGCTTAAAGAGCATGCTTAAACAATCTCCAGGATGCTGATAATTAGATTAGAGTGGTGGTAACGCACAGAATTTTAAAAGATTAATAATTACACTTACACAACATTTACATTGCCACGAAATGACCAATGTGGTGTGAAAATGGACTGGTGGCGCCATCGCGTGTACAGAGTGAGAAACATATTGAATGGTGTACTTGCCATTACTGCTGTACACAAAGCTGCCAACCTTGTGAAAATAATCTTACACCCAGAAAGTAGAGTACAAGGTCGTTTCTGACTACGTTATTTTTTAACATAACTTTTAAAAGACGCCCATCCCATCTCACTATCAGTCGATAGTTTACAGGGTTTTATTGCGGACCAGAGTGACTGATTAAACGATTCGATGCTTTTGAACGACCAGTTGAGGTAAATCAAACCACATAAGTGTTCATTCATTCGATTAATCGATCGGGGGAATTACAACATTTTTGTCCATTCAAATCTTTTCATTCAAATTCAATCTTTGGCAAAATAACCAGCACGTTTGCAAACTACTAAAGTAATATTTTACAGTCGGTACGTTCAGATTCACTAAAAAACGATTCGATCGGTTAACTATTACATAGCAGCAGCACGACAGACCTGGCAACCCTAAATATCGAAGATCCTCGCTCCATTGTGCATGTCTTGATTTGCACTCAGATTAAGGTGAATTAACAACAGTTGCAGCAATACTGATTCTGATACATCGTAACAAGATGTCCGTTTCGGTTCGGTCACTTGTGCGTCGTGTAAAGTTCTGCTGGGTCTCAGAGCGAGTCCTTCATGGCGGTGGGTATTTGCGTGCAGCGGATCAGGTCAGGCTTTACCACGGCGGCGGAGGCGGTAGCACTGCGGCTCGGGACTCGGGCGCCTGGCACACGGTGGATCTGCGCAGTGACACAGTGACTGAACCGGGAGAAGCCATGCGCAGTGCCATGGCACAGGCCAGGGTCGGAGATGATGTGCTTGGTGAAGACCCCACTGTTAATGGTTAGAGGATTTCTTATTTACTTAATTTTATTTCATTGCATTTTTTTTTAATGATTATAAATCCCAGACAAAATCTTATAGATTTATTCGGCTTATATTTCATTTTTATATTTATTAGAAGTATAGTTTAATAGTTTTAAAAAAATCTGCCATTTAATTTAAGATTTAAATATTTGTGTTCCATACAGTTTATTTTACCATGACAAATACGCCATATAATAATAGAATAATAATTACAAACTCAAGGCTATTTGTACTCAAATCTTTACGCACAATTCCATAAGACGTGCTTTGTCACGTGACTACAGATCGGCTAATAATTGTCAGAGTTGAAGCAGTAACAGATTCTACAAAAAAATAAAAATAAAGGTTCACCAAACACTTTAAATAAAGTGCAGCGAGTTCACGTAGACAGCAGTTTGAAAATGGCTATTAGAAGTTTTTTTTTTTTTTTTTTTTACGCACATGTATGAATACATTTGCGTAAATTAATCTTCTGCACTTTGGAAGTATCTACAATACTTCCGGTTTTATGCTATGGCTTAGATGATGAACTTTTTAATATTCATACAGTCCCCAAATAATTTTATATTATAGGTTATATAGACATAAAACCTTAGGGAATAAAAAAATAAAAAATAAATAAAGATAAGACGAATAAATCTTTAAATATTTGTTATGGTGCTCGGTGACCGCAGGGTTGCCAAAGATGTAGCAATAGGTCGGATTTGTCCACAGCAGGGGTTCCAGAGACCCCTTTAACTAAAATTCACTGTTTTGCCTTCTTATTACAGCCGTAGAGCTTCTGTTAGTGAAATGTTCACCAATACCACTTTGTGTCAAATTGTAGGAAATATAGTCTATTATTAAAAAATCTGCTTGTAATTTGTAAATTTAACTTGTTTTGTTTTTTTCTTTTCCCAGAACTGCAAAAAGTAGCAGCCGATATGTTTGGCATGGAGTCAGCGTTGTTTGTACCCACAGGAACCATGAGTAATTTGATTGCGGGTAAGATCTATATAGTGAAAATGAACCATATATATTATGGCTCCTGCAGAAATAGACTACACTCTCACACTGCCTTGGGTGTTCGACAGAGTCACTTCCTAACAACAGTGTAGCTTGTATCATTTACATTAAATACAATTCTCTCTTTCAAGAAGTGTATTTTTTAAATTTTCATTTTGCCAATGTTTTGTTATATAACTTCATAAACTTTCCTTAGACATGTCATTTGACTACAAATTACCACTTGTGCATTAACACTTACAAGACTGACTGAATCCTATGAGTTAATTTGCCTCTTAATGTGATTGAATATGTGCAAAGCAAGTAAAAACAGTTTGTCGTTTAGTTGACTCATTATCACCTTTCATAATGAATGAATTCATAATGCTTAAAAAGCAATCTAGCTCGTCAGTCTTTAATTGTCACTTTCTCTGGTCACTGGAATACAAACACAAAATTGTGCTCATTGTGCTTATAAATAAGTGATGTATTTTCATGCACATGAGATAAGAAATTCTAAATGCAACTTCAAAATGCAACTTTTCCTATTATTAAGTAAGTGGGGTTGATTTAAAAAAATGTATTGAAACAAGGATCATAAATACATATTTAATTGCTTTGTAAACAGTCCTTAAGGCCCCTGGCCAATTTTGACCAAAACTACCACAGCTACAAAACTCACTTAAACAAAACACCAGGTTTAATACTTCCTAAATGGTTTTATTTGTTTAATTAATTTTTAATTACTCTTTACAAAAAAAAAAAAAAAACTTTGTAGACAAATTCCACTCAAAAAAAGAAGAAAAAAGTCAAATTAAGTGTCACAGCTCTCACCACACTTTTCTCTCTCTTTTTTTCAGTCATGGTGCACTGCAGAGAGAGGGGGGATGAGATGATACTGGGGGATCTCTCTCATCTGCACATCTATGAGCAGGGTGGGAGTGCACAGGTATGGTTCACAAGGAGGTTGAATCATGGAGAGCATACATTTATGTGCCATGTGTTTAATTTTTGTATTGATCTACACCATAACATTTTGTTGTTTCTGCATAGCAATTCTAAATCTTAATTTGATACATTTATGCATCAACTTCAACTTATCTCAACCCTTTGATCTTTGATTCTTTTGTTGCTCCAGAGTGAGCATGTGTATATATGTTTTTTTCTTAACTATGCCATAGTATCCATCTGTGTGACTATCCATGTGTTGGACGCTGATGAAAGGCACCTGCTTTGACACATTTCTCCAGCTTGCTGGTGTCCACTCTGCCACACTCACAACTCTGGCTGATGGAACATTTGATCTGGAGCAGCTGGAGTCAAAGATTCGCCATGACTACCCTGATGCACACTACCCTCGCTCACGCCTTGTGTGTGTAGAAAATACACACAACATCATGGGTGGACGTGTTCTCCCTGTCTCCTTCCTGCAGCAGGTTAGAGACATTGTATTAAATATACATTTATATTAGTAAAAAAAAATGCATAATGCATGTTATTAACATGATCTGCAACAATTTTTCTGTCAGCTGCGTTCTATAGCAGATAAGTATGGACTTGCTGTGCATATGGATGGTGCTAGGCTGATGAATGCAGCAGTGGCACTGGGTGTGCATCCTTCTGTCATGATCAAACATTGCCACTCAGTCAGTGTGTGTCTGTCCAAGGTAAGAGCGCTACTCACAGACAAGGGTTTCTGTTTAAATCCTAAATTAGAAAAAGCTTTCATAACATACCACCCACTACAAGATATTTTTGCATTGTGATTTAAAAAAAAAATTCTTTCAATTAAACAAGTCCACCAAAAGATTGTTTTCCTTAGAAATCATGTAACTTATTGAGTTGCTTTATATGGGAAACATAAATCTCCAGCCAAAGTTCTGGATTTTTAAGTGCATTTTTATAATGTTATGATTATTAAGTAATTACTATTAAGATTATAATTGATGCATTCTAATGGTGAATATTTTTCTTCATAATCATAACACTAATTCTATATTAGTGTGTAATATGATCTATATCTTCTTTACTATATTAAAGTATATTGCTGCCATCCAGAACTGGCTGTACACTTTTATCACAGCTGAAGCAAACCTACTTTTAAATTAGAGTCAAGGTGACTGAAGTTTTTTGCATTTCAGCTACATTACTCCATCTGTTAGAATTTAAACCTGGTTTTATATGCTGGCAGATGCATATTAAATTTATTTTTGTACTTTCACTTTAAAAATGCAAAAGATATCAGGATGCAGACATATGCAGCTACATTAAATGTTGCGAAAGCAAGTACAATTTTTATTCTCAGTTTTATAACAGTACAGTGGTACTGAATAATTTGTAAAAATGCATCTATGTTAAACTTTCCTTAAAACGTACTTTAATTAATTACTATACAAGATTACAATTGTATAATTACAATTACTAAGTTTACTGCATCATGCTGAGATAATGTACTGTAAGTGGAGGATCTACTCAGGACAGCAGTGACACTAACACTGACTAACACATATTATGTAGAAAATATGAGTTACAGTCTCTATGGTGATAGAGATAACATACATAGCAGATTCAAAACTTAACAACAAAACAGGAACAAAAACATGGCAGAAAAATTTCACATTTATACTCTGCCTGGCCAAAATAAATGTCAGCGAAAAGTTCTGCGAATGGTCTGCTGGGCGAGCAGCCGTAAGACTAACAACAAGAACAACATCAAACAAAGAATTTTAAAATGTGGAATTACTGGAATACGGGTAAGAACTCTCCAACACATTATTACAACCTGGGAGGGTAGTGCTGAACCATCAACTGTGGAAGAAATGTGGTCAGTAAAAAATCATGATTGGCGATCACTTGGTAAAGCACCATTGGTTGAAGTTGCAAAATCGATCATTTCCACACATGAATTGGCCAACACATTGTGCACTATAATTAAAGTTAAAGGCTGTCTTTTTAGTCCTGGCAGTATATTATTCGATAAGAACAATACAATTGGGTAATAATTCTAGTGAGTAAAAAATACTGACAGTAGCAACAATCGAAAGGGAGCGACAAATAGCATACATATAACATTGTCATACTATGTCTCAATGATCATTGCTCATAGTCTGTCTTTGAAAGGGACTGGGAGCACCTGCTGGCACTATACTTGCTGGATCGAAAGAGTTCATCCAAAGAGCAGTGCGTGCTCGTAAAGCATTGGGAGGTGGAATGCGCCAAGCAGGTATTTTAGCAGCTGCTGGAAAGATTGCTTTGCTGGACATGATGGCTAGACTGGAAGAGGACCACAGGAATGCCAGGACTTTTGCCAGAGGTGAGGCATGATTCTCAAAACCATTTCCATGACTTAAATAGATGCATTCATAAAATAGTTTTTTATTAATTTTCCACAGCTGCTTATTTTTAAGACATTTATTTACCACTTAGTAGACACACACTTATCATTTATAAAATGTGTCAGCACTGCTTACCGTTAAGTTTTCCACCACAGGACAGAGCAGAGGGCATGGTGCATTTTGCCATATTAACTTAAATAAGTTACTAATATAATGAATGTTTAAAACAACTATACATTAAATGGATTAGGAATGAACTTGTCCTGTGGATGACCTAGAATATTACATGTTCCTGTAAATGGTTACAGGACATTAAAATTGTTAATGTTGGCCATGCACTGTGGTATAAGAGATACATAGGCTCAGACCATTATTTGTGTATGCATAAGGATATGATCAAATTGTTTCCCTCGTAGTTATAATACAGCAAAATGTAATCATTGTATAGTTAATAATTTGTGTGCTCTGTCCATACTTCTCTAGCAATATCCTTAAAATATTCAAGACAGAATTTAGATTTCCCTGTACAGCTAAACAGCACACAGAAGTCTTTTGCTTAATAATGTTTGATAGTTTTTATCATCCTCATGTTAATGCATATTCATATCTAATTAATAGGAAATGCCAGTCACGGTGTGTCTAATGCTAGACTGCTGTTGTGGGTCATAATTTGAATGGTGACTTAAGTCAAAAATACTATTTTCACTTGGGAATTTGCACATATTCAGAGATGGGATATGCAAAAGCTGATTTTCTGGGTGCTCCATTCAAATTATAAAAATTGTGTGTTATTAATGTTGGAATTCTATAGGATTTTGAATGCACTGCACAGTGCCTTACACAAGTTCCAAACCTCTTATAGTCATTAAAATGGATTACAGAATACACACAGTGTTCTAGCCAATATTTTCCTTTACAAACCAATTTGCGTTTAAAGTAATTTTTTAACTTATTCAGTCTTTTTCAGCCTAGTCCCTGATAAACCCAGTTTATGCTTTAAAAACTGCTTTTTGTCAGTTGGACTCCAGTCCTTCCAGCTTTGCCCACTGTTAATTTTGCCCATTTTTTTCTTGCTCCATGTCCTTCAGGAATGTTGGATATTGTTGGTTGACTGCAGATTTCAAACAGTGACACCAGCTCTTGATGGGATTCAGATCTGGACTTGTTCACTGTAAAGAAGGAAACTAGTGTCATTAAAAAAGACCACTTGTTTTTGCATTAGATTTTGAAGGACAAACTCTTGTAAATAGTGCTTGGTTGCTGTGATGCAGTTTCCACTTCCTCACTATTGACCCAGCAGTGTGTACAGGGATGCCCAGCGTCTTAGATTTAAATTTTAACTGTATTCCTTATGTACTGTACTAACTGTTTAGTCTTCCTTTTTGCTCCTCTCCTTCCTGTTGACAGTTTATCAATGAAGGCTCAAATGAGGTTGTTTGAGGTTCAAACGTAAAGCCCAATTTTTTTATATATATATATATATTTGCTGACTAGTAATTTAATTTACTGTTTATTCATTTCTTTTTATTTTGTTTACATTTTATTTTTATTTATTCATGCTTTAACTATTTACTGTTGGAGAACATGTGTTTGCAACAAAAATATTGACAAAGATTATATGCATTTGTATTCAGACAAAACTTAATCAAATTTAGGGGGACTATATATTTTTGTAAGGCATGGTATTTGCAGCTGAAAAAAAATTCTGCACAAAAAATTTTAATTACATGAAACTATTAATTATTACGTTTGAGGTGTCTGAATATTAAGTCTCTGTCTTTCCTCACAGCTCTGACTGAATGTGATCCTCCCTTGTACCATGTGGACTTGGCTTCTGTTGAAACCAACATAGTGCGCTTCCGTATGCGGGTTCCTGAGCTGAGCCCGGCTCATTTCTGTCACCTGATGGAGGAGGTGAGCAAGGAGGAGGTCGATACTCTGAACCAAGGTATACGGGTGCTCATGTTCCCTCATTCCGGGGGTACAGTGAGAGCTGTGTGGCACCTCGGCATCAGCAAGGAGGACACTCATCTAGCTATAAAGAAAGCCCAGTTTGTGGCCCAGCAGTTTGGGTTGAAATCAGAAAGAAACAGATGAAAGCAAGGAAAGAATCTTCAATAATTCTGATCTATTTCAGTTACGAAATGCTATGATACAATCAAATATTTGTATTACACACCAGCACTTTAATTTACATTTTACTTAGAATATTTAATTATGATTTGTTTGAAATGGTAATTTCTACTTGTATAAAGCAGCTAAATAATTTAGTCTAATTTTTAAACGGAACAGTTAATGTGTTTTTTATATAATACCAAAAATTACACATAAACTCCTTGGCAGCAGTTTAACCATAACACCATGTCAATTAGGATTTAGTTGCTTGATTTCAACATGTTAACTTTTAATTTGTTAAATATAGCTAGGGATGAAATAATATAATTTAAGATTTATTATTATACCCAAGTACACTGTACAGTAATATACATTAATACAAACAATACTGGTTTTAACATAACAGTTACATGAAGCCCAAAAAATTTACATTAAAGGCCAAAACATTAAGCCCAGTATTATGTAGGTCCCACTTAGTCTTGACCCTTGGCACACAACTCCACAAGGTCTCTGGGAGTGTGTTGTTGTGGGGCCTCCATGGATAGGACTGTTTTTTTTTTTTGTTTTTTTTTTAGCGCATTCTATGAATACTTAATCAGGTTAAGATCTGGATAATTTGGAGTCCAGATCAACCTTGAACTCTTTGCCTGACAAGCCCTATACAAGGCAGGCTGTGATACACTGCGTTCTCTGATACCTGAGATGAACAACATAAAATGCCATTATTCATTTTTTTTTTAAATGAAGGAAAAAAAAGAAACAAATTATGTGGGCAATAATAAGTACCCCATAATTAAAAAGCTTGGAGATCGACCTTTAGCAGCAATAACTTGAAGTAATCATTTCCTGTGTGACTTTATCAGTTTTTCAAATTGTTTTGGTCCATTCTTCTTTACAACATTGCTTCAGTTCATTGAGGTTTTTGATAATTTGCTTATGCACAGCTCTGTTAAGGTCCTGCTACAGCCTTTAAATTGGGTTGAGGTCTGGACTTTGACTAGGCCATTCCAAACCCTTTATTTTTTTCAGCTATTTAGATGTAGATTTACTGGTGTGTTTCGTTTCATTGTTGCATGACAGAATTTCTACCAAGTTTTAGCTGTCGGACAGAGTTACATTCGCCTCTAGATACTCTGGTATAAAGAGGAGTTTATGGTTGCCTCAATAACTGCAAGCTGCCCATGTTCAAATCACCCCTCCACCCCTCGGCCGTGCTTGACAGTAGGTACAGTATGAGATATTTCTGCTAAATGCAGTTTGGTTTTTGACAGACATGGTGCTGGGCATTAAGGCCAAACAACTCCACTCTGGTCTCATATGAATTAACCTGTAAAGTTTACTTATAGTTGGAAGTAATGTCTGAACCACATTGTTTAATTTATTGTTGCTTTAAAAAAATATATGTATTCAAGTTCAATTCAGTTCAATTCAATTTTGTTTGTATAGCGCTTTTAACAATTGTCATTGTCGCAAAGCAGCTTTATTTTAGTCATTTAGTAATTTTTATATTTAGTCATTTTTAGGAGTGATTTTTTCCCCCTGACATAAAACTGACAAAAAACTTAAAATGCCATCTATTGAATTTTAAAATGAACTACAATTTTTGTGTTATGTGTAAAATCGCATTTATTACATGGATTTCAATTGCACGCTTATATATAGCATATATATTTTAAGCATATTAAATTTGACTCTGAATCTGGTTGTAATAAGATTGTCATGTAGCACCCAAAATGAGGCATTTTTCTATTGGGAATAATGAGCCTGTCGCCACAGTTTGCATATTAAGTACACATAACATGTGTCCCATAAACACATACACACTCTCATTCTGGAGATGGATTGTCCTAATGACCAGGGGGATATTGCATTTGCTGTGCTGCATCTCAAACCACAGCCCTGAGCCACACACTAGTCACACCGTTTCAAAGCACCTACATTAAGAACAGCTTTACAAGTGTCAGAGTTAATCAAATTCTGTGTACAAAATGTCCATAAATAGTATTGCAGTGTATCTACGTTATAATTGGATACACCTTGGATGTGTGCACGGAATTCAATTAACTTTGATGGTTAGAATGATAGTTGCCTATAGCAACAATGTGCACCAAGGCAACAATGTTCCAATGCTACAACCATATAAATAAACTCCATATAAAATAAACCATATAAATCTCTTGTTGATTAAATTATTATGCGTGTGCATTTTTATTTATTATTCACAATACATAAATTTAAAAATACTTATAACATGGATGTTTTTATTTTATAAAATTAGTTATAAAAGTTTTGTCATTTAAAAAAAATACAAATTATGTGTGGCTCTGTGTACATAGATCTAAAAGAATGGATTAGCCATGTTAAAATGTCTCAACTACTGCAAGTGCAACAATAATTATATACTACGGGCCAGAAAAATAAGTCACATATAATAGTTTTATATTTAATTGATTAGCCTTGCTAAAATGTTTCTTATGCACACATTTTAACTTGGTCCTTAACCTGTGATTTTTCTGCATTACATTATGAGTGAGGAAATGCCCTTACTTTTACTACTAAGCATACAGTGGGGCAAAAAATATTTAGTTAGCCACCAATTGTGCAAGTTCTCTCACTTAAAAAGATGAGAGGCTTGTAATTTTCATCATCTGTGAGACAGAAAAAGGAAAAAAAAATCCAGAAAATCACATTTTTGCAAATTATGGTGGAAAATAAGTATTTGGTCACCTACAAACAGGCAAGATTTCTGGCTCTCACAGACCTGCAACAACTTCGTTAAGAGGCTCCTCTGTACTCCACTCGTTACCTGTATTAATGGCATCTGTTATCAGTATAGGAGAAACCCTCCACTATGGCCAAGAGCTGTCAAAGGACACCAAAAACAACATTTTAGACCTGCACCAGGTTGAATCTGCAATAGGTAAGCAGCTTGGTGTGAATAAATCAACTGTGGGAGAAATTATTAGAAAATAGAAGACATACTGTACAAGACCACTGATAATCCTCCTCGATCTGGGGCTCCACGATCACCACAGAGGGATCTAGTGACTGACCTGCAGAGAGTTGGGACCAAAGTAACCATAAGTAACACACTGCGTCGCCAGGGACCCAAATCCTGCAGTGCCAGACGTGTCCCCCTGCTTAAGCCAGTACATGTCCATCTAAAGCTACTAGAGAGCATTTGGATAATCCAGAAGAAGATTGGGAGAATGTCATATGGTCAGATGAAACCAATATAGAACTTTGTGTTTGAAGGAGAAAGAATGCTGACTTTCATCCAAAGAACACCATACTTACTGTCAAGCATGGGAGTGGAAATATGCTTTGGGGCTGTTTCTCTGCAAAGGGACCAGGATGACTGATCCGTGTAAAGGAAAGAATAAATGGGTCCATGTATCGTGAGATTTTGAGTGAAAACCTCCTTCAATCAGCAAGGGCATTGAAGATAAAACGTGGCTGGGTCTTTCAGCATGACAATGATCCCAAACACACAGCCCGGGCAGCGAAGGAGTGGCTTCGTAAAAAGCATTTTGAAGTCCTAGAGTGGCCTAGCCAGTCTCCAGATCTCAACCCCATAGAAAGTCTTTGGTGGGAGTTGATAGTCTGTGTTGCCCAGCGACAGCCCCAAAACATCACTGCTCTAGAGGAGATCTGAGACCCATGAAGGAATGGGCCAAAATACCAAAATACCAGCAACAGTGTGTGAAAACCTTGTGACTTACAGAAAAAGTTTGACCTCTGTCATTGCCAACAAAGGGTATATAACAAAGTATTGAGATGAAATGTTGTTATTGACCAAATACTTATTTTCCACCATAATTTGCAAATAAATTATTAAAAAATTCCACAATGTGATTTTCTTGATTTCTTTTTTTTTTACTTATTTTGTCTCTCATAGTTGAGGTATACCTATGATGAAAATTACAGGACTCTCCTATCTTTTTAAGTGGGAGAACTTGCACAATTGGTGGCTGACTAAATACTTTTTTGCCCCACTGTAGCTGTGATGTCTACTGGCAATTCATAGATGCAACTTCGCCAAGCATTTTAAGTGATCTCTATTCATGATCTTTTTGGCCCACATTTCTTCAACACTGTCCTTCAAGGTTTAAACAATGCTTTGGACAGATAATTCCTTTTTGTGGTGCATGAGGCCAGGAAATGTTTTGGTTAATGGAAGTTGAATAAAGGTGATTTTAAAGTAAAATACTGTAAAGCACATCTTACAAAATTATAACCCAATTTAGCCAGATACTTACTGTGCATCTTTTTACTTTTAGAAAAAAAAAAGTATTTTTCAAGGATTCTTTTGATAATTTAAGTTCCTTAACGTTATAAATGTGGTCTACTTGGAACATAACAGACCCAGCATGTTGAGACAATCTATTGTTGAAAAGATCATTGCAAAATTCACTTTAGTACTTTTAGACAATGGTGCATTTGGAAAAGGATTAAAAAGGAAGTTTGATGTATAAAAGAGATTAATTCTCTGAGGAGTATTTCAGCTGGAGCATCAACAGACACACTTTGGGGGACCTCTAAAACCTGTTAACTTGTTAAGGAAATAGTCAAGGAATGTTTATTTAGGAAGATGGTACCTTACTTTCTACAAATTCAACAAGTGTTGAAATATAAAGGAAGGTGTTAAACAGATGTTAATTGTCATGCTTTTGTGTAATAAATACACATTTTTTGTTAACGGTGCAATTGTAACTTATTTAGAATTAATCTTTCAAAATTATCATTCAGGGAAATCATATCATTCAAAACTGACAGGGTATAATTCAAAATAAATATTATAGATCTATGCTAATGACACAATGTACTTTATAACACTAACACTATTAAAATGACAGTATTATTGCTTTTTAACTTGGATTAAAACCCCACATACATGAATTACCTTAAAATGCTGACGGTTTGCACTAGAGATGTGAATTTTATATGGGGGCCACTGTCTCCTGGTACTGGGCTAATTGGACTATCCGGCCAGCAAGCAGCAGGAGAAGACCAGTTATCACTTCCAGGATGAAGGAAATCCAGGCAAAGCCCATTGACCAGCCGAAAGATGTGTGAATATGTGCCATCTGCTCTAACCCAATCCTCAACTTTGCTTCCTCCAAAGCTTTTTGGGAGTAACTGATGTACAGACTTATACCAGAGAGTGTGAGAACACCTGAAGGGGAAAAAAGAATTGGTATGGAGCATATAGGAGAATAGCAAATAATAATTATAGTAATTTACTGTAGTATTATTATATTTATTTATATGTCTTATTACAAAAGAAGCTTCAGAAAAAAAAAGAAGAAAAAACCAAGGCTAGACATAATGAATAAAAATGCTGTCCTACATGTATTCTGAATAGAATGGCAGTAGAGGAGACATGTTTCCAACTTTCTCTCCTCTCCTTTAACCCTAAATTAATTTACAGTATCAATGCGCTTGAAATATGAAAAAGCACCATATAGTGTAAATTATAATTAAACTGTGATACAGACAAAAACTTAAATACTTGAAGTAGTTTCCTAACTAGAGCATTATAAATTAAGTTGATTTGCATTCATATTACTGTATATAAGCAATATCACATAAGCATGATGATGCCTATTTTATCTTCGTCATTGCCTCACTCTGATAATGCATTTTAATTATAATTCATATTATTTTTACGGCCCAAGCACTATGATATCAGTCCCATTATGTCATAGTGTGTGAAGGGCCTTATTGTTTTTCTAAGGATTATTTTTTTTCCAGTGTCCAGGGCTTTTTGGGAGTCTTAACATACTTAACATGTCATGAAAATTGGCAGACAGATTGGAATCTGCTGCCAAAAGAATGCATGAGCAGCTGGACTCCGGGCTCATACACACTTGCATGTAAACATGCAAAACCCAGTAAACATTTAGAGCTCCGGGGAGCTGAACAATTTTTGCATTGCATGTCATGGGCTCTACTCAACTTATCTCGTTATTTTTATTTATTTTTCAATCATCCCAGCCCTTTTGGGGGTCTTAACATGCTCAAAAACTCATGAAAATCAGCACAGATTGGAATCTGCTGCCATTAGGATGCCTGAAAGTCTGGGCCCTGAGCATGGCTCAGCGTCTTCACAGGAGATTTTTCTTACAACACATACACTACCGATTCTACACACACACACCACATACTACACAAACAATGATGGCCCAAGGACCTGCGCCATTATGATCGCCACCAAACCCGGCAGATATGATCTCAAAACATTGATGATGCAAAAATGCAATGGGATTTTTGGTATCTCTGTTTAGCCAGGGCAATGCCTTAAACTTATGCTAAAAAAGTCGTAAGTAACTTCCTGGGTGACATCATATTAAGTGTCATCATTGAGTGATATAAGGATCCGGGGCTTTCTGGAGGTCTTAACATGCTCAAAGGTGCACAGTTTGATGCCATATCAAAAAGACACGCCCAGTTTGTGCCATATTCAGTGACATCAGCATCCGTGGCTGATCAAAAGGCACACAAGGTGTCCGGTGCACCCGGGAGGCGTTTTTTGAGCAGGTCTTAACATGCTCAAAAGGTGCACCCGGGCAGCAATGGCACAGGTGCTTGGGCCCGCTTATCATTGCTTGCAACTATATATAATTTAATTGTACTCTCCAGAGATTTTTTTTTCTTGTAGAAAAATCCCTTTCAGGTCATGGGCAGTTGTATAAGCATTTCAGTGCATTTAATACTGTGTATGGCTGTGTATGTGACAAATGAAATTTTAATTTTGTAAACTGAGCCACATTAATGCAGATACACCTATCTTCCATCCATCTTTGTACTCTCTTAAATTGCTTGTCATCTGCGTAATAATTACTGTCAGGAAATGACGGCTCAGTGATACCATGCAAAACAAACAATCTGAGAAGCTGGTTTACCTCTTATTAATAGAAAAGTGCTAAAAGCAATAAACTAGGCTTGTACAGCTATGTATAGCTTATACAGCGGCATTCACATGTACTGGAAGGAACTCATATTGGCCTTTCACCAAAGCATTCAGACTCTCAGACAGCAGGAATTAGAACCAAATCATCATTAGTGCATGCCACTACAAATCTGTAACAGCAGAACCCACATCAAGTTAAACACTAACAAAAATGAGACACCATAAGCTGCATACACTTAATGGGCAATAAAGAGTCAGATTAATTCGGTTTCTATTAAGCAAAAGGAACCCATACTTTTGGAACTAGTAATTTGCTCAGTTACATAGACCATGTGCACGTATGTCTGTGGTATGCTTTTATACCCAAGATGAATCAGACATAAATGCTGAATATATCTAAATCTCCATATGCTTGATATTCGTAACAAATATCAGCATTCTGTTTTAATACTAAGAGGTTTCAGACCATATTTGCGTTTTATAAACCCAAAGGTGGCCAGCTCTACGTTAAGTCTGTTGTAATCATTATCTTCATCTTCTATTTTTTTTAGAAGCGTTGTCCTTCTCCTGCATATGCAGTAAAACACTTTGCATACATTGCTAACACAAAGCTTGCTGTGTTTATTGAATCCCATTTCAATTTGCCCTTAACGAAACTAAGATCTACGTTCAACATCTTTTCAGGCAGTTTCTTCTAAAAAGATGCTGAGGCACAAGCTTTGACAGGGCTGTTAGGTATGCAGTTAATAAAGTTCACTATGTCTGTTCACCTGAAAAATACATGAAACCAAAGACACTAAAACTAAGATGAAGCCCAATTATCTCTGGAGTTTGGTATAGAATTGAATGATTGTGTATAAATCCATAAATCATGGTGTCTATCTATCTATCTATCTATCTATCTATCTATCTATCTATTATACTGTATATGACTATCCATTTACAGTACAGTTTAAGGGTGAAGTACAATAAATTAAGGGTATTTAAGAACTAGAGGAACACACACTTGCAGCAATAATCTTACCATCTTAGAAAGAAATACATGAAAAGTGTTTAAATACATGAATATTTTTACTTTTTTTAAATAAATACTTCTATTTACTCATGTTTCGTGCTTAATGTCTACTGAACATCCATCATCAAACTTTAAGGCTTAAGGTGACGGACCACTGAGATATCCTGTAAAACTGTAAGTAAGATCAGTAAAAACCATTTGAAAAGCAATGGTTTCTTCCATGCTGTCCTTCTTTAACAACATAATTATTTAGTGATTTAATTCTAATGGAGTCTTTCAGCACTAAAGAATGGTGTGATCAGTGTGTCAACTTTATGGGAGAGTAGCAGAATCACTGAATTTAGTGTGGCAAGATACAATATATGAAAGCTATTTTAATTTGGGAATGGTCCTTATGTGGTGCTTATTCTTGATAAGAGCAGTCAGGCAGTTACCAGAACATTTTTTACCAGAACGTTTTCTTTATTTAGTAGGGCATGACACGTAAACATCTCTTACATTCAATCTCACCACATTAATTAAAACGCTTGCTTTGGTGTATACAGTTTTAACAAAAAACAAGCATTTTGTTAATAAAAAATTCGAAAAATCACATTTAGTTGGTAAAGATAATCTAGGAACTTCATTGGAACCTTACAGAAATGTTCAGGAGGAGCACCATTCTCTCAATTTTACTATCTACTCAGTAACACTAATATACAAGCTGGGGGAACAAGAATTTAATAAAGTTGTTAATTTTGCCCACAGGTATTTAAAGATAATGTACTGTAATAACATGGGTCCCAAAACACATCTATCAAAACAGCCAATTTACTCTTTGGTTTCCTTTGTGTTATCCAGCAGAAGCACTATCCTCATAAAGAGATCATGAAAATGTGAAGCAATTAGAATATACAAGATGCTGTAATTAGACCGATATTGCCAGTTATGAGAAGGTTTGCTTTTTGCAATCATATGCTTTGATGCTGAGCTGTTCCAAATAAAAATAAATGATATAAAACAACAACAACCACTACCACAGCAGTCTACCAAGGACATGCAGACGTGTACAAGGATGAAACTTACTGCAAAGAAGAAAATAGGATGCTGTTCCCATGAGGAGGAGTCTACTCCGGGCCATTGAGCTGGCCATGGCACATATTCCTCCAAACACTAAGAGCACCAGACTGAGAGGCAGCAGGACAGCAATCACATCATGCATATCTGCACCAACAAGGATTACAACTGCTTAATAACAGTTACCAAAAAAACCTTGCAAGTGAAGAATAATGTAAAACCTGCTAATGTTATCAAATATCTAATGTGTCAAAGCAGAATGAGGGGGAAAAAAAGCATGCTTGTGTTAAATGACAGCATCATATCGAATCAGTTCAACTGTAGTAATACTTTGCTTGATAAAGTTGTACATGATGCATTTCTTACTCTTCATGTGCCTTTCTGTTTCTGAAAACATTGGCGGGTCTGCTGTAAAGGGCTGATCATCTGCACACAGCAACATCACCACATGAAGAATTAGACTTTATTATACTGTAGGTAAAGAAATCAGCGCGCTTTTATTATTACTTAGTCGGCTGCACATTGTCTAATCTAGTATAAAAGCGCCTTACCAATTTCCACTCCCCAAAGTCCAGAGTGCACATGCTGTGGGTCGGTGTGATTCGCCCGGTTATCCTCTATAATGTACCAGTACTCTGTTCCGATGGCGAGCGCCAGAAAGCTGAAGCTGAGGATCGCGCTGAGTCCAGCTCCCAGAACCACAGACCCAAAGCCAAGTCTCATCCCGATCAGCGGTGCAGACTCGTATTAAAAGCCAAGTACAGACGGGTGCCAAAACTTTAGCACTTTTCATCCACAATAATGAAGTGCACTCAAGTCAGTCTTCATGCATTCTGTTTATTCAAGACGAAGTGACACAAGGTGGATAAAAGCGTCATAGACAGCAGTCCTGAGCACCACCCACCTACCGCAGGCTTTCTGCGGTCGAAACATGCGCTTTAATATCACTTTGCGTGTGAACGCGTACAATTTGTTCTTGATAACGTCATGTTAAACACTTAGGCGTCTTCACAGCTCTCCGCCAATGGGAGGTATTAAATCTGGATAAATATATGCATATTCATGACCGGAAACACACACTCATCATATCATTTGAATTATTCATATTATAGTGAGTTAAGCGCTTTCGAAACGCAACATTAAGTCTAGCTCATGACCCAGGGGAAATTAATGCAAAGGCTATTTCATGAGAAATAACAAGCCATGAGTGTTCTTTCAATCACAATTTTCAACCTCTGGTAAGTCTTTACCATAGGTCTAAAGTCAGACCTTATGTAATCTGGCATAAAGTGAGATAAAGTAGAAGTCACTCTGGATAAGGGGATCTGCCAAATAAATGCATATAAGGTACATTTTTATATAAGGACATTCTGAACAATAGTGGTCTTCCAACTTCTTGGCAACAGCTAGGTCAAGGTCCCCATCTGGGTGGAAAGGTAAGGCCTACCCAAGCAATTATTTCCACAATAACTTCAAACTAGTAAGGGTCAGTAATGCTACAAGGTTTCACCATTAATAAATCGACTGCACACTTAATGCAGCAGACATTTTAATAAAGCACATTAAGATGCAAAGTTTTATCATGTGATCACAAAAACTATTAGATGTTATCTTGGGATTCCCATGTGTTGACCTCAAAATCCTTCGTTCATCACAGACATGATAAAGCACATCAGATCAGTTAATCTGACACAGCTCCCCTTATAAGAAGACTCAGACTCAATATCAAATATTTTTCTTATCTGTCATTATTCTAAGCCAATCGGGAAAAAGTACTTAGAGCAATAATCCACAACTTAGCCATGACTTTAAAATTAATGATTATTTATTAGAGATTGTGTAAATAATAATAATAATAAAAAAAAAACCGAAACCTTTCAAATCTAAATCCAAAAAAAAAAAGGCTATATACACACACACACACACACACACACACACACACATATATGTTTGTTTATATATATACACACACATTTTACCTTCTCCAAATTATTCAATTACTCAAAAGAGATCAAATTAAGGAGAATAGGAAATATGTCTTGTGAGAAGCAATGATAGTGATATCTTCATTCTTCACCCATGGCAGACTGGATGATCTGTCCCCTTTTTAATTTCACAGCTTCTTCAAATTTGTCAATTGCTTGGCCGCAAACCTTTTTCTAGTGAATAAAAGAAAAAAAAAGATAAATAATTTCAACATTTTTATTATGGGATGTTTGCATCATGTACCAGTAATGCTACATGCACTGCAGGTGCAGGAAATATTTACTTGTCATATGCCCTCAGGCAAATGCATGATGGGAAATGGGGGGGGGGGAGAGCGGAAAACTACAAAACTTTTTTTTTGTCTTTGCGGTAAAAGTTGGTGGGGAGCAAGTAAATTATAGATCATTGCGAGTTGATGTTATTTTATAGTTATTCAAAATAATCCTAAAGTTATCAGCTATGAACAGTAGTATTTTGTTGTTCGTCAAACGTGGTGCTTATGTTCCCCTCATTTCTTATTCCAAACTTAGAGTCAGTGTCATCTGGGGCATGTTTTATGACTCAGTGTACTATATATCCGGCAGCACGGTGGTGTATTGGTTTGGGTCCGGGTTCGATTCCCGTCTCTGTGTGCACAGAGTTTGCACGTGCTTGTTTGGTTTCCTCCGGGTACTCCGGTTTCCTTCCACATTCCAAAGACATGTAGGTAAGGTTAATTGACATTCCCAAATTGCCTGTAGTGTGTAAATGGGTGTGTGCCCTGCGATGGACTGGCACCCTGTCTAGGGTGTACCCTGCCTCGTGCCCTAAGCCTCCTGGGACAGGCTCCAGGTCCCCGCGACCCTGAATACAGGATAAAGCGGTACAGAAGATGAGTAAGTGTACTATATATTTAATGCGTGTTTTAGAGTAAGCATCACACTGGTGCAATGGATAAGTTGCTGTGTAACTAGTTCAGAGTACCAACTTCGATGCTAGTCTCGATGCTATTTTCTCTCCCTGTTCAACTGTTTTTCATTTGGGTTCCTTCTAGTGCCCAAAAACATGACCACATGTGGACCAGTTACACTGCCTCTAGGTCTGAATGTTTTCATTTAGGGCGTTTTCCCTTTTTGTTTACCAGAGAAGGCAATCGCATGTTTTATAGTAATTACGTAAATGTCTGTGCTGAAAATGAATGATTTAGGTAGTGTGTAAACTTTAAAATACGAAATGCCCATCAGATACTTACTCATTAATATAATATGATCATGCCTGTGTGACATAATTTACAGGCATTTGCAGCATTATATTGTTATCGTTACATAGCTATCTATGCAAACACCACATCATGTGTCTATGTTGTTGTTTTTTGTTTACAAGGTCAAAAATAGCACTTATAATTTACAAATTAATAAACAAGTGGATTTAGCAATGTTTTTCTACAAAATTCCATCCATGCAAACATTTTGTGCAATTTGTGCACTATTTTTTTTTTTGTCTTTAAAAAGTACTGTATATAGTGGGCTTCTGAAAAGATGTAAATACCCCTTTATGACTAATATTTATAAATGTGCCCTATTTTATAATCATTAAGGCAAAACATTTACCCTAATAATTTGAAACAAACAGAAACTTTGGGTAGCTATCAGTTTGTGTGAGTAAAGGGCCCCATGTCTGTTTTTCTAGACCAAAGATTAGTTTCCAGTTCAACTGATATTGCTTTAATTTCCTCCTCCAGGAACAGGCAAGGTGAGTTTAGTTATGCTTAATACTTACAATAATAAATTTCTGCCTCTCTTTCTGAAGCCTGAGAAACTCCTCCACAGTCAGACTCTCCACAGACTTCTTTAATGTAATAAAATTGCAGCTTGGAGAATGTGCTTTATGCTCCTTTCTAAATAATAATAATAATAAAGGATATGTTAAAAAAAGACCTACATATAAAATGATACTTTGATATACAGTATAGCCTTGCTACCAAAAGACACTTTAACAAACATTTGATACACCTTTGGCTGCATTAAAATAAAACTATGCCAAAACATAAGTAAAAAAAAAATAATAATAATTTTAGATTGGTGAGACAAATGATTTTAGTATCAGATATTATATGCAAATAAGCTCTTTATACCTAGACTTTTTCTTAGGTGTTAGAGCAATATGCTGAAACATCACCAGTAAAGAGCGGCTTTGCCTTTGCTAAATTAAAGCAAAAACCTATTTTCAGAAAACAAAACTTGTGTATTCTAGATTCATTATATGTAAAGTACTTGAAGCCATTTTAATGGCTGCTTTGATGCTTTACAGCTCAAGAAAAAAAAAAGAAAATCCAGTATCACAAAATATTATATAAAAATAGAATGTTTCCTAAAATCAATCAAAAAAGGATTTAAAACACAAATTCTGAAAAACGATGCTAACTATGCTAAATCTGCTTAGGCGTTATTGAAGACCAGGGCCTGTATTCACAAAGCTTCTTAGAATTCTCTTAAAGATATATCTTAGCACATCTTAGCTTAATAAGTCCTAGACTAAAAGTGATTTAGGAAACTTTTTAAAGCAACTCTAAGTAAGGAAAGTACAAAAAACTTTTAGTGAGGAGGTGTGGTTGGCCACGTGCTAGGGATTTATTATTATGCAGCAATTCAAGGACTGTGATTGGTTGATAAAATAACCTTTGCAAATGTCTTGAAATGTGCTTTTTGTGAAAACAAAATATATGATAATAGAACAGACAGTGAAATCATAATGTTTGTATATAAAGAATTTTTTTTAATCATGACCACAGGCTACTTTATGCAAAGTTTCTAGGCTAAATATCTTATAGGTAATTAAACAGCCTAATGTTGAAAATGTGTCTACTTTTGAAGCAACCAATTTCCACACAGTAGTTACTAGATTTAAAGTTCTTACATTTATTTACCATACTGCTTTTATTACTTGTAATCTATTCTAGATCGATGGGAGCAAAATGGCTGTATGTAGCCAACAATCCAAGAGATGGAAGGGAGTAAACAAGAACAAGAAAACCAAATTGGACAGAAGAGCAGCGTTTCCTTTTAGCTTTACATTCAGTGTTTGGGGAATATTTTTTCTTTCAGCCATTTTGTCCTCTCCTACAGAAACTATTAAGTCGTCTTCTCTGCTCTTAAATTTTACCTTAGGAGCTTTAATGGCTAAGATGTTTTGTGAATAATTTTTATCTTTAAGATTTAGTCCTAAATTTATGGAGAAATTCTTAGAATTTCATCACTAGGAGCAACTTTTATGGTTTGTTAATTAACTTTTAAGAAGCTTTGTTAATACGGGCCCAGGTTGCTTTGACAGCAGCCTTTAGCTTTTCTGTCTTGTTGGTTTGGGTGTTTCTCATCTTTCTTTTGATAATGGCTCATAGAGAATCAGGTCAAGCAAGTTGGCTGCCCAATCAATCAAATACAGTAATAGCATGGTCAGCAAACCAGTTAGTGATAGTTTTGGCACTGTGGGCAGATGCTAATTTTTGCTGTAAAAAGAAATCAGCATCTCCATAAAGCTTGTCAGCAAATAAAAGCATAAAGTGCTTTAAGTTCTCCTGAGCTTGATTTCCAAATGAAATGCTAAATTCACTTTCATCTGGAAAGAGGATTTTGGACCACTAAGAAATGCTTATTTTTTTCCCTCTTTAGTCCAAGTAAGATGCTACTGATTCCTCATGAGTGGCTTGATACTAGAAATAAACCAGTTGTACTTCATTGCTTGAAGACATCCGTTAGTGGTGGCTTTTGATGTATTCACTGTGGCCACAGTCCACTACTTGTGAAGCTCTCCCAGAGTCTTAAATCTTTGCTTAATAAGCTTTGCTTAACTTTTTTTTTTTTTTTTAAGGCTGAAGTCATCCCTGTTGCTTGGGCACCTTTTCCTACCACACTTTTCCCACAAATATGCTTCAAAGCAGTACCTTCTTTGGCCTACCCTCAAAGATGAGATTTGTGATTATCATCTTCCAGACAGCTGTCAGGTCAGCAGTCTTCCCCATGTTAACTGTCTTATACAAGTTATACTGAACTAGACTGACAGATACATCGTATTTATACAGTATTACTTGCAATTTATTTAAACAAAATTAAATTATCCAATATTTTGAGATACTAAATTCTAGATTTTCATTTTATCATTTTCATTCTAGATTATCAAAATTAGAACAAAGGCTTGAACAATATTAATACATGTGATGAATCTGGAATATACATGTTTCACTTTTTATTCGAAAATATATATATATATTTTTTTTTACTTCAAAATGCACTGTATATGTTTTAGCAATTATAATAGGACTATTTTCCTTTATTAGAGAAGACCAGTTAGATAGTTATTTCTAATAAGCAGATGAACAGGTGCACCTAATGAAATGGCCAGCAAAAGTGTATATGCACAATACACACACATCTTTTTGTTGTTGTTAAAACATGAATGCACTTCTGGTAAAAAAAAACAAAAAAAAAACAGGAGGAATATTTGCTACAAAGGTGTCACAGTGAGCAGCACTGGACTTAGTCAGCATTACAATAGCAGTCACCTTTTTTGATAAATGGTATTCTACTATATATTTAATGCATAATCAAGATTAATACCATAACAGTCACTGTTTGATGGCACTGTATTACTCACTCAGGATCATCTTCTGGTTCCCAGCCCTCCAGCTCCTTGAGACAAAAGAAGCACTGCGCTATGTCAGGACTGTTCTCAGAGGGCACGTGAATGAATCCTGCTTTAGCCATCTACAACAGGAATATCTTTAAACCATCAAATCCTTCCAAAACCATCAAGATAAACACTAACCAAAGATATCTTAAAACAGGCAAACAAACTTATTTGGCAGAAATAAACAGGCAGTAAGTTAAATACAAGTAAAATTTAGCATTTTAACCCTACAGATTTGTTGTCGTGGTGTCACTTACGTTCTCCGGAGTACAAACACAGTCTTCCTCAAATGGCCAACCATTAAAGGTTAAAAGCCTGTTTTTATAAAAATACAACGTTGTTGGCTCGTCGATAATGTGCTCCATATTTCTAAAGTAAATAAACAACCCAACTTTTAGGAGAGCCGCGCAAACACACACGGTAAGGGTTAGCTGGTAACGTTTAAATTTCCCAGCGCACAATTTCATTGGTTGAACTGAGCCACGTGACACGCATCAGCTGACCGACTTCGAGAGACAGCGACATCTAGTGGAGTTGCAACATCTTCAGGTGACGTCAGTAAAACCGTCTACAGTATTTCATTACGATACCGATTATTACAAGCTCCTGATAACAACGACAAAAACACACATTGATCCGACACAATCTTTTAATTATCAAACTGCAATATTTATTGGAGTCTTAAATGTTCACCTGTGGAGTACTGCATCAGTGGACAAGTTAAAATCACTGACAAAAAAAGAGAAAGGAAACTCAGTCAAGCACCAAAAATGTACTGTTGACATACCTGTGCAAATTAATTTCCAACTCTCCTTAGAAATAGAGACATATCGGAGTGAGAAAATATAAGTTTCAAAAGGTTATAGTTAAATAATACAATCTTTAAAAGATATATTTTAATACTAACTATATTAGGATGACATTAATTTGCCAAAACGTTGTGCTAAAACGTATGACATTCACTAAGTCACAAAAATGTGTTTTTATTAATGACAATACTTATTAGTAAGGGGGAAAAAGAAAATCTTAAATATCCTGTAGTTACAGGGGAAAACACTGAATGGTTATTAAAAGTAATCATCTTTTAATAAGTTTTATCTGCAGTAATTTCATTATGATGTTCTCAATAAAAAATATAACAAGCCCTTTAATCATATCATTTTTTGAATGTTACACTTCATAAGTTAAAATATTTGAAATACATTATTTAATACAGAAACATAAACTACCCATTGTTTAATGATTGGCAAGAATAACAAAATAAGAAAGACAAATAAGTCTGTGGAAGAAATTATCCCTAAGGAACTTAGGACTTTGATGTTAGATGTTAAGACTGCACAAACTTTTGGGAAAGACAATTATTAAACATGCTAAAAATCAACAGAATGCAATGTGTAAATGTAGGGTAAAAGCTGCGTTAAGCTAACTGATACTTTCAATTATTAAATAAATGAATAACTATTAAGACGAACTTAAAAATTTGTGTTGTCGAGTTAAAACTCATTGGTTTCTTATCTATCAAGTTTCAAATCCAGAATACTAGCATTTAGCTATTGAGAAAGTATTGACATATTTGTATATAAGCTAATATACAAAGACAACATCTGTTTTTGCCCACATGTGTATTTTTCCACAATCCAATTAGAAGCAGGAGCCAGAACGTCCTTAAAATGACCACTAGGTGTCAATATTCCCAGAGAGATGAGCCATCTGCAGTTTCTCCATCACATTTCAGTGTGCCACCCTGGTCACCACGCAGGTACTTGCCGTTTTTGCCCTTTATTGCAATGCGGCCATGCTCTAAGAATTCAAAGCAAAAGTCTTCAGGTGTGTCTCCATCTGAACACACCAAGCCAGTGCTGGACACATACCAGAACCGCTCTCCTGCACCTGGAAGAGTCATACCAAACTTGACAATGAACAAAACTTGACAATGATTTAAAGTCTATGTACTAATGTAAGATGAATAAACCAAACATTTACCTTTAATATGGTATGCCCCATCACTGAATTGTAATGTGAAGATGTCGTAAACAGAACGGTTTGCATCTAATGTGTTAGAGTTTTTGTGATGACACACATATCCATTCTCACCCCGGAGAATTAGGATGGGCCTGTTGATTAACTTCAAAATCAACTGTTCATCCTCACCTGTAAAAGGCATGAATAAATTCATGAAGAGTCATGAAGCAAGAAGAAATTGAGCTTCAAAGGGAACAATATGTCTGGGTATTGTTACACAAATCAATAATAATGTGAACACGTCTAGGTGCAAAATATTGGATCTGCTACAGCTTTGTTTTGGTATATGCCAGGACCCACCTATTGAGTCACTGACTGCAGCAAGTTGTCCATTCTTCTTCGTGCACACATATTTCCCATTGTTAGCTTGTAGTGCCACACGTTGTCCAAGCCACACAATATCAAACATGGTGTTGGCACTTCTGAAAAGGCAGAGAAAGAAATACCATTGTTTTATGTTTAGGAGGCATTATTGGGAAGGGTATGTTAATTTTTTACACAAGAAGAATTAGTAATTGTATTTGTGTCATAAGACAATGAAGTTTATTATTTCAGAATTACAGCATGCGTCCTTGTTTTAATCCACTGTTTTTACTCCACAACAATTTGCCAACAGTATTTTTTTGATAAAAAAAAGTTATAAAAGTTGTCTGTTCTAAAGACTTTCCATTTTTTGTCTGTTTATGTGAAGCTTGAGTTGCATCATGCTTTTACAGACAAATAATCAACACTTTGATCAATCAGAATAGTGATTTTAAGGCTGCAACAAAACATATATAATATTTCACACAATAAAAGTAATTAATAACTGATTCTGACACAGACAGCAGTTTTTAGTAATAATGTAGTAATAATTTAGTAATTATGATCAGACTTACACTTCATTGGCTGTGGACTGAATACCTCCGTGCGCTACAAGCATCCAGTAGTTGCCTCCATTTGTCCTGAACTTGCATTTTTTGCTCTCTTTATCAATCTCCATTTGAAAAGTCTCCATGTCTGTTTCATCATCCTGATTTGCAGAGATGTTCACCCCTGTGACAAAAAAGTAACAAACATTTACTTATTGATAAAGTTTTTTCTATTAATCACAAACACATCACCATGACCATGTTTCTACTATTTTACAGACAAAATATACAGAAACACATTAACACATTTTGTACTATTCCACGGTGTTAAATTCTGAGAAACCGGATGAATCTGCTCTAATGTTTTTTATGGTAGTTCTATGCCACATTATCTCACCTAACTAGCTATCATACAATAAATTATACATAATTTTAAAAGAAAACTTAAAAGAAACACTTAAAGATTTAAAAGAATCACTTACTTGAGAATATACAATTTTTATTTTTATACTTTTAATTGTTCCAGTGTATTTTTTTATAGTAAAATATTTTTGGTTTATAAAAATTTTGTTTGTCTTGACTTTGTCTGCCTAATGTTGTTTGATGTTTATTAATGGTAATGTTTAATTATAACTTTTTTGCCTTAAAACAATTATGAAATAATTCAACCTATTTTGATATTTGTTTTATATATTATCAAATAATTTACATTAATTAAGGATAAAACTACTAGTCAATCAAGTAAAATAATTATACTTAATAAAATTGATAAAATGCATAGAAATAGGTTAAATAATCAAAATATTAGTAATAATATAACAGACAAAATGGTTTTCACCAACCAAATGTTTTTTAATGCAAAGTGTCCACAAACATACTCATTTACACGCTCAAACAAAAAGGGAAGATCTACACGTTTAAATGGACATGAGAGCTTGTTGCTTTTGTTCCATTAGGAAATGCCCCAGATAGATTGCAATTGCTCATGCCGAAAGTAGATGCATCCTAAAATATCCCTTGATTATTTCCTTAATCCTTTAACAGCCCAGATCTTGAACCTTAACCCTCCACTCTTCAACCCTCCCCCTCTCTGACCCCTCCCCTCCTCTCATTTTGTGCTCCCATAATACCGTCAGTAGAGAAATGCAAAGCTGCACTGTGGGGCCCAATAAGCAGCTTTGAGTGGCATATGTACAATCCATCAGCACTGATGCTCAGGTTCTCAAGCAGCATAGAAAAGAAAAGAAGGGGGCTGAAGAAATGCCTGTGTTTTGATGGGACACAGCAGGCTTTCTAAGACATGCTGGGACAAAAACCACGGCTATCAGCACAACCTGCGGGCATCCATCGCTCACGCATGGAATGCCTTTTTAAAATTCTCAATTTAATGTTTATGTTTCATGCATGTGTGCTGCTTTCTGTACAATCGTTCCCTAGCAATATGTTATCAATTATAATTGTATCATGCAGCCTATTGCGATTAGCAATAAATGATATAATTTCATCAGCGCAGAATACATGGACTGCTTATTTTTCATATTTATCATGGACTGCTTGTTTCTACCACAACCCAGGTTAGAGTGATCTCTGAGAGAAAAGTTTTTTGATAATTTCACTGCAGACCCTTCATCTCAGTGTCCCGTTACACTTCATTTTCCAATTTCATGTCTGATTCTTCCTTACTTGTCCACATCAGATAGAAAGTTAGGGGCCAGCTGTGACTGGACTCTCCCCTTATCTACTCGTTTGATCAGTTCTCCTTCACAATGTGATGGCCACAAAGCTCAATCCTGCACGCTTCAGAATGACCTCAGGCCCATCACAGAATACTCCCTCTCGATTTACTAACCCTTTTCTGTGCAATGTAACAGGACCCAAAGATACCAAGACAGAGAGAGCCTGAAAACTAGGGCAGGTAGAACAGTATACATGGTTCTTGTCAGACGTCTACTTGATTAAATTAAGCGATTTAAATAGGAACCATACATTTTAAAATTTGTTCATTTATATACCCAGAGCGGAACCTGCACCAAGACCCGTATATAGTCGATCCCCTGGACAGACATCCTTGTGTTGGTGCACTTAGGAATCCTCAGTCCATTGCTAGAGTGGTTATTGGCATTAAAGACATTTACCGAGAGATGAATTATGAATGGAAATTCTCTTGTGGTTTACCAGTTGCCAAGTACCCCTCTTCATTTTGTCAGTTCTGCTTTGCTTTTAGCATAGACAATAAAAAACTACCAAGAATGCAAACCTGTCCATCTGTTTTTTACAGTCTTGATGCCCAAATTCAGTAAAGGACATTGAAAACAGATTTTCCTCACTAGAATGTTTGCCTAATTTGCTATTTTAGTCAATAAGTTCCCCGTCATCGCTTCACCCCACAAACCTACTTCCTTATAATCTTGGTTACAATCCAACAGATACTAGCACATCTCCAATCCAAGCAAATATCTTCCAAACAGAGAAAGGTTTTGAAAAACAGCCACCCAATGTCACTTCTCATTATTGATTACAAGATCATCTGAGTTTGTATTGCTTCCTAGAGTGAGGCACCCAGGGCTTAATGAACCCCAGACCTGCAGCACTGATTGGAGGACTTGTCGGAAGTCATCTTGGCCTTCCTTCATCATGCACAGACTCTCTGGGAGAAATGAACTGCTGCATCCATTAGCAGAATTACTTTGCTTAATTGCTTTTTGTATGGGATGAATATGCAGTAGATGGATAGAGATGCTTCTTTTCCATTAGCTACAACTACTCCATCTGCTGTGCACCATTCTCTCTCTCTTCTTCCCACTACCAAAACATCAAAACTTTGGCGATGCATCTCTGCCTCATTTTTCACAACATAGAATTTGTATTCATTGTCAATATTTCAAATGAAGAAATTACAGTTTGTAAATTGTATTTTCAGATTTGATTGTTCAAGAACACAAAAGTGATTTTAACAGCCCTTAATTATGGTTCTAACAATTTTTTTTTACATTAATTTGGTGTATTTCTAATCACAAACTAATCATGTAAAAAAAATTATAATATGGCACTCTCAGTAAAGCTAATTCTAGTATAAGAAAGCCATTGCAATCAGTATAGTTGATAAAATCAAAAATGGGTCAAATTTGATCTTAGTAGAAAGAAAATGCAGTTATGACTAGCATAACTGGCGTATCCTGTTATGAATAGATTAAGGTTGCAATGGACAAACAGTTTCACTCAAAAATCATATATCATTTGTAAGCCACAGATACAGTGAGATGTATGTATATACTGTATACATACTGTTCAGCTTTCACCTCAACATTTATATTGTGTTTGGCTCATCCTAGCCTAATTAATCTAGTCTATTTAATATGGTATGCAATCACTCACTCCATCGCCTTTCTTTCCCTGTTTTTTTTTTTTTTTTTTTTTGCCCGTCCATCTAGAAGATCAGCTCTCCCAGAGGATTCTCTGATTTGCCTCCCTGTAGTGGCCTTTCTTATAGCATGGGTTCCAGATAAAGAAAAGCAGTGAAAGGCTTGTGTTTCTGAAAACTGACTCCACCATCATTGAAATGACCCTGTCCACTAAATTATTTATTGCACCTTGCCGCTTTCGGGTGTATGCGTCTGCATCTTTGTATCTGTCCACATGTGCAGGTTTTTATCTCTTACTGTGTGTCCACGATCATCATCCTACTGCCAATAAAGAGGGGAAATGACACCGTTGCTTTGTGAGAATGTATGAGCAAGTATGTATATCTTCCTGTGTGTGTAAGAAGAAGGAATTAGAGAGAATGGAACCAGCTTCTGTTCCCTACAATGCATATTCAGAGCCAATGACTTGCTACAGTAATTTATCTACCGCAGGTGGCTCAAAGTGCTTACCAGGAACACTGTGCTGGAGATGGTGGAAACCATTTCAGCATGCAAAGTAGACATTACACTATCGCTGCGACAAGCAAGTCAACGTAGACGCCTGGTCAAATAGGGAAAAAAAAGTGCAATGTGCTATCAGTTTGTTTAGCCAGCGAATATAAAACAGCAGCATCTGGCCAAACAATAAAGCAATGCCCAGCTGAAGAGACAGTTGCAGTAAATTATATAGCTAAGGTCAAGCCCATGCACAGGGCCTTTTTCCCCCACCAGCTTTATAATATCATTACATTTCATGAGACTGCAACATTCGCCTTGCGCTAATGTGGTGATCTATTTTTTCCTAAAACAGCTTGCTAAGATGATTTAGTATTATTCTTTCTTGATTCACTGCTGTTCTCTACATCCATGCATTCTTAAATTCGGGGAAAAAAACTGGCATGTAGAGTGGAGAAACATTTTGTTAAACTGATTAACAGACAATGATTTGAGTAACACACAGAAAAGGAACACTTTCAGGTATTATGTTAATTGTAATACTTACCATTATAATAATAATGGTAATACTTGTTCATTTCAAGGAAAATTGCATCACTTTGTGTGTAGAACAAGAACAGCTTCAAGGATGGCATGCAAATTCTAACTTTGAATAAGTTAGTATTCTCATTGTCACAATTTTTTCACCATACCAACACCAACTTTTCTTCAATAATACCTGAGGCCCTAATCAAGACAAAAAGGATAGAAGTACTTGCCTGAAAAATACAACTGCCAAAAGCAGTCGCGTAAACAAATGGCAAAACGGTAAAACTGAGAGTTCACCATTTACAACACTTCGTCTAGAATACCATAATATACATGCTGCGCTTTATTATTTATATTTATATTATTTATTATTTATTTATTTATTTTTAATTTACAGACCATGTGACTTATTTAAATAGAAGTAACTAACTAAACTAGATTATTTTTATGTGAGAGAATTGGGGGGTGAAATCAGTTATCTACCTCGTATAAATAAATGAAGTAACCTGAACTTCACAAACAGCTTCACTTAGGAAACTTTGCATGTTGCTGAAAAATCTGAGACTAAAATCTAAATTTTAATTAAAGAGTTAATTTGCCTGACTGTACAATAAAGACAATTTAGTATAATGCATTTAATATAATCTGTGCCCCTTTATAGTTACCAATAATTAAATAATTATAATATCCATATGTGAAAGATAGATATATTATGTTCGACTACTTTTTGTTAAATTATTAGTTTACTTTACTTGTTTGTCCCAGGCATCAGGTTTGCTGGGTGGTACTGGCTTTTCTACTCATACTAGGTCCATGGCACATCAGTAAGACTCACTTACTCACTCACTCTCTCTCTATAGTGCTTATCCTGTACAGGGTCATGGGAGGCCTGGAGCCTATCCTGGGGGAATTAGGGCATTAGGCGGGTTACACCCTGGACAAAGTGCCAATCCATCACATGGCACAATCATGCATACACTCTCTCTCTCTCTCTCTCTCACACACACACACACACACGCAGAGTACAGGCAATTTGGAAATGCCAATTAGCATGTCTTTGCGAGGATACCGGAGTACCTGCTAGAAACCCACTAAGTATGAGAACATGCAAACCCCACACACACAGACCGGAGGCAGCCCTTGCAAATAAAAATATAAAGCAAATGCATCTAAGCAAACACTGATTGAGATGTAAGTTTCTAGGAGTGAGAAAGTGAAATTCCTAGAATCCCTGTTGTTTTTTAAAGGGCAAATTAACCCAAAATAACTTACTTATTACTTAATGCATTTAGCTGGCATGTATGTAAAGCTAGCGTCTGTAAAGCACACAGCAGTGCTCTAGTCTCAGTTACCTAAGCTGATGGTGACCGAAGCTGTATGGTAATGAACTCTGTCACATAAAACTGCTACAGGAGAACAGAAAAAGAGAAGGATGGAGAGTCATATCTGCCATTACATCTTGGAAAAGATGTAACAGCAGATTACAGAGATACTTCCAGGAAAGATCGCTGACAATGCAGCAAATTAATAAAATAGTTTTTCTGTTTAACTCGATTTCAACTAAAACTTCCAGTCTGACATCATTTATCCAGTAAAATGTAATTACCTTGTACCCTCAGTATATTTAATTTAGGAGTGTATTGTACTTGTTTAGTGCTTTAAATATTCTTATCTATATCTTTATTTGGATTTAAACCAGATATGGGCATGGTGAAGTTTTTTTTTATTGTTCTTCTTTGTTTTTAAATACATATTATGCTTACCACTATGAAAAACATAAAAAATTAAAAATAAAAGCCAGCACTGGTAGTATGGTCTTTTAACTCCAGCTATGACTTTAGCCACTCATTAAACTTCTAATGCCCTCTCATTTCTATTAACATTTGTGCTGCTTATATTTGTGTAATATTTTTTTAATAATAAAAAATAAGAAAGTTGTTTTCCATAGTATAAACATCTTGATCACAGATTCCTTCGCTCCTTCTGGATGCAAACTACTAGTCTCACCTAAATGCCTTGGGTAGGCAAGCTTTCAAAAAAAAATTTAATAGCGCAACTTCTATTCATGTTTTTTAGCAGTTTAGAACAATTTATTCACTTCAAAAACAAAACAAAAAAAACAAAACAATATTAATCCCTAACACTTTAAAACACATACAAATAGATTGCATCCCGAACAACTTACCTTGTCGAATGGAGACAAATCTCTTATTGGCAGCTTGAAACACCACCTGTGGATGACTCTCCTCTAGGTCAAACAACTCATCCTTGCCTGGTTTGGAGCAGCGTCCTGAGCGTAGGGTACCTGTTGGTCCCATTGGGCTCAAGTATTTTCCTTCAAAGTCCTTAAAGGCTAACTTTCCTGATTTTAGCTCCAACGTGTATACAGTCCCACGGCCATTTTCGAACAACAGTTTCCCATCGTTGCTTAAAAAACGTCTGTCACTGGTCTTGAGGCAATACTTGCCATCCACGTAAACCAGAGTTAGAAGAGCATCAACACCCCATGGTATGTTGCTGTCCACAGCTATTTCACTGTCAGGTGCAGATAGATGAGCATAACGCTTGCGAGCTACACTTAGCAAGTTGGCTTGTGGGTGAAGGGCCAGGTGCATAGTCCAAAGCTCTGGCTCACCAATGGTCTGAGCAAAGCATGACAGGTGGTCTTTCGATCCTCCAAAGAAGCGCAGGTGTGGCTCAGACTGCAAGGCCCAGCGGCCATCTGACTGTGCCACAATTATAAACCTGCAGCCACTCTCCCGTATCTCAGCTTCACAACTCACCTTGCCATCTTTGTCAGATGCCAGGTAGCGGCCCAGGTGGCTCTGCAAGTACACCACTTGGCCATCAATCTCATCTTGCTCAAGTGTCCAGATCTGCTTCTTCTTGAGACTTGGAGCTGAAGCGTTCACTTTGAATCCAAAAGCCTCTGCTGTCAGGTAGCGATTTTCATAATTAATCAGCCCAAACTGAAGCTTGAGGGCTTTATTGCCATTTATAGGCATTGTGGTGTAGAACTCAGTTGAAAGCAACAGAATAATAATGGGGTCCAAAGATGAAATCAATTAGCAAACTAATTAGCTTTTTTGTTTTCGCTGTCTTAACTAGCTGAACTCACTCAAAAACAATTCTCAACAAGTGTAATAAAGTCTACCCGATTTTTAGTCTATTGTTTGTTTGTAACTTACTTTGTTGTTACATATCCCCTTTTCATATTAATTTGGTCCTTGATAATTTGAGCTTTCTTTTAGTAATTTGATAAAGTCCTTTGTGTTTCTTCCTTCAAAAAGACAGTAGTCTTTCTCCCAAGAGAGCTTAGCAGAGCTCAGTTTTTCTGTTTCCTAATCAGCTCAGATTAAAATCAGCAGGACTCAATACCTCAATCCAGTGAGCTGCTGACGTCACCTTGATCCCACCAGTTCCCTTTCTTCCTGACTCACTCACTCCCTTCCTCCCCTTGTCTCCATCTCTCCTACTGTTTCTCAATGCATTGACCAATCTTAGCCAGTTTTGGCCTACCAGCAACCACTTGTGGGAGTCTTGAATCCTAAAGAGACATTGTCTGGTGCCATAGATTGTAACTGCTCAACAATTTTTTCCTGTCCACCTTATTAATTCCTGGCCTTTTCCTCTTTGCAGACTTTACTCATATTTTAGTTTTCCAAAAGGTCTCTTAAAAGTTCGTCATTAAATAGAGGCATCTATGAATCCCAACAGGCAGACCATTTGCAAGATGTCAACATTTTCAATCCTCACAAAGATGACCAGGTAATTTTGTTGTTACTCCATACAAAAGTAATCACTTTTGATATTTGTATTACCTGTCACCCCTTGACTTTTCTTCTTCTTCTTCTTCGTCTCTGTTAATATGTCTTTTTGTCCATTCTTTCCTCTTATTTCACGTGCACTTTTAAGGTGCTGTAATCCATCCTGTCCATGGTTCCTGTGTTTTTATTATGTTCCCCAGTCTCAAACTCCTTGCTGATGGTGATTGGACAGAAAGCTGAGCAACCAGAGCCCTCCCTGGTGGCCTGAGTATGTGATCGGTTTTCCAGCAAACACTTGATATAGAGTTACATGCCTTCTCTGATTTCAAGCTTCATGGTTCTTGGTTAGAGGGGCTTTATTTGTACATGTGCACATTTTGGTGGCCTTATAAAGAAGATAACTAACAGTAATTTAAATGTGTCCATATTTATTTCGCTTCCAGAATCTGAAATTGATAAGACATCCTAAATCTCAAACATATTCAGGGAAAAAAAAAACTGTGGTATATGCGAGAGGCCCCTTAATCATCCTTTCAGTTGTCATACTATATTATTAGCTTGTTCTAATCTACTAACAGCCCTCTCCATTCTCTTTTCTCTAGTTTGTCTTGATTACAGGACCTTCTATTTGACAGTGACTCATTTCAGGTGCATGAAAAAGGCAGAGCCAAATGCATACAAGCAAATGCCAGGTTTCCAATTATACAAGCCTAGTTTAATATCTAATAGGATCTATAGAAAACTAATTTTCCTTATCCCCCCCAAAATGTAATACAACATTTGACGATGAAATGTGTTGTAGTGGCCGTGGCTTATTCATGTATCTTCATCTTTATCTTTCGAATGGATGAAGATTTGTTAATACTGTGGGTTAAACAGGTTGACAAGCTTTACAGACCTTGTTTGACAAATAGGCTTCTGTAACCTGTAAGCCAGATTATACAGTCTGTACACACAGGCACAATGCCTAAACATTTTTTAGAGCTCTTATTAGCATTATTAGATTTAATAGACATGGATACTTTTTGGGCATCTGTTTTATCTTGCATATGGGACTTTAATGTGACATTTAAAACATAATGAGCATTAAAGATACAATATAAAATATAATTATATATAAAAAATAGCAAGCTTTCAGGTAATTTTGTTGACTGTCACTTTCAGACGTTCGACACATAGGTCTATGGTCTATAGCATTATACTGGCAAAAATAACAAAAAAATATATATTTGTAATAAATGTACAAGTGAAACCACTAGAGGACAGTAGAGTTATAGGTGTATAGAGAAGATGAACCAATCTCTCTCCATTTGTCCATATTTATTAATTTTGTACCTGAATTAAATCTTCAGGTGTGTTTGTTTTAAACGGTGTTTCACCCACATGATAAAATCAAATAAGTTAGTATGTGTTTATATATGCTGCTATATGATACACATATAAGACTTATCTAAATCTGTTTCATAAACATGAGCCATGTTTCTATTATTAGAGGCTTTTTAATAAATATTTAATATATTATTTGCATATAAAACATACAGACCCTTTAAGGTTTAGGCAAAAATTAAGAGAGACTAATATCCTTTCTGACGAACTAGACTCTTCATCAAAACTGCCTATTTTGGGGGTTATTCCTTACAAAGCATATTATTCAGATACAACACTGATTTTTCAGTAAAATTACAGTAACATTTTTTGGAGTTTGAGGCGTTATAATACTAACTCATCTACGATATAAGTGAAGCTCTTTGACCAAAACTAAAACACAATAACAGGAACCAAAAACTAAAATAGAGTGAACTGACCAATACACTCATGGAATACAAAGTAGAGCCATAAGTACAAACACAACACCTTGAGGTTTTGCTCTACAATAAGGAACATTAACTCTTGGAGTTGTGAACCTCTGAGTCCAATTCTTTTTTTCTTTTCTCCCCAACATACCAGACTACTACAACTAAATTATTACTAGTATTGTTCTATTTGTTGATGTTCTGCACCAAACACATTGCCATGGCCCATTACCTAGACCTGATCCAGCATGGTGCAGAGTGGTCATATGTTGTGATGTGTATGTATGTGTGGTGTGGCTGCAACAGCAGTGGCTCTTGATAGGCAAGCAGATGTTTTTGGGAGGCCAGTCCTGCCAGGTTCACTCTGAAATGGTGCTTTAGAGCCCATTACCCTGCTCCTCTGATGACACTCAAATAGCTATCATTACCACGCAGCCCAGGGAGGGAGTGTGACTGTTACAGAGAAAGAGAGAGAGAGAGAGAGAGAGAGAGAGAGATGGGGGGGGGGTACAGGAGTGAATGGAATGAAGCTAGAAAAAAAGGAGTTTAAAATGAACATTTCAGAGTTAACAGCCTCCAGCCTTTTCTACCCTATTAACTGCTATGCTGCTCTTCCTCTCCACTGTTGGGAGTGATGCACTATCCTCAACACCACCAGCTCATGTACACCTCTCTCACATTATGTCTCTATGTCAATCTCTCCATCATTCACTCTCTTCATCATCTGTTTCATTTCCCTGTCTCCTGCATCCTCCTTTACCCATGATCTTTCTTCTCCACCCTCTGACAACCTCTCTTTCTTTCTTCCCCTCCTCCCACTTGCCCATCCTCAATTTTTCTCACCCTCCTCCCCTTGACCCCATCTCCAATGATCCCTGCCTTTAGAAAACAAAGATTCATTTCCATCACTCTGTCTCCTCTTTATTTTTCTTTCTTTTTCTGGGAAAGACTGAATCCCTTTTCTGCTTCCATCAATTTTCCACCATCATCCATTCGTGTAGTCTTTCCTTATCCCTTTCCACACCACCCCCTACCTTGCATGACAGTAACATGTTTCAATTAAGATGTGGCAGTGCTGAGAAGGGCAGATGGCTCACACTGCCAGTGTCCAGTTTGCTCAGTCACCTATGACCAGTACACTGATTCAAGCCTACAGTTCACACCACCTTGGTCACTGTTGCACGATTTTTGGAGCAAAGAAAATAACATGATTTGCAATTAAATATATTAAATGAGTTATTCAATAACATGATTTTTTATTTTATTGTTTTCTCAGAATACACAGACTCCAGATAGTATTTATGTTGCACTCCTCAGTGAAGGGAGACATACAATCTAACACATGATAAGTGCACTTAACCATTTATTGATTACAATATTATAACTGTTTGTGTAGATGTTGTGTAATGCAGAAAGAAAGGAGAAAAGATGAGAAGCTTAAATGTGTCTACAATGTTTAGAGGTGGAAGCCCAAGTTATATGTTACAGCCACGAGTATTTGCTCGCCCGCTTCACCCACACCAGCGCAACGGAAATTGGTGTTCTGGTAGATTTACTGAGGGTAAATGGCAAGAGCATTCTCCAACACGCCAAAGGCTCTTGCTGACCAAAAGGTGGCACTATTGCTTTACAGGATGGTGGCATTATTGCTTTACAACATTTACAAGAATAAAAACAGGCTAATGCTTAGTTGGTCGGTTGGGCTACATCCATGACTGCAAATATAATAGGGCTATACACTGTTAAGTAAATATATGATACTCCACGGGATTGATAAATAAATAAAATATTAATTAATAAACAACAATAACTTTTTTGTGTAAAATATACAAAAAAGTTATTGTTGTTTATAAATTAATATTTTAAAATTTTATATATAAATAAAAAATATAAATAAAAAGTATATATATATATATATATATATATATATATATATATATATATATATATATATGATTTTCTTAAGTCTACTCATTGCCAATTGTTTGTCCACCCAACGGAAATTATTTTCTTTTTAAAATAAGAAATAATAGAGTCAAATACATGCAATATTTAAAATAAACAATTATTTTCACATTAGCATAAGCTGCCTATTTTTATAATGATTGTGTTGATTTTAAGCAATTGGAAGTGTAAATGCAATAATCATTGCAATAATCAAAGAGTATGATTGTCCTTGCAATAGTGGTTTCATATTTAGAGTCTGGACATAGCAGCAATATCACATCAATCTACAGTATAACATCAGATTTATCAACAGTTTTATTTTGTAATCTGTGCTAATAAGTGCAGATAGAAAAATAGTAAACCGATCATAGATTCAACACTGGGTTATTCACAGGAATACAGAAAAGTACCAGAATTAGGTGAGGACTAATCTAAAATAAAATAATAGAATTGTATGACAAGGACTATGCATAAAGGAATAGAGACATGCATGAAATATAGCATATACAATAGGTATTTACCAGAGTTAAAATAAATTATTGTGTACAGTAAAATACAGCCTGATCCAGGCATTTCATTAGTGGGCTGTTTTGAGACAATATTATTATGGTAATATAATTCAAATATAATCTCAGCTCTATATAAGTGTATTAGATAACAGATAAATATATTACAATAATAGTTCGTTGCAGAAATATAGACCCTAATATTTTGAAAGTGGAAACCCAAAAGGTAGGGAGGAATGGGTTAAAAAGTCGAGCACGTTAAGATGAATAGAAAACCGCAAGAAATCGCCGACCAATCCGTGTTGAGATTAACACTTTGTACCTTCATGATTGGTTAGAGTGGACTCAATGCATGTCCGTTCTTACGTACAGGATTTCTGACCCACGTGGGGCGTGCGATTGTTGCGGAGCTTCTATTGGCTGCAGGAGCGTCAGTAAACTCCTCCTCGCGTGATGAGATTGGCTACAGCCCTCGGACTCATGCCCGCCCCTACCTTGTTCTCTGTGGAAGGAAATACCCCTGAGTGAGTGAGAGAAAGAGAGCGCGCGCGCGCGTGTGTGTGTGTGTGTGTGAGAGAGAGAGCGCAGTCGGCTCGTCGCTTCGCATCTACGAGACAGCACGTGAAACTAACACGGCTCTGACATTTTGTACCGCACCTCTTAACAACCTTAATATGATTTCTTTTAAAAACATGATTATTTGATATGATATTTAACTCCACATTCTCTCCGCCTTTGCCTGTGTCTTGCAGCATCGCGCGTGTGGTATTTCATTTGATTCAAGCCTTCTCCTGCCATCTCTCTCTCTCGCCCTGTATCACACTGCCGTTTGAAATCAAGATACATTTGAGCAGACCTCACACGCAGACGTGCACGTTTTTTTTTTCACCATTACAACACGCAAGTGTCGGTAAAACGCGGCGTCCGAAGCCAATCACACGGCATCAATGCTTGCTCACACTCCATCATCATCTAACATACAATTTGGGGTTGTTGTTATAAAGATAGCTCTGGTCCCATCTATCCACCCATTTAGTGTCTACTGGCCTAAATTTGACCTGCCCATGCTCTGCACACTGATGGCCATCTGCTCTAGGACAAGATGAGTGTTCAGGCCTCAGGTTCATTCACTTCACCATTGCTGCTCAATTCGGGTTACCATTAAGTTCCCCCACCCAATATATAAACCCCATAGACATAGTTTACACAAGGTACTAAAATCTGAAATCCTCTCTAATTTAGCATCTGCATTTTTTAAGGGTGAGTCAAGGAGGTTTCAAAGGCACAGAATCCTGCACAAATTTTGTATTTTCTTTCTAATGAAGTGCGCACAAAGGTCACAGTACTGAAACTGATAAGCCACTGCTCCACACTCTGCTCTAAAGTGAAATTGTGTTGGATCCAGATGTCATCACCACACTCTCGTAATGTCAGGATCCAAGACTGACCACACACTTGCTAAAGTGGTTGCTTACGGTATGTGATCCTGTCCCCTCCCTACTTCTTCTGTCATTAATGCCTGGCCAGCTGAAGTGTGCCTTTGAATTCTGGGACATGAGTTAATGAGTTAATTAGTTTATAGGGTGATTTTTCTTTCTGTCATTCTCTTTGCCCCTCTTTCTCAATCACTCGTACTTTGTTGAGTGATGATATCGCACACATTTTTGTAATTTACCCACAAACGTGACCAATCACACGTATACACATGCTTTGTCTTAGTTTGCCGCACATGCATTCACAAATCGCAGAGGCATCGTCCATGTCCTGACTCAGACACACTCATCTATAGACCTCTCTCTCTCTCTCTCTCTCTCTCTCCCAGATGCTGCCCTGCTGTGATGCCTGAAGCTAAGCAAGCCAGTAAGATTAATAACGAGCTGTCCCTCCCGAAAGGCAGGGCAAAAAAATACACTGTTTGCAGAGGAGAGAGAGAGTGAGTGGGTGTGAGTGGGACAGAGAGAGAGAAAGAGCGAGAGACACAGTGAGAGAGAGAAAGTGTGTGTAAAAAAAAGAGAGACTCTTTTTGTTGGCAGGTTAGTGCCATTCACTACCTCTAACACTCACACAGACCCTCCCCCGGGGCCTGCTGACATGGATTAATGTGTTTAGTACAATTATTTCATTTATTACTGTCTGGAGCTTTTTTCAGATAAGAACATTTTTCAGGTTGCTAACCATTATTACCTTCAGGACTTGCCAAGCAAAGGGGCTCGCGGTCAGAAGTGCTTCGTTCTCTTTTGTTAATGCTTCTCCCAGCATCTGTTTCACAGCTCTGCTGAAAGATTGAGAGGGGTTGAGAGAGCTCTATCTTTCTCTTCTTTTTTCTCTCCTTATGCCCTTAGACATTTACCGGAGGCAAGTCTGTTATGTTTAATGGTATGATAGAGTCTTATCAGCCCTTATATTTTATTTAAAAATGAAACACCTTTTGTGTGTGCATGATCTGTTGTGATTTTTCTTTTTCCACTTTAAACACATATTCTAAAGTTATATTTTTGTTTTTTTTTCCATTTCGTTCTTTAATATGGGCCATGGGAACTCAGAACAGGTGTGCTACCACCACTAATCCTCAGCAGGTAGCCCTATAACACTCACACAATAGCTGCCATGCTGAATGATGATACCTGCTCCAGAGGGTGGTGCACCTCTTAATCTATCAACCTACCCACCATGCACCAGCCCTTAGATCTTCTCTCCCCGTGTGTATCCTCACATTGTGACTCTCACATCTGGCTTGGGCATGCCTGTACCCTAGTCCTAAATGACATTGATAGCATGCACACCCCTGGTAGCACACAGACTGTTATTAGTTGCTACCACCCACAAACAGTACATTTAAAATTTTACAATGGAAATGTGAATGTTCACACAATCTGTTTTAATTGGCTGCCTTTCTGAGACTGGTAAGAACAAATGAGATGGACTGAGCACCCACCCCTCCTTTCACACTCATCCCTTTCTCCTGCTGTTTGCCGCTCCTTGATTAGCATTCTACATTTCACAAGCACCCAAGTACAACACACGGGCCATTTATAAAGCAAGCGGCAGCGCAAGAGACATCTCTTTATGATGTCTCTTGCACTGTCTGGGCAACCTGATCTCATGAGAAATGTGTACAAATTTGAGTGAATAGAGTGATGTGGTCTGATTTGACTAAATTTTACAGATGCTGTACAAAGACTAACATTGTCGCAACCTTTTTCTTAATCTGTGTAACTTTCCATATGAGTTGAGCAAATTGTGCAAATAAATTTGCAAATGGGAGTCTGGGTTGGTCTGGAACAATCAGAAAAGCCTGAGGAAGACTGTTAAAAAAATTACATACAGATACAACAGTTTATAATTCCAACATTACAACTGTGTGATTTATCATGGTTTGGCTTAACCATTGATCAGGCTGGCAGGAATATGAAGGCTTGAATGATACCCTTCTCTGGGTAGAAAATATCAACAAGGTCAGCCCCCACCGGTTCAGACAATCAGTCACCGGGTAGTCATGGCAATGTGTTGCCATGGAACCTGCTTTGACTGCATGTCTGATGGTACCTTTGTGTCCAGAGGGCAGAGGTCCAGCTCTGGCCTGAAGTTGCTTACATCTCATCAATGAGCCTGGGTGAGTATGTTTGCATGGGACACTTAAGGATGTATCAAATCATTAAAGGTGCAAAAACTTTGTGCCAAAGAAAGGTCATTATTGGGATTGTCAGGGAGTAGCTGGGGAGCTTGAGTGATGATGATACCCGACTTTGTCTTATAGCCTTATGCTCTCGACCGTGGCTCTTTTCCCCCAGCATTGATTGAACAGGGGTCACTGATAATGAAAGCTACACATTGTCATCATTTATCACCCTGGTTTGGTCTAAAAGTACCCCATAACGATTTGTCCTGATCACCTCCTCCTTACCTAAAATGTTCTATCTTCCTCTAACTTTCCTCTTTTATCTTTTACCCCAAAACTCATTTAATCTGCTACCTCTGGCTCTTAAAAGGCTCGCCTAAGAAAGCATAACATTATTTGTAATCTAGAGCAGAGTTGACTTTAAAATTACAACACAAATCGTACTGCTATAATTAGGGCACTTGTTTTCCAGCAGAGACAATAAAACTTGCTTACCCAGATGGCAGGAAGTCACGGCTTTTGCTCTGAATGAGGAAAACGGTCATCAGAACATGAAAAACAGGTATTTCCCAACAATGGAAACAATAACAAGAGCCTGGATCTTTCACCATCCCCTCTATGTGATTGATATCCCTTTACGACACATATTGCAAGAGCCGACTTGCTCAGAATTTGGCTCAGCTTCCATCGGCATGACTGTAAGCTGATATGTGGAGAATCATTCTCCTGTTGTTGATAATGTATCAAAGTCAAGGCTCCTCAGAAAGGCAAGCAGAGTGAGAGTGAGTTGAGGAATCTCATGTCTGTCCTTTTTTTTTTTTTTAACAATCAAAAATCCTCATAACAGAATTTTGAGCAGTTTAAGCACAGTTTCACATCAGGTTAAAGCAGTAGATTACATGCCGGTTGAAGAAGGCACAGTCAATTGTATGCTTACTCCTACATGTAGCATCGGCTTGTTCCACTACAGCAGCTTGAGATAATGACAACAAGACAAGCATACCTTCAACAACAACACACCTAAATCACATGCTTCCCCTGCTCTCAGCCCTCCATCTGTTTCCCTGCCTTCGGGATCCACGTACCTGTCCACGGTCATTATGCAGTGGATATACAGTATATTCATGCACAGAGGGGTCTAAGTGCCACCTGGCAGCAACCGTCTGCTAGATATGTCTGCTTTAGCCAGTGGCAGACCACAGAAAGAGTGGATTGCAGAAAATTAATCAGACAATGAAGAGGATGTGGTGGCAACTATATATATGTACCTGTGAACATGTGAACATTAGTCCGTGAGGTGTGCTTGCACTTGCCTAAGACCTCTCTTTGGTAAACATTTGAATCAATTCCAGAAGGCAGACCAGTTGCTCACATGCTGGTGCTTTACAGTAATTAATCTCATTTCAATTTATCTCATGTGATATCCACTTCATTCATACTTTTTTGCACAGGACATTAAGATACGTCTTGATCCTTGGGTAAACAAATCCTTGTCTTACTTTAATTTGCTTACATGTATTTATTTAGTGGCTTCATACATTCATCAGTGTTGTACTTTCCTTCTTTTACACACACACACACACACACACACACACACGCTTCATACTATAAAAGATTTATTACATGGTGTAATGGGGTACCTGGCAAACAGTGTGAGCTGGTGATTAAATACAGGTCTGTAAATGTCACTTGTTTTTTAATGCCATGGCAACAGAGCCACTATTTTTATTTTTGTTTGGTCTTAATTGTCACTGCCAGTTGCTTCGTTATGCCCCATGCTACTTTAATACAGCATTGTATCCTAGCTGGCTTTGCAGAAAATCATGCTTTACATTCCAAAATTTATAAACTGTATTACAATAGAAAATATATTGATGAATATATTGCAATAAAATTGCGAACATTGAGAGACCACGGCCTTACAAAAAGGGAATCACTAAGAGACGGAGAATGTTACTTCGTAAAGCTATGGCAAACAAACAAACAAACAAACAAATAAATAAATAAATAATTTCTATAGTTGTACCAACAGGGTTTGTCAAACAGTTGCTTGCTTGAAAGCCAGGATGGTACCAGTCCAGTCCACTGCAGGGCAAGGTACACACATTCCCACACAAGGGCAATTAATTATTGCTATTCTACAAGAACATTGGAGAAACATTTAAAATGCCATACAGACAGGAACCCAGCCCAAGATCAAACCAGGGACCCTAGAACTGTGAGTTGGCAATGCTGTAGGTCTGTGTCTGTAGCAAGAATATGTGTCATTATCATCATATGCCCCAGGGCAGAGATGGACACTAATCTCCATGGTTTGTATATAAGCAAGTAGTAAGGACTCATGGCACACACTGAAGTTTATTTATCTTTACTCTGTGAGTGTGAGAGTTCAGTGTGCTCTGGATCAAATAGAAATCTACTACACATGGCATTGTGCGCTCTGGGTCTCCCCTTTTTCTTCTCAGCCACTTGAGACAGAGTAGAAATATACAGCTCCAAGTGCCCTTTTCCCTAATGGAAGTGAACATCTTTTATGGTTAGGAGTGAAAAAGAAGCTGCCCCATAAATTTCTTACCAATAACAGGTATTAGTTGCTGAGGAGAGCTGGTACCATTCTGGGCTGATAGTGGTCTCTGAGAGGGCTGCCTTCTTTAATGTCTCCCTCCCCAAAAATGTATTTATATTTCCATATAAAACTGCATGGTGTATATAAATGATCAAGTGAATGGTTATGGCAACAAGATATCCAGGGTTTCCTGATTGCATTTCAACAATTACATAAAAAACATGAAGTGCTTTGCTGAAATACACCCACCATGATACTGTATGGCACTACTAGATTCTATTTTATGTCTAGTTTTACAACAGAACACACAGCAGTAAAGCTGTGGTAATGTGCCTTCACAAATGGGTGAAAAGATGATGCTTTTGTCTGTCTTGCTGTTCCTGATGTCGTTATGGATGCTGATTTGCAACTGGAATTTACCGCTTTTACTGACTTCCCTACAACCCCCCCCCTCCCAATTAGGTGCATGGTCACATAGGATGTTGTTTGGTATATTTGGCTGCGTGCAGATTGAATTTGCTCGAGGGTTGGGTTCGGATTTCTGCGGCACGACTGATTATCGGACCGTCTTGTGTAGAGCAGTAATGAAACAGTTATGCCACAGCCAGGCCTGTTAACAACAAGAATGGTGTGGTTTAAAAACACCCACACCTGAGAGTCCATTTCATGATGAATCAGACCAGCAACATAGAAACTGAGTAGAACAAGGAGGAAGGTGTTAAGAATGCAATGAGATGCTACGCAGAACAGATGGACCTTCGTTCAAGCTTTTGGGTGCCTGATTAAGTGATTCTAAAGTGACAATTTTCTCTCTCTCTCTCTCTCTCTCTCTCTCTCTCTCTCTCTCTCTCTCTCTCTCTTTCCCAAATGTTTTTCTTTCCCAGGCCTTGAACATTATTTCCCCTCCTCTCCCTCTGGAAGGGCAGGACTGCCTGACTCCAACTCAGCCTTGGCGATAACAGACCACCAGATAAACACCAAAAGCTTTTAACTTAATTCTGTTTGTGTGTGAGATCAATTAGCTTTTCAACAGAGTCATTCTTCTGATTATTTGGCCCTGTTTTTAATTATACAGTGATGCTGCAGGCTGTGAAAAAACCACAGAAAAGCTAACCCTGGATGAAGATAACTTAAGGCTTACAGTGCTTGATGTAGTTGTGGTAGGAGGTGTCACGCATTGGTGAGTCTCTGCTCATGATGTTTCAGTGCAGTTGCCACATCAGGTTGTATTTCATATTGCTAAACTAATTTTTTTTTTTTGGAATGCCACTACTTAATGTGCTCACAAGACTCAGTAATGCTAGCCTAAGATCTTGATCTTACAAGATTTTTTTTATAAGTATATCTTAATAGCCATGCAACCCAGCATATTCCCTCTCTTACTGTGCTACAGAGCACAACATGTTCCACTTTTAGGAATGTAATACATCATGCAAATCAATCACTATGTGCCCAACACACTCCACACAGTAAGAGCACACATAGACCTTTTATGGCCTCATGTGCATATCATCTTTCTGCTCTAGGCTAAACTGCCTCTGCTGAAGTAAGAGCAATGTGAAAGCCCTTTTCTTCTTCTTCTCTGTTTTTAATAGTCATGCCCCTGTGGTATTCAACTTAACAAAGAGATAAGCTGCTCATGGGCTTTTGCATATGTGCAGTATTAATCAACTTCGTTGCTTATTTTACTGGGAATAATAACTTTCGTGGAGATCAGTGAGAGGTGTATACAAATCATGACAGTGACTCAGTAACTGAAAGTTTAGCTTTGGCTCAACAAGAAAAGAGAGGAAATCTATGAAATAAAGGATGAATAAATAATGTCGTTTACTGGTACCTTACTACCAGTTCTTAAATACCACTATTCTTACAAATGACTCTGTAGTGCATTCAGTTCCTCTTTAAGCTTGTTATCCAAAGCGTGTGATAGTGTGATCCAAGGCAGGCCCTTAAGCAAGGTGTTTCTACATCAGGTGCTCACCTGTATGCCCTAAATCATTAATTTAGAGGGCAATTATACATATACTGCTTGGCCAAAAAAGTCAAATTATTGGGTCAAAATGGTCAAAATTTGTCAACTAGATAAATTATTGTGCTGCATCAAGCATAGAAAGCAAAGTACATGAAACGATGCATCCATCATATATAGTGCCCACTGTACAAGTCTCTGGAACCAGTGTGATGATCTGAGGTTGCTTCAGTTGGTCAGGTCTAGGCTCACCAACGTTATGTGGGAATAAAATGAAGTCAGCTGATGACCTTAATTCACTGGACCAGGGTATCACATCAATGGAGATTTTCTTTCCTGGTGGCACAGGCATATTCCAGGACTCCAGTTGTGAAGGATTGGTTCTGGGAGCATGAGGAATCATTTTCACACATGAATTGGGCACCACATTGTGTGCTGTAATCAAAGTTAAAAGTGATTGAATAAAATCTTAGAGTGTGTGGCTTTTTGGCCAGGCAGTGTATAATTATGTGAATGAAGCATTGCCCACCTAAAGCTTTTAGCTTCACAAGCATGGTATTCACTGTACTTGACAGTAGGTTTTGTGGCTTTATCTTGTGCCTTTAGATAACTTGCCTTTGAAGAGAGTTTGTGCTAGTGTGTGTTTACATGCTCATGTGTACAACACATACTGGTTGGTGTTTAGACCACCAGGCAGGTTGACGGAGATTTTGCATAAAAGTCACCTGGATGATGCTGGTCCTGTGTGTAATATGAAGGTCAGGTGGTTTCTTCTGTCCCCACTGTGAGCATGTTAATTGCTGAAGTGATGATTCACAAAAGGCTGATAAACTATCAGATCAGGCAGCCCACATCATACACTTCATCTCCATACAGGTGTAATGGTCCAGCAGTTCCCTTTAACATGAAAAGCACTGAACAGTTTGGATTTGTGTGGCAATGCACCTCAGTCCAGACAACAACAGTGAACCAAACAAAGCTTAAGCGTGTAATGTACAAGTGGCAGTGTGGACAGTTGGTGTTATAATTACATCTTAAATGGGTCGTTAGAGGAAGGTCAACTTATTTTGACACCGCACCTGGTGGCCTGCCTATTAAAGATGGCTAAGAAAGATTAGGGCTAGCACTAGATTGGACACATCTTGATCAAACTCATTCCAACTCACAGCACGCCATTATGATAAAAAAAAAGGAGCAAAGGGGATAAAAAGCCTACTTCATAAGGAGCGAAATAAAAATGCAGAAGCAAATAATAGCTTAGACAATCAGTTTGAAGCAGGCTTTAAAAGGAGCACCCAGTACGGTTGAAAACTTTCTTGCTTTGCATTGCAGGTGCTTTTTAATTAACAGAGGCCCACTTCATAAGACACCCTATGCCATTAATGCCACATTACAGTCCTGATGGAAGGTATTCATTAAAAACACTTAGTGACAAGGTGGGGGTGAAGGATCTTATCTGAAGATGTCCTTTGGGAAGTCAACATCTGTCTCCAGTATTGTTTCCAAATTTACTTCAAGCTTTGATTACATTTTTTAAATAATAACCAGTATTTTGGTTGTAATAAAGAAATGGTACAAATTCAGGGTGTGATTTTTCTCCCCTTGAAAGGTTAAATTCTTGTATATGTGTGATAACCTGTAACTGAGTTTGAATAAATTTATCAATGCATTTCCTCTATTTTTTCCTCTGTATCAAATAGGAAACAACACAAAATGTGTTATAGACACATCTAATATACATTTCCATTAAAGGGCCCCTTTTCAAATATAAGTCCAGGAAGGAAGCGACATGGCAGTAATTAGTGGAATTATATCCAAAATACTTATATACAGTAAGAGTGCGTGTACAGTATTTTACAATTGTCATGTGGATAATCATGAGCAAAGAGCTATTACCAACTTTAAACATATTGGTTGCTCGGGACATATTTATAGCAATCACAGAAAATAACGATCTGAAAATGGCAGTTAAATCATACTTCCTCATTACCCACCTGAAAAAACATAATAATGTCAAGCTTTCCCAAACTCCCCATTATAGCATAAGACTGATTACCTAAACAAATTAGACATAATTTGCTTAAACAATAATTTTCATATTTGGGGTTTATTCCATAGAGAAAAGTCCTTTAACCACAGGAATGCTTAGTTTTACAGTTTAATATCGGCTTTAGAATATTAGAAGCCTTCAACTTGCATACATATAAGTTTTTACATGTTGATACCAGCATGGCTCAGACAGTAGTTCCAACTGTAATTCAACTTACAGGTTTTTTTCAAATATATCTATACTACCAGTTAAATGTTTGGGCACGCCTTCTAATTCAATGGTCTTTTGCAATTGAAGATACTGTTCTTGCAAGAACTATTGAACTACCAGAACTACCACAATATCTGACCATAATGCCATAAAATAACAATTCACTGTTGCTGTTATTGTTTTTACCCAAATACACAATTTCATATGTGTTATTACATAGTTTTAAAATCTTCAGTATTGTTATAAAATGTGGGGGAAAAAATTATTAAACAAAACCATTGTGTGTCCAAACCTTTTACTGGGATTGCTCACACACACACACACACACACACACCCATATGGTACTTTTGTAAAAAATAAATAAATAAATAAAACGCAATCAACAAAAACACACATGTACTTGTATATATTACATGTATATAATATGTTTTCTATAGCAACAACTTTTTGACAGGGGCATGAATCCATTTATCCATTTTCAAAAATAAGTAGATAATCACATGAAAATGCTAATGCTAATAACAATTAATTTTGGACAGTAATTTAAATTATTTAATTACAGGCATTTGCATCCTGCCCATTCTGAATTTTGGTAAACTAAAAAAAACACCCATATGGTACTTCTTTTTGCAACTAATATAAATGTATATGTTTGCAATTTTTTTAATATAGCAACAACTGTTTGAGAGAGACATGAATGGAGGATACCCCACATAATTTACATTCAGGCTAATACATCTAAAATATATTTTACATATTATAATAATAATTTATTATTATTAGTATTTGTCACACCAGTCACCCATAACAGTAGCACCACTGCAGGTGAATTAAATAACCTTGATTGTCAATTATATACTAACAAACTGGTGAGAGGCTAAGCATCCAAGATAGACACCCATCTATATCTGTGGAGACCAAAGACCAGCCCATCTGGTCTGATCCTATAAGAAAGCCAGTGTCACAAAAATTGCTGAAAAAGTCAGTGCTTGTCATGGTAGAAAGGTATCAGAACACTTGCGTCACAGCCTGCCACATATGTGGCTTAGCAGTCAAATCGTTAAAGATTATTGATTCGGCCTCCAAATTCCCCAGATCTCAATCAGATCAGGCATCCATGGAATGCTTTGCATAAATAAATCCAATCCATGAATGTGTCACTGCACTACCCACAGCATTCTTAGGATCCACCTCTAACGTTCTAGTGTAAGACACCACAGCACATACCCCCAGGGGTCCCCCAGAGGTCCTATGGTCAGAGCCACTCTGGTGGAACAAGGGGAACCTACACAATATTGGGTTTAATGATTTGCATTTTAATATTATAGCTGATCAGGGAATATTTTACAGCAGAGTAAAATAAATTTTTAGCATTTAAGCTGGGGTGCTAAGAGTGCTAGGACAGCTATGATACAGCACCCCTGGAGCAGAAGGGTTAATTGTCTTGCTGAATTGTAAAACAGTAGCACAACAGTAGGGGTCAGTGCCAGGGCTTAAACCCCCAACCTTTTAATCAGTAACACTGAGGCTTCAAAAAAAAAAAAAAAACATGCTATTTAACAAGATAAAACATCTCAATAGCAACGTTTACATGAACGTAAACAGTTTGGTTGAAATAATCCTGATTAAAGATTCAAACTTAACTGTTTACACAATGCTGATCTGATAATGTGTGATTACTTGTTCAAAGTATTTAATCAGAATAAACTTTTTTGACATGGGCAAAGTGTTTCTGCTCACTGTGAGCAATTTAACTAATATATAAAAGAAGACAAAAAAAGCAGATTTTCTTCAAATTTAAGATTAGATTTAGACAAATCCCACCTTCCCCTTTATGATTGTTTACAAGAACTCAGTCTCGTCTATAATTTCTTAGATGCTTTACTCTTAGTCAGTGCTCTTTCCTTTGCTAAAAACCGAGTAGTCAGTATTAAAGACTGGTGGATGAGATTCACACAGTTTACCCATCAGGAAAGGAACCAAAACCTAATGCAAACCCCATATGGGACAATCATGTGGGAAAGGAACATATTTACTTCAATGGATTAACAAAGTTTAACAACACCCATCTCAAAATCTTAGGGTCCAAGACAATGAAGGAAATAAAGTCTGGTGAGGAAATGACCGTTTATAGTTTTGATAACATGAGTGATAATAGAAACTAACTTCATGTGAAATTTTTTTTTAACTATAAATGGTTAAAAAAAACAGTGTGTTACTAATCAATAAATAAAATGTGTAATCCTTATATACCAGCATGCCTCATCATGTTTTATTCCTTACAAACGGTTCCTCTATCCTCGTTGTTTGGTCTTTTCTGTTTATCTGATATTTCAACATTTTGCGCCATGGATGATGATCATTTGAATTATTAGCTAGAATCTTGTGAAACAACACCAATGTTCACTGCACATTCTGGACAGAAAGAAATGAAACATTCACTTTTAAACATAGTAACGTCACTTTGTTTAGTTCTTAAGTATCCACACTGCTACAGATAAATAAGTATTTATTATTACGGTGTCCGTGGCATATATTACTTCATGAGTGAAAGTTTGGTTGGGATTGATGAGGGTCATGCATGCTCCTGTGCAGTGCATTAAGCAGGGATGGTTGGAGTGTGTGATGACACTCCAGCAGCACCAAACAGGTTTAGTGTGACTGACTGAGTGCTGCCTCAGGCCCCCTGACACACCTGTGCTTAGGTTTAGTGTAAATCCTGTTTTCTTAGATTCTGTGTGTGTATAAAAATATATTTGTGTGTGTGTGTGTGTGTGTGTGTGTGTGTGTGTATTTGAGGGGTTTGCTTAGGGGGTTGGTAGGTTGAGAAAGGAGTTTTCAGTGACAAAACTGGTTCCAGCAGTCCACTCGTCTTACCCCCCTCTCTTGCAGTTTCAATATATCTCTCCCCAAATCTCCACCCTCCCTTTGCCATCTGTCTTTGAATATCTCTTTTTCTTTGCTCCCTTATCTCCTATCATTTATCTGTTCCCTTTTCCCTCTCTCTCTCTCTCTCATGTTTAATCTCAGGCTATATCTCTGTGACCACCTCTTCCACTCGTGTTTGTCTGTATTTTTCCCCTCTTAGTCCTCTTACTCACTCACTCTGTCTCTGCCTCACTCTCTTTCTCTGTCTGTGCTTATTGTAGTGCCCGAGGAGAACACAGACAAAGAGTGTTTATGCTTCCACCACACCAGCTTTCTGACTGTGCCTCCCCGAGGCATCTCCTCCACTATCATCACCCCCTCTCGCCTCCTCTCGCCATCCTCTCCATTTTTTTTACCACCCCACCCTACCACTCTCTCCGGGGTTCTGTCTCACTCCTTCCCCTCTCTTTCATTTTCGTCCCCCCCCCCCCTTTGCCGGATTTCGGTCCCCCTCCTTCATACAGATCTGTTGTTTTTGCTATCTCACCCACTCTATATCTATCCCTCTTTCTTCCCATTCTGTCCCCCATGTCACCAACACCTCGACTCCCTCAGCTCCACACTCTTTCACCCCGACACGCACACACGCACACATACTCACACATGCGTGCACACACACACACACACACACACACGCACGCACGCGCGCACACACACACACACACACACACGCACACACACACAAAATGCCCCACAGGCAGGGCAAGTCATATAAGTTCCATTAATGACATTGCAGCAATCTATCTTTATATACAGCACCACCATGCCTCTCAGTCATCCAAACACATCCACTGCTAGGTGACCAGCTGTCCAACCTCCACTGGATGGCACCTTGAATCAATCAATGCTACATGAAGGGAAAAAAAAAATGAAATGAAATCTCTAAAATGGCCTGCGGTTTGAATTTTCGCAATTAGATTTAGTCACTTGTTTCATGACATTGATTCCACATCACATTTACAAATAAAAAAATCATGTTTCATAGGATAATGTGCCTTGAAAGCAGTTACCTTTTATAGAGCAAATGACACTTGACCAAATATGCCTTGGTTTTTTTTTCCCAGTCTGCAATTCCTCACTCGACTGAGCTGATGTATGAAGCTAGCAAACAGAATGGCATGACTCATGTTAGACTATCATCAGAGTAGCTCCGGCTGAGCATGCGTCTGAGTTCAAACCTGCCCATTGCTACTCTCGTCTCCAAGAAAATGTAATATTTTAAAAGCAGGTCTGCATAAACACTGACTTAGTGAAGGAAATGTTTGATTTAGACATGTTTAAGAGCTTGGCAGAATGCCGTGCTGCAGCGGGCTTGGCTCGTCGGTAACAGTGTGAGAGATCAGCAGCTGGTGGGGGGTCTCATTTACACCCCCCTGGGAGTGCTTGATTGACAGTCTAACACACTCCCATTATACAAGCACAGTGACATGTTCCACATGCTTTCAAAAGGCGAGCAAAAGAGGAACTGTACCACAGGGATAGTGAATAGGGTGAAAAGGAGTGACAGGAGAGGAGAGAATATATGTTAGGTGTGACCACCAGTTGGAAAAACACACACATACACACACACACACACACACACACACACACACACACACACTCAGTGGAAAGGTTGGTAAAAAGAATACAAGATTTGCATAGGCGTTGCACACTGGATGACAAAATCAGATATAAAATGTTGTTAAGCCATCACTGGTATTTTTTTCCCAACTTTTGTAATATTTATCTGTTTGGCTTTATTATGAACACAGCATTAAGAGCATTTCGAAAACCGAGCATCAGAACACAGCAGTGCTCTGGTGTAGGCTCTGGTTTTGCAACTCCCCAGGGACGGATAGGCTATTAAGTGATTTTAGTGCAACTGAATTATCCCTGGTGTCCAAATCTCTCCCCTGTCAATTGCAGCAACATGTTTTAGTGTGGAGAATGGCGACTTAAAACCAGAACGTGAACAAATGGCTTTGTCTAAAATGTTCTGTTGAAATCACATTTTAACCATTTGGTTTATTAGCTATTATTGAGCAAAAAGTCATCTTCGTCTAAGATTACAGCAGCAGAACCTAACCTGCATAAAGGAAGTGACTCATGAACCATTCGAAAATATATGCGTGAGAGATATGATACACTAGTTATCCATCAAATGACTGCCACTCCCTGTCTTATAATAACTAAGGCATATTGAAACAGAAAAGGCTTATGCGGATAGCTGTGACTACCTAGAACGATGCCTTTTGGGGAGAAAAGAGTTTTGACTTCATTGACAGCAGATTTACTCTGTTCACACTGGATCAGTTTGGTCCACGCCTGGTCATGATCCATTCTTGTGTCAACAGATAAGTGACTATAACCAGAGGGGGAGAAAAATTACTTTCGCAAGTACAAGTGAAACTATTTAAAAAAATTACTTAGGTAAAAGTTCTTTACTTACATTCGCCTCGTATAAAGTGAATACACCTACTTGTGAAAGTACAAGTATAAGAACTAATTACATCCCTAGTTCTGCATTACAATTCTTAAAAAAGCATTCAGGAATTATTCTTAAAAGATGCTAAAATACAGTATATTAATGTCATGTGTTAGCAAACTATACATGAATCATACTTTAAATAAAACATTATTGTACACTTTTTTTACAAACACATTTGGTTAAAAATATACATATTTATAGATAATTATAGTAAAATATATTTGAAATAGATCAGGTTTTACTACAGTTAAGTACACTTAACATGATTAAAGGAAGGCTAATACTATTTTTGTACAATTCAGTTATATAAAACAGAAAAAACAGATTTGATCTGTAAAAACAGATTTGATCATTTCAGCACACCATTAATCGTCAATCTGTTAAAGCACACCATTAATCGTTAATCTTTTAATTACTAGTGAAGCTGTAAGTATTTTAAAGTATACTACAGAACAACAAAAATAGCATTTAGAACAAAAAATTCTCATCTATAGTGTCGGCTAAAAGAAGAAGAAAAGTCTCTGAAGCTAAGTAATGACAACTACAAAACCTTCCATGCAAGTGTTACTAAAGACAGATTGATCTATCATCAGGTATCTATCACATTTAATATCTATTTATATAGTGATAGACATTATTTAATTTACCTGCATTTGTTCTTAGAGTTGTGGAATAATTCCTGAATGCTAAAACCTAGTCTTCCTCTCTTTCTTTCTTCTTCCTTCATTTATTTCCTATTTGGTAAAAAGTATCTACAACATTTTAATCAACGCATTAAAGCAGTATGATGCAAAAGATCCCATTATGACTACAGTGAGGTAAAAGTAAATATTTATATTTTTTAAAATATTAAGTTGAAGTTAAAAGAGGTATAAAACATTGCCAGTAAGCTGTACTAATTAACTAATTATCTTTATTATTTATAAATAAATAATGTTAGCATGCAGTCAATATATCTCTTCTAATTAAAAAAAATCCCTAGTTTTTTTAAGTTTTAAGTTTTAAATATGTAATTGTAATGCAATATAGCTTCCTAAAACAGATATTCTGGCAACCAGGGGGTCATCCAGTGAGATACAGGTACAAAAAGTATTAAAAATAGGAAATGAAATGAATAACACAAGCTCCATCGCATATAGATAATAAAGTTCACAAACAGGAATGTAGATAGAAAATTATTCTGTCTGGAAAATCAGACTGAGCACATAGTAGAAATCCCTGACATAGCTTCTATGCAGTCAGAGTACCTCTGATTGTGCTTCTTGCAGGAGCGTCCGGGATGACGAGACCCCTGCAAGGGTTTCCTCCATCACCATTGTTTGCTAGGGGGTGGGGTGGGGGGTTACCATGGAAACTGCTCACTGTGATGGCCACTGCTGCGTGGGACTTTAATGAAAGACATGTTGAAGGTGGGGGAGGAGTGCAGGGGTTTCTCCTGTGCATTCGAATGCCACCATCATAACAACTGCATGTAGAGATGTGCTCACCTGGAAGCAGTGGTGTGTGTGTGTGTGTGTGTGTGTGTGTGTGTGTGTGTGTGTGTGTGTGCGTGTTGACAAATTTTACCATTAAAAGTGAAACCGTTTGTAGAGCACAGAGTGATTTACTGGAACTGGAAATGGGATGAAAACTTGGAGATCATACATACCAAGGTTGCATGCATACATATACACACAAAGATACACACAAACACACAGTCTTATACACACAGATACATTGAAATCTATGCACACGTACTCTTATATACCTTTTAAAAGAAGTGAGAATAGCATTCTATATATCTATAAGGAGTCTGTCTTTGAGTGACTGTATGGTGTTTTACAGTGTATGGAAATATTCAGCCTATAACATGTCATAAACATTTCATGAATAAAAAGCATATAGCATATCATTATAGTGCTAAGGGCCTCTATCTGACATGCTTGTTTTTTTGTTACTTCCAGCAGCAGCAGTTTGTTTATTTTGCCAAGATGTACTTTATTTAATTTTAAAAATGTGCATTAACTATGCCAGTATAAAGAAAGGAATTTTGCATGGTAAAATATACATTTTTGTGAAAACTCTGCTGAGCTTTGCCTATTTGACTTGCTAAGCTAGTACAGTGAAAGCTCTAAAATGCAGTATACTGGGGTAATAGAGTGGCCCTCATATTCATTACTTCACAAAATGGCCTGTTAGTCTCCGTTTCCCACTAGCCGTTTGGCTTTCTCTTATTTACATCTGCCTGTAAAAGTAGGTTTTGAGAGGTGTTGACATAATTTATTATTCAGCATTAGTGCTAACAGGAGCAAAAATGGAGGGCCTGCGAGGCATGTTTTTATTTATTTATTTATTTATTTTACATTGCATTTGGTTTTGTGTAAAGATACTAAAGTTTTGAAGAAAATGTAAGCAAACAATGCATTGTAATTAGTACTGATTATTGCTACCACTGATAATAGGCCGGTTAAAGGGTTTTCTAGACAGCGAGGTTATAACCAAAACTATTGTAAACTTTACCAGTTGTGGCCTAATGTTTTTTATGTACTATTGTGTCTCATAGTATGTGATTTCCTGCATAGTTCTAACATACTGTATGTTAAGTTGTTGGTTTATAATAAACAATAATGTGCCAATAGTATTTGTGTATAATTTACCATTTTATTTTATCTTTTCCTTCTTTTTAACCTTACCATCTTTTAAGGTCACAGACAGTCATATAGGCATTTCACTGCATATCATACTATGTATGGTTGTGTACATGACGAATAAAATTTGAATTTGAATTTGTATAAATCAGTTTTCTCGGCTATGTCCATGAGCTGTAGCCAAATTCATTATGGCGTTTAAGCTTTGATAGTCACTCAGCAATAGAAAATAAAAACAAAATGTGGAATCATGCATTTGTTATTGTACCATCCCATAAAAAACAAGCTATTACTTGCATTTTAGCATTTAAAATACAGATCTTAACATAAATATTGTTTCTATCTTCTTTTTTAACCCCTAAATTAATTTGTCATTTAATTATCAATAAAATAATATTTAGTGATGCATTTCTGTTTAACCATGCCCATCACTAATTGGGACAAGTGTGTACATATGCATTCTTTCTTTATCTCTCACAAGCCCCCACACACATTTTCCCTCTCCGTGCACATTTTTACTCTTTTTTTCTTTATCTCTCTTTCTTTCACCCATTCTTTCCTTTTTACTCGTTCTCTTTCACCCACATACAACCTCACACTGTCTTCTGTCATAGCAGTTTTGATGGATTACCTGCCCAGGGTGAGTGTCTGCCGGGAGCAGAGAAAGAGAATGGAGCAGAATGGCTGGGGGCTTTTCTGTCTCTCCCCTGACTCAGCAAGACAGACAGACACTAATACACACACACACACACACACACACACACAAGAACACGCGCAAACACACACACACACACGCAAGCACACGCACAAACACACACACATACACACACACACACACACACACACATAATAACACACACACACACACACACACACAAGCACACGCACAAACACACACACATACACACACACACACACACATAATAACACACACACACACACACACACACACACACATAATAACACACACACACACACACACACAAGCACACGCACAAACACACACACATACACACACACACACACATAATAACACACACACACACACACACACACACACACACACACACACACACACACACACACAGCCCATCCCCCACATGACAGAAGTGTAAAAGAGAGCTGAGGGTTGTTTTACCACAGCTGATGATCCTGCCACGTTCCGCACTGGAGGCTAAGACTAAAAGTTATGCTGTTCTTCTTACATCTGCAGACTGGGACTGCATGTGTGTGTCCCTGTGGGTGACTGTATATAGGAATTAGGATTTGCACACATTATACATTCTTTGAAACGTGCTCTTGGGCTCCCAACTTCAGTGCAAATGCTTAGAATGTGGTGTCACTCATGGCTTCTTCCTAGCCTAAGAACAAGACTTAAATCTACTCAAAGAAGTGACCACATGGTCATGACTATGTAGACAGCTAATTTATTACTGTAATAATAAGATGAATTTTGGAATGGTGTCGTTTTCAACCTGTTGTATTCGAGCAGTTGAGTGTTAAGCTAGCCAGCTGTGTGTGATGAGTGGCACATATTTTCCTGCCTGTAACAGCAGACTGTTGATGTTATAGCTTTAACAACATAATATACACTGCCTGGTCAAAAAATAAAGAAAAAGTCACACGAGAATATTTTCTTGGACTTCCTTTTTAATTTTAGAATTGAAAACGATTCCTCATGCCCTCAGAACCACTCTTTCACATTTAAGTCCTGGTTTACGCCTGTGAAAAAATCCCCCCCTGGGATACCCTGGCCAGTCAGTACATTCAGGTTGTCAGCTGACTTGATTTCCACAAAATGTCTAGACCTGGCCAACTGAAGTAACCTGATAGGTGCATCGCTTCATTCCCATCCCTTCTTACTGTGACACACCCATTGTTGTGGAAGAGGGTCAATCTTAGACTCATCAGACCACATGACTTCCTTCCATTGCTCTGAAATCTTATATTTATGCTTCCTATCAAATTGAAAGCGCTTTTTCATTTCTGATTAGCTTCACTAGCAAGCGGTTTAGAATAAATCCTATTCACAGCTGTGAATTCCACTGTCAGTGTATTGATGATGCAACTTTAAAAAGGTGTTTTCTCTGATCACAGTCATTTATTATAGTTTTCCACCTATCCTACGAGGTTATCATAATGTATTGGACCCAGTCTTATCCCAAGTCTTAAACCACTTTCAGTGATTTTAACATTTTATATGCTTTGTGCAGGCCAATAATCTGACCCTTTCAAAATTTTGACTTTTTTTGTCCATGCAGTGTTGTTCAACTTTATATCAACTTATGTACAGCAAATGCTTACATATTTAGCATTACTCATTTAAAGGTAAAATATGCTACTTTGTTTGGTTTGATGCCTGGTCCAGAATTGTCCCATGAGTAGCGCCATATTTATTTGAAATTGTCTGGACTATAATTTAAAGGATAAAAAAGACAGACAAGAGGAAAGTAAGGAAATCATTTATTCTTTGCTGTATGACTCACTACCATCAACCCCCCCTTCAACATATTTTTAATTTATTTCTTTTTTAAATACAACATCTCCAAGAACATTATCCTCACTCCTGCAGTCCAGTCCAGAAGATCTGCATATCTGTCATTTGTTTTCATAATCTTTCATTTTTTTCCTTCACTCTCCCTCTCTTTAGAACATCAGTGAAGTGTATCTCAAAGGAATGGTTTTCTGAAGGCTGCAGATCTAGAAAAGATTCAGCGGATAAACCAGGAGACACGGATTTATAGACGCTCATTGTGGATTAGTAGCCATGTAAACAGAGAGCATAGAAAAACACATCCAAATGTGGCAGACTTGTGAGTAGCACTGATGTGTTGAGGCAGTGAGTAAACTGGCGGGAATCTCCTTTACTGTGCTCTATTGCAAAATAACAATCACTCGTCAGCCTAAGATTAATGCTTACAGCCAGACGCAGCAAATGGTACACACAGATGCCCAAACCTTTGATCTGGAATTTCTTGTGATAGCATTTTTTAAAAATAATAATCTGATATATTACTGTTCTGACCACTCGCTCATTACTCTTTTATTATACATTGCTGTAGTCACTCAAGAAAAACAGACTTAACCATATAATAATAAGTATAGCATGAAAAACAAGACACTTCAAAGCCTTGTAGCTACAGGCATCCTACTCAATTTGTGTTGTATACTGTATGTCTGAGTCAGTTATGTGGAAGGTTTTTGCATTGGCAGTCTAGGGGAGGCAGGCGTGTGGACTTTTCTCTTTGATGAGGCAGATTCCTGGGAAAGCTGCTGTGGACCAATTTGTCTGTGGTCGCGAGACACACTGTGGAAAGTGGAGCCCTCGGCCTCCCTGAGCGTCAGCCTGGCACTGGTGGGTTGGGTGGCGGGCTGGGCAGGCGGGAACTGCTGTGCCATCCTGTGCCAACATGTGCAACTGGTTACAAAGATCAACCACCACCAGACGAGCTCAGCACGGGCAGCTTTAATGCCAGAGGCACACACACACACACACACTCACCTCACACACACATGCTGAGCGCAGGCACACTTCACAGTCTTCCTTCAATAAATCTCCCTCTTTCCATCTCTCTGTCCTTCGTACTCGCAATTTGTGTTTTTTCTCTACTCACTTGAAAGGATGTTAATGGCATAAATGAAGAGAATCAGAATGCACGTTAAAACACTAATATAAACATGCACATAGAATCTGTGCAAATTAATTTAAATGCAGTATTATAATTAGACTAAAGAGCTTTTTCCACTCCACATCCATTTACACAAATAAAGCTAGAACATAACAGTTAATACATTATGTAACTACAAATTTTTGTTGCATTTTCCCCCCCACTAAATACCAAAAAAATGCAAGAAGGGTGCCAGTTCTCTGATGTTGCATGTATTGTCTGTGGCTTCTTTGTGGGAGTCATTTTCCATTCTAAGTTTACAGTAAATATATTTTTAGTTGGTGGGCGAGACGAGGCAGGCTATGTGGCTGAGATGTGTTAACTGAGCTGCAAACCTGACCATCCCCTGGGCAATAGTGGGCAGTTAGTATTGCATGAGCACAGTGTGTGAGAGAGATCTAGTATTCATGTGTGATAAATCCACAGGGGTTGCAGCCTCCTATCACTGAAACCATCTTCCGTCTGGACTCTCTCGAATAAAGCTGAAGGGAGAGCGAGTCATCCTTTAGCCTGCACTTACTCACACATATTGTATGCACTGAAACAGGGACGTACTGAATGCATAAGGATGTCAATTAGCACCAGTCCAATGCAGAGTATTGGGAGGAATCACGACAATGGCCTGAAATGCTGAATTGATATTGTATCAAATTTGACATTTAAATACTGGAAATGTTTGATATTGACTTACAACCTGTCTTAAACCATGTTGCCATCATGTCTCCTATGTTTCATATATCCTGATAACAGGAATTCATAGAGAGACGACTTGATTACTGCAAAGATGTCAATATCAGACCAATATTAAATATTAAATATTGGACAACAGCCATAATGTGTATAGTATATCGTCTCAATATTTGAACATGTGTCTAAAATATGGAACATATTACATTATACAGATATCATGTAACATCATTCTATGTAATAGAATTATACATCATACAGATATGTAATTTCATTGTATGATATCATTCTATCTAATTCTATGTATAGGCAGCGTGTTATCTTCAGGTCTGTGTGTAGCGTTTGCTTGTAACCCTTGTGCTTGGTGGGTTTGCTCTGGTACTCCAGTTTGCCAACAAGATATGCAGATTAGAAGCCAATTGGCATTTCATTGGCCATAGTGTGTGGATGAGTGTGTGGGGGCATACATGTTCTAGTGTCCCGAGTCCCCTGACTAAGGCTCAAGGCCTCCTGCGAAAAAAAATATATATTGGGGAAAAAATAATTATATAGGGAAAAAAAGAAATGATGCAGCATGATGCAACAATTTAAAAAGATGCAGTTGACCAGCTTTATGATAGTATATAAATAAATATCTAATAAGTAATATAAGTCTCTGGTTGGTAGATGTCTTGTTGTAAGGGGGGCTGACTTGTGGAAGGGAAACAACATGTTTCTAAATTGGGGAGGAAATGTCTGGGAAGCATTTACCAAGATCAATATTATATCTTCATATTGCTCCAATATCTGTATTGTATCAGAAATTAAAAAATTGGTTTAGCACAATTTAAAGTAATTGATTAAAGCTTTTGCACATTTACTGTATGTGAATTGCAAGTAAGGCAGTCCTCCAAAATTTTATTTTGATAGCAGTGTAAATGATTGAATGGCCTAATGATGACAATACTAAAAATGGGTTAATGCAGTTTTGGAATGTTTCACAAGTTAATAAAAAATATGTTAATATTTATATTAATAAAAACAATATATTTTCTAATATAATATTAACATAATATTGAATTATAAAATATTGCTCACTCATGTGGATACAAAGCCATAAAGGCAGAAAGGCTTGATTTTTCCTCACAGTTCCATGATATAAACAGTGAGAACATATTTCATTCCGTGGTATTATTCTTACATTCTTTTATGACATTTATTAAAGAATTAGGCCTCCTCAACCTCCTAAATCCCAATTTAACCCTGTCGAAGAAGGAGAGTGAGAAAAGGGCGAAGGTGAGAAGAAGAATGACAGCCGAGGGAAAAGGAGGCGAGACTCAGAAGGCAGCAGAGAGAGTAGCCACACTCGTGATGTCAGGATTTGTTTCAGCTCCCCACTGAGTGTCTTGGGAGAGTATCAGTTTTTTTTTTCACCAACCCTTGACTGCGGCTGCCTCACATGGGAAGAAACAGAGTAACGTAACTAAATGTTTGTTTCTCTGCCTTTCTCTGTCTCTAACTATAGCTGTATGGTTAAAGTAGAAGGCTCTTAGCACTTTGGGTGCAGGAGAGCTGTGACAGGCCAAAGGTGGAAGTGTAGGTCTGTGCTGTGCCAAGAGAAACTGTGTTTTAGTTTCGTGATGAATCACCTGTGTGCAAACCGAGGAGGCCATTGCAGAGGCTGCAGCCTTCAGACAGGGACTATGATGGATGAGGTAAAAAGATGTCTTTTCCCTCACACACTCTCTACATTACAGACCTTCTATACTCACAGGACCTTATCTCGGTGCAGGCCACACACGTGTAACAAGGAAAGATCCAAGAACTCTATGCACATGAACAACATTGTTCCAAAGCATTGAATTCTGGTTCATTGTCACTTTCACCCCTATCCCCTGAAAACACACACAGACCCACACCAAGGCAGGAGAGTGATCCATTTTCTTTCATTTCTTAGTTTACATTTCTCCCAAATATAAATAGTGAGACGAATGAGTTCAGGTGGGTCTTGCGGTTAATCTAGCATTATCAGACAGACATAATACACATACACACCTTCCCCCTGTGTCTCATCTAATGCAGTTTCCCAGCAGCACACATAAAAGCAGAGCTGGAGAGATAGAAGGAGATAGAGTTGATTGACACAGGGCTGGATAAGCAACTCATCAGAGTTCAAAATGAAAACAGTGGTTGGAGAGGAGGAGTTAAAGAAGTGGTTTGTACTTTTTAGAGCCCTCTTCTGTCTGAAGAAAGAACTGCTTTTGCAGTGGAAACAATGACAAGCCTTCCTTTTTCCTTCATCTGATTGCACCCCTCTGTCAAACTCTAACTCAAGAACAGTTTTTTTCTTAGATAAGCCAGCCTGAGCAGTTTTCACAATGGTGATATATCGTGTTTGGGGCCAGAAAAATTAGAAATAAAAATGCCAGATACATTGCATGGTGGTATGTTTGGAATTATATGACTATTAAACGTTCTTTTAACCAGGGCACTGGCAGCTTTGTAACTCTGCCATGCGGAAGGCCCGGGTTCGATTCTCAGCCAGAGCCCAAACCCCAGCCACTGGATGCAGTGCCGGTCCCAAGCTCGGATAAAATGGGAGGGTTGCATCAGGAAGGGCATCCAGCGTAAAACCTGTGCCAAGTTGTTGTGCGGACTGGGTATTCCGCTGTGGCTTTAATTTAATAACTTTATTTTTTGAGGTTTATTTTTAGGAGTAAAGGACGTAAAAATTGTTTTTACAAAAAAAAAAAAAAAAAGTTTGTTATTTTTAAAAACATATTTTGTATCCAAGAAGATGGTTTTGGTATTAGAGGAAATTCTAGTAAAATTACTATAACATAAAACTACAGTTTTCAGTTTGGACATGATGATAGGCTTGTCATCGCAGCTGCTCATTATCTGCTGTGTTTTTCTGTGGAGCTTGATGGGACAGGTTAGTGTAAATAGAGAACATTACTCCATGCCTCATTCCTTTGGCAAATATCAGTCATCATCTGTGTCAACTGTACATAACTGTTTGGGGTTAACACACTAAACAGTTATGTATACACAATGAAGATGTAAGTATGGGCAAATAATTATAGAATTTGAGACAACGTTATTATTTACAAATAAAAAGGGTGGAATACGTATTGCGTAAGTGTAACTCATTCATTCATTTTTTATTAAGCACTTTATATAGTGGAGCCTGTCCTGATAAAACTGGGCACAAGGTAGGAATACACCTTGGATATGAGGAAGAATTATAATTGTTGGTATTAATGAACAAGATGTACCATGGAAGAAATGGTGAAGGAAATCAATCAGAAACAGAGCCAGTGAGAAAGACCAAGACTGCAGTTTGAAAATAATAATAATAAAATAAAATAAATGAAATACAGCCTGCATTATTGATCAATTTCTCAATATATGTATATATAGATGCTGCACAGCTCAAACATAATAACATGTTTCTTCATGGCCTCTTTGTGCCATTGCCAGAGGGACTCCCTAGTGCTCTTTCTCTCTACTCACAACCCTGCAAGCTCTGATCCCTGAGCAGGCTTCCTGGGCTCATGACCCCCTGCCTAGAAACATGAGTAAATTTGCATAGCTGGCTTGTCTGACAGGCCATGCAGTCTGATGTTTGGCTGGCTGTGTGGGAGTGAGAGCTCCGCGTCATGGCTGGGCTGTTGCTGGCCCACTGTGCCAGGTCTTACACTGCTGCATGGCTAATTTACAACCCACAATGAGGGTCCTGGCCGTCTGGTCCATCATCACCAAACACAGTGGTCCTTAAAGCGCAGAGCATTTTAGACATTATTTGTTTTGCTGTTTTTTAATAAACATATACCGTATAAGGCTCAGGATTGTGCAGTACAGAGTCACATGTCTTTTTTTCATCACTAAATAGGCAATCTGATGAACTAGATTTTAGAACTGACGACCTAAACATGACTCAGCAAAAAATTAGAAAATGGGTCACATAGGCAAAGAAATAGCGTATATATATTTGTGTGTATATATACACAATACCTACAATTTACTGTAGATAAGGCAGGGAAAGAATCAAAACCAGAAAATCTGAACAGGGATTGGAAACAGAATGACAGGTATGTAAACATGAGTTTATTTTTAAAACAGAACATGAACAATAAATACAAACAATGAGAACTTAGAAACCTAAAAATGCACTATGATCTCATGGCAAAAACAACACTTGAGGGTCCAACCAACAAAAGAAGATAAAAGCTATGCCCATAATTACTGTAGACAATGGTGTTTTAAACAATACTAGACACAGCTGAGATGGATTGAGATGGTGAAGTTCTTGATGGAACCAGAGGGGAAGTAAAATCTTCTGCAAGGTCTTTCTATATGTAGCAACTGGTGGGGAGGGCGGGGATTACATCTTAAAGCAGGAGGAGAAGCGACATCATCAGAACATGGAGACAAAGCAATGTTCTCAGTGAAGCAAGCAGACAGATTGACATCCTCAGCAGAATTGGAAGGTGAAGCAGTGTCTGAAGTGGAGCTGGATGAAGTAGTGACATTCAAGGTGGAGTGGGAAGATGAAGCATCATCCTCAGTGAAGCAAGAAGGCAGAAATATGTCCTCTGCAGAGCAAGGAAAAGGAGCAGCATCTCAAGCAGAGCAGAAAGGCAGAGTGATGTCCTTAGCAGGACAAAAAGGCTACTCAATGTCCTCAGCGGAATAGGAAGTCAGAGCATAGTCCAAAATGGAGCCAATTGGGATAATAAAATGCTCATAGAAGCAGGGAGATGGAGCAGTCCATAATAGCCGCCTACACAGACAGAGAGGCAGAAGGAGCAAGGAGTTGGAACAATATCCTCAGTAGGGCAAGAAGTCAGTGATACATAGTCACAATTAGTAGACAATAGTTTTAGCTACTTTGGACTTTTGGCCATCCTCATGTGATTCTGACCTAACCTCCCTTCCAGGTTCCTTTGCAGGATTGCTTCATAAATGCTGGGAAAATTGACTATATCTGTGTTTGGTTCACTTTTTTTTTCAGTTATTGTAGAGGAGGCAGATGCGAGTGAAGATTACGTTTATTTTTAAAATAATACAGGCAGCATACACCTTGGAAACCTAAACATGAAATAAGATCTCATGGCAAAAACATACACAGACTAGAGGGTACAACCAATAACAATAGACAAAAGATAGACCAGTGTAAGACATGACTCAAATAGTGGTGTTTAAAAAATGCATAACAAGAATATGGTGAGAGTAATTGAGACGTTATGTGCTGGGGGTGATGGATAGTGTAGTTCCATGCTAACTGGGACTCAGTGTGGGCAGAGAGCAAAAAATACATTCTAATAAACAATTATGTATGTATACAGTATGTCCTCCAAGGCATAATGGACTATAAATGTAAATAACTGGAAGGAATCAATTTTCATGAAAAAACTTTGAAATTACAATTCATAAAGTCATTTATGGTTAGTGATGAAAGACAGCCAGCAAGGAATGAAATATTCATGTTTGCTATTACGAATTTCTGTATTCCATAGCATATTTGCAAAATTTCTCATTATCACTGTGCATGTTCAGTGGCCCTGCTACTACAGTGGGAGTATCTGCCTTTTTGTAGTTTCACTCCCTGATGAGGAACCCCAATCATCTGGGTAATTTACAAGATTAAACAGGATTTACAAGATCAAATACTGTATATATGTACTGTATGTACCCATCTGTCTATGTTCACTTATGCTTCTCAACCGTGTCTATGTTCACTTATGCATCTCAACAGTACTGTTTCCAAAATGTCCTGCTGACTTTATTTAAGGGTTGTTGTTTTTCTTGCTGTTAAGTTAACCAGAAAAAAAACGTTGACAAACATTCCCAATCCCATAGTCAGAAATCCTACGAAATCCTAGGAAATAATATTAAATATAAGTTGAAACAGAAACTCTGGGAGTATATAGCATGGTACAAAAGAAGACATTATTGCTGGAGTGTGCAATATAATACTGCAGCAGCATGCAGGTCATTCTGTTCTGCATACTGGTGTGGATATGCTGAGGATAGATATGCAGCATACGCAGCAAGCCCAAGGAGACTGGTTTGAGGATGGATGTATGGGGTGAGCTGGAAAGCTTCCATGCCCTTGACCCCCCTCCCTTGCCTCAACCTCAGAATTGGTCTGGAGCACTGTGTCCAGCACGTATGTGCAGCTGACAGCCATTCATTTACACATGTGACTCATACAGGAGAGAACCATGCTTTTTCTTTCTCCCTTACAAAAGAAGAAGAAGCAAAGGAAAAACACGGCATGGAAATGTCGGTGGCATTGGAATATTGTTTTAATGCCACTGACATGTGTGTATGTGTGTATGTACACAGAATTAGATTAACAAATATTGTATTCCTATTTAGATTTTGTCACCATCATAAAACAGATTATAGTTAGTGATGTATAATGTTATCTGTCTTGTCAGGTGACAATATTGAATAAATAATTAAATAACAAAAGTGTCCAGAAAAGACCAATTCAATGCAATGACTATAAGACCGTAAGCTTTGGTTATCCACCAACACACCGTAGTGTTGCCGTAGTGTTTAGAGCACATGCCCATTTTTACTGCCATTGACACATTTAATAAATGTAGCATATGATTCAGCCACTCTACTTCTTATGGCCATTCGGCTATAAATTCATTCACCCTGAAAAAATGGCCCAGTTTGACATTCATTGGAAAAAATCCAAATACTGTTTTATGCAGTATACAACAGTTACAATTATACACACATGCCAGGTTTGTTAAAATCAAAATCATATTGATTAATAATCAGTGATAAATTTTACTATGCATTCTGACAAATGTCAATAAAATATCTAATAAGAGAAGAAAATTTAGTATCTGTGATATGAACATGGGGTCTGAAAGAGGAAAAAAACAAACAAAAAACAAAACAAATGATGTACTCCACCAACATACAGCCAACCGGTACACAAGGCAGGTTTCCGACAGGATGCATGCAGGGGGTTTCAGATGTAGCTATAAATTAAATGAGTTTTTATACATGTTGTATCTATTTAAATGAATAACATAAGCTTAAATCATATATTTTTTAAAAAAGACAAAAAAGCATATAGCTGGTGCAAATTCCTTTGTAATTTATGGCAAAAATCCTTGTTTTGCGTGGCTAATTTGTTAGCATTGTGAGCAGGTACTGTTGCACTGAGAGGAAACAATTCAGCCCTGTGTTTTTTCACAGGAAAGAAACTGTTGCTTCTGTTGCTTAGAGAGAGGGACCAGCTTATTTTACCATCAGACTATAGGCGAGATTAAACCCAAAGGTCTGAGATGAAAAGACTGAGAAGGAAGATATAACAACTTAGAAAGGTCACATGCAAAAAATAAAATAAAAAATGAAACAAAGCAATAACTGTGTATATCTAAAAATGTAATACCTTGTAATTATTTAAGGTAAATAACCTCTTTCATCTATCAGGAAGAAAAATGACAAGTGAAAAATCCTCTTTGAGGTTATATTAGAAAGTAAAATACTTTTTTAATATCTCATTTCAATCAAAGATTCATTGGAGCTATTCAAATGTTTATATGTCTCTGTGCATTACGTACGATTGTGTTCAATTTCATAATCCTTGAACATTTTCAATTTTCAAATGTTCTGATTATAGGGAGCTTGCAGCATAATTGCAGCCATAAATCTAATTTATTTTCTCAGCATGGAATCTTTTTCCTGTTTTATCATTATCTGTATTTCTTCAGATAATGAAGAATTTCTTCTGGTTATCATTAAGGCCAGAGCCATGTGGAGAGAGTGGGAGAGAGGAAGGAAGAGAGGGGAATAAAAAAAAAGGAAGGGGGACAGGGGCAGGGCTGTGGAACATTAATAACATATTTGTGCCATTGTTCGAATGGTTACACTTGAGCAGTGATGAAATTAAGCAATGCTGTTTGAAATGTGCAGACATGGAATAGGCCATTATGGCCCACCTGAGGGCCTTTTCCTCTGAAAGGGTTGCTGAGGACCCTGGGATGAGATGCAGGTCTATACTGATACAGAGAAAAGGGAAAGCGGTCTTTGTCCCCCTGTGTTTTACTTATGTCCCTTCATTTTTTCTTACTGTGCCTAACTTCTTACATGTTGCATCTAAAAGTGTCAAAATGAAGTGGCCTACAAAAATACAGGCACACATACATATAAAGTATTTGTTCTACTTAAGAACAAATACTTTATATGTATGTTCTCTGTTTCCCCTCCCATAGTTTGTTCCCCTGCATCCCCTGGCCTTACAGACACATTCACTCACACACTCACTCATACACAGCACATAGGCAAGCTGGGGATCTGTCAGCTGCTTATAAGCATATGATGGATGGGCTCTCAGTCCTTTAAACCAATACCATCAGAGCAGTATGCACGCCTTTCTTAACTCAACAGCAGCCCCTCATTCAGCACCCCCCCCCCTCCCCCCCGCCCTCCAACTTGTGCATCTCCCTCGGCCACTCCCTCAACCCTGAGACAGCCGCTCACCATGCAGGCCAGACAGGGTCACACAGAGGGCATGCCATTTATGAGCTTATGTTATTCATCTTCGCTCACAACAGTACACTGTTCAAGTGACATGCCGGGTTTAAAGTATAATACAGAGACAGTGAGTGAGCAATAGGGTTACATGCATTACTCATCAGTGAGAGGATAACAATCCTTGTATATCTAATTTATAGGTTTTTCTATAGATAGAATTTATATACAGCCATCTAGCATATCAAATCCTAAGAGCAAGAAGTAAATCTAAAAGTAATGTAAAAAATAAGTTAAAAAAAAATTGTAAGGAAACACTAATTTTTTTTAATTTTTTTTATTATAATCCAACTCAGCACATTAGGCAAATTTGTACCATCAGATTTATTTACTAGACTTTTTAAGAGCTTTTAATTCCTGAACTTTACATTCACAGAATCAAATTCAATCACACTATATTATAATTTATCCTCAATTCTGTATCATACTACTGTATATTAACAGCAATTTTCCCAATTAGGTTCAAGTTGACATTATTTATGCCTGTTTATAGGTTATTAAGGTATATGTTAAAATAAAAAGGAAGAAAAAGAAATCTACCAACAGTACTGAAGGGTACTCAATATCTTTAAAATTAAAATATATTTAGTAATAATGTTTAAGTATTTTTATATTGATTTTGCAAAGTAAACGTTAATAAACCTGAAAATTAGTTTAAAGTGTAGAAGTGTATCTACTTTGGACATTCAAAACACATTTGTATATCAAAATCAAATAAGAGCAATAATGGAGGTCTAATGAAACACTTACGTCAAAAATTATCATTATGGGTCAAGATTGGTGTTATATAAATCATCATTTATCTTCTAGACATCCATTAATCCAGTTTAGCTGAGAAATGAGATTTCATAATAAGTAACATAGAGATATAGAAGGGTATTAATTAGCACTTCCAATTCACTTGAATGACATACACCGCCTGGGCAAAAAACAGCACACACACTAATATTTTGTTGGACTGGCTTTTACTTCGGTTAAGGCAAGCATTTGGCATGACATAATTTTGATAAGGTTATGCAATGTCATGCAATGTTTATTTTTTCATGCTGAATCGCATTCATTCTTCCAAGATCTTATATTGATGATGAGAGAGTCGGAATGCTGTATAGAGCCCTCTCCAGTACATTCCAAAATTTCTCAGTAGGATTAAGATGTGGACTCTGTGGTGGTCCATGCATGAATCCATGCATGAAAATTATGTCTCATGCTCCCTGAACCACTTTTTCACAATTTGAGGCAGATAAATCTTGACATCTTGGAATACGCCCATGCCATCAGGGAAGAAAAAAATTAATTTATGGAAAAACCTGGTCATTCAGCATATCCATGTTGTCAGCTGACTTCATTTCTTGGGCACATAACGTTGCTGAACCTGGATCCGACCAACTGAAGCAACCCCAGATCATAACACTGCTGGTACGGTAGGCACTAGGCATGATGGGTGTATCACTTCATCTACCTTTCTCCTTACCCTGATGTGCCCATCACCTTGGAACAGGGTTAATCTGGACTCATCAGACCACATTACCTTTTACCAATGCTCCACATCTTGGAGTCCTTAGTTTTTAGAATGAATTCTTCTCTTCGCATTGTGTAAATGCTGTTACCTTATTATTAAACGTATCTGTAATGTCTACTGCTTTACTGTTTTCTTTTTACAGTTAGATGTCACCAAAGGTTTAACTGATCTCCCATGATGCTCATTCAGGATCTTTTTTCTGACCACGTGTCTTCTATGAAAATGATGGTTCAGCACTACACCTCCAAGTTTAAATCATGCATTGGTCAGTCCTTAACCCAATTTTAGTAGTTTTGGCAAATTGTTTTCTTTGCTTGATGCAGGCCAATAATTTGACCATTCTAATACAGAATAACATCCTTGCCTTGTACACAGGATATGTCATCTGACATGGGTGTTTAAGAAATGAGAATCTACTCATTTTTGCATCAGTTAGGATTGAATAATATGTTTCCAGCTAAAATATATTAATCTCTGCAGCGATTATCCAAGTAAGGCTCTTAGATATTTGCTTATTTTATTAACTATTTGCTTGTTTTGCAGGGCAGTGTGCTTATTAATTACGTCAAGGTGTTACTTATACATTTTATTAAAATTTCTGTTTGAAAACATCACCTAGATTAATTAGAAATGATATGAAGTTCTCATCCCAAAAGGTAAGATGGTAGATTGATAATGTATAAAATAGATTTCTCAAAGCCTAAAAGTACAATGCTATCCAATAAGATGCACATCCATGCTTTGAGATATCTTTTATGAAATACTAATCTACCATCTTACCCAATTAGAAGTCTAAATAATCAGCTCAGAGGAAAAACAATACACTTAGAACAATGTGGCCGACTCAAGCATTGTTGTAAACAGCTCACAAATCCTCCAGAAATTTCTGTATAAAATAATATGCTATAATTTACAGTATTAATGCTTCAGAAGATTAGATTGAAAAGGTTATGTGGTAAACAGAGAAATACAGACAAGTTAAAAGACAATTTTGTGTCTCTTTTATATTGTGGAGAATATTTTGCTTGTATGGTTTGGGCTCACTTGCTGCCTTAGCGGGAAGGGTCACTGCAAATCAATTTAAAGTTATTCTGCATGATCGTCTACAGTATATGCTATGATAAAACATTTCCATCCCGTTTGCAGTGGGCTCATCCAAGATGACCACACATCCAACTAAAGGACACAAGGGTCCACTGAATGTGAGTAGATATTCTTTATCCTGATTTAGTAATCCAGCCTTTAAAAATCAGTTTTCACACACAGTTACGAGTCTGTCTTCCTCTCACTTACATGTTCACACCTTCAGTCTTCACTCTTCCAGACCCTTATAGAATTGATGTAAGCTGATTATCTGTGGGTGTTTAGCATGGTTTTAAATTTCACTGCTTGTAGGATGGAGTGGAGATGCTGGATCTCTCCATGGTATATTAAAGTATACTAGGCTTTACATTCTTCATCTAGGTTATCTGACTAGAGATGAGAGATTATTTCTGTCACTTGGTAATCAAATTGTGATGTACAAATAAAGGGTCCAACTTTTTTTTAATCTGTATTGTTATCCATATCTTATCTCCTCTTTACCTTCACTAAGATTGTATAATACTCACATTATATATAAAATATAACATAATGGGATAAAGAGCTAAAATATGGCTATTGCGATTTTTAAAATCATATTTCCCAAAAGGGAAATAATAATGGTTGTAAATCTCACACGGGATGTATTTAACTAAATGTTTGAATTCTTTCACATTGTTCATGCACCACCATCTCAGCGGGGAGTATATCAACTTTCCTCCACACATACACTCCCCGTTCCCATGTGCTTCTGCAGTGGGTGGAAGAACATGATATGATTACATTACTTCCTTAATGGGTCTATTCCGTTCAAACATTCAAACATTTATGCCACCTGCAGTGCCTGCAGGCAAGCTCACATGTGCTGTTGTCTCTAGCTGCAGCACATTCTGTTTCTTATTTTTATTTTTGCATTGATGTCCCGTCTCTCCCTCAAACAGACATATGCCTGGATGCACCCATTTACACAAGAACACACAGGAGAATAGGAGCTGAAAATGATCTCACGGTCATTATGACCTTAACTAACAAGCCACCTACAGCCCTATAGAAACTGCTGATCTGTAGATTTACCAGCAGTTTTCTGCAAAACTTGTGCTGATAAATATGTTTAGTGTTTTCTGGATACATGATGTCACTTCTATTTTTGACAGAAGCTTAGGAACAGTAAAAGATGAACAACTCACTGCAACAAACTTAAAGAAAACATACCAAGGTATTCATTTTGACATCTTTTTTTTAATCAAAGGCAACACAAATGCTTTAAAATTAAGATAAATAACTTGCCTAAACAATACAAATATCCCAACAATGTTATATTCCCCACAATGTCAAAAAGTACATCAAATCCCTATCGCCCCCACCCCTCAAAAAATTAATAATAATAATAATAATAATAATCATTTTTAGTGGGTCTCATAGTCAGGTTGTACAATGATTCCACTTTTTTTCAGAGGCTTAAGCAACTTTCTGCCACACTGCTGATGCCAGTGTCATGAAATTTTGCAATGAATCCAGTGTTTAGTTATGAAAATAACTTGCTTTCTTTTTTTATAGACCCAAAAAGTGACATTATAATGGATTTTCACATATGATTTAAAGCTTTTGCTTCTGCAGTGTAACAGCAACAAAGTTGTTAAAAAGTTAGTCTAAAGGACTGGAAGGCATTTCTGTCCCTTCCTCAAATCCACATTGAACAGTCTTTACAGGCTTGCATATCAGGCAAAAATATATGAAATAGACAATGGAGAAAAGAAATTATAATGCATTTTTTGGCAAAGCAGGAATAAAAAGTGACGAGAGGCAACGTTGAGATTTGATCAATTTTAAACCACCCCCTCAAACAGGTTCTGATTGTCCTTCATGGTCATGTGACACAGGCCTTCAGAAGCCTTTGAGTGCCTGAAGTGCCCACTAGTGTCCTGCAACATCCAACCTTACTAACCTGTTACCAACACTTAAACCTTGTCAGCACCATTACTAAACATTGCAGTAAAAAAAAAAGTTCATGTTAAAGCAAACAAAACAGTATCTGCACCACAGAGTATGAACTTGTCAGTTTAGCTAAAGATCACCAGCCAATGAAATTGCAGGGCTCCCATACCTTATAATCTATTTACACAGACTTCATTAATTTATTGCAATCTGTAAAATAACCCTTAGAGGTGCTTTGGTTTCTGCTTGGGAGGCCAGATTTCTTACATTAGCTACCTATCTACCAGTACAATAACATTTTACTGACATACTGTTTGGATCTGGCAAAACATGGATGCATTGGCAACACATTATCTTGCATGTCTTAAGTGCAAAAGTGCCACAAAGGCTTTTGTTGCATTTGTTCTACTCATAACCCACACAGAGGGCAATGCAGTAGACAAATGAATTCTGTGATGAGGTTCTAAATGAAAAAAAGCAAAAACAAATGTGGAAAAGATAACATTTATGTGGACACAGATGGCCCTTTCTGCACTAGTCACTCAGTGGACTGTTTCGCCACATTTATGCAGTATACCATATATACTAATTTATCATGACCCATTTCAAAGAGAACAGGTCATATACAGTGCCGAGGTGGTGACTTGTGGATCACCCATCCCTCTAAAGCAGAAAGAAAATCCAAATCAAACCTTACAGTTGTCTCATTAAAAAAATAACACAATCAAGCGCAATAAAGAGGAATATAGTTCTCTCTTCCTTTATATTATATTTACAGTAATACCTTTCATATATTTATATATTTACACACATAAAATAAACCAATTGTACAACTATACACCTGAAGAAAAGGTACAGTAAGTAAGAGGTACTGAAGTGTATGGCTTGATTGAAAAAAAAATTTTTAAAGAAAAAAATAATTCAGTAATTTAACTTAAAATTGTTTTAAATTTCAGTTGACTGGATATTAAAAATGATTCCTGGAAAATCCCTGGATGCCCAGAAGGCATAAGAATGGGTGTTCACTTAAGACAGCGGCACTCTTAATGTCAGCGACAGCCTACAGCGTGACACCCAGTTCCTTCTGTTTGTGGCCATGCTCTGTATGTGCACATGCGCACACACACACACACACACACGCACACACACACACACACACACACACACACACACACACACACACACACACACACACACACACACACACCATGCAATAGTTTTGGTCCAACTGAGATAAAAAATAATAATAAAATAATAATAATAATAATAATAATTAAAAACAAACAAACAAAAAAAAACGTCCTGATGAAGTATGATCAGTCTAAAGTGAACCCAGCTCTGTCCAGGGCTTCCAGAAAAGTGAAACTGAAATATTCACCTTAACATAGTTAATATAAATTAATAAAATCTTGCTTAGAATATGTCCAGTGCCTCATCATTTTCACTGAGAACTAAAACTTCTTTCCTTGGCTGTTGAGTTTGTGATGGTGTCAGCCCCAGTTGTCACCCATTAAGATGGGTGAGGCGTAGCTACAAAGTAGACCAGTAAAGAGCTCATCTTCCTCTTCTTTATCCCATGGAGTGCTAGTTTAGTGTCCAATTATGGGACTTTGATCTGAAACAATTCTGTACACAATAAAAATCGATTGTCAGCCCTTTAGGTATCCTCCCTCAAGGAGAAAGAATTTCTTCAGTAGTACATCCATATGACAGAACGCTAGCAGATTATTGATACTCCTTCAGCTGTGACCAACTGGCCACTAGTGGGGTCATATGTTCCAGCCAAGTAGTAGAGGTCCTGGCTGTTGCTGTTGGGTTTCCTTAGGCGGCTGAGGTGCTCATATTCAGCTCGGCTAACCACCTGACACTTATGGGAGATAGTTTGGACATCATTTTCATCCTCATGGCAAGACTGATAAAGGGCATGCTGAGAAAGCAGAGAAAGTACAGTTAAACATTCACCTAGTGACAAATACAAATGTGAGTAAATTAAAGAAACTTGGTTGTTGACTTTCATGGAAGGGTTTTAACTGTTTTTAGAGAGTACCTTGCCATCCCGGTGCCTTTTGCCCAATTTAGTCTCTTCAGGATGATAAAACCATTTCACCTTCACGACCATATTGCTGGCCCAAGATTCCCACAGGCTCTCGATGCGGCCGATATAAGGAAGGTGAGGTCGGCCAGAAGATAGAAACACAGCACAATCGCCCACTCTGATTATGTCTTTACCCCGGACAATGGCCTTGTAGAAGAGTTTCCGTGCCTTTCCTTTTAGACCTCGTCTCTGAAGACAACATATAGCTTTATATTAGGGACTAGATGCATCAGGAAATAATTGAAGGTTGAAAATTGTCCTTATTCCATTATGTCAAACTGATAATTAAATGAGACTTACCTGAGTGGGGTTTCCAGACCAACGCCACAATTGACGTGCTGGCACAAAAGCAGAGGAGTTGGGTGGACTGTCTGTCTTTTGCTTTTTGTTACAGTCCTTGGACATTTTGGTTTGTGCTGTTGACAGGGTGTTACTAGGAATCACCTTTTTTCGTTGATGCTTGCCTGTACCATTGCTGACCATAGCCTTTGGGCTGGTCACAGACATGGCTTTAGCAATAAATGAGTGTTGTGGTGGGGCAGTTGTTGGCTCAGGATGTTGCTGTTGTTGTTGGAGCACTGCATGATGGGAGGACAAGCAACCCTGCAGGAGAAGTTGAGATGCTTCCTCTTCATCTGAGCTGTAGGATGAGTCATTGTCAGAGGAGCAGGCACTAGAACTGGACAGTGAGCCTGAACTTGATGAGCTTGAGGAACCTGAGGAAGAGGAGGAGATGGACAGATGAGAGAGAAAGCGCCTAGGGTTTTGCATCGCCGCCCTTCTAGCATCCCCTTCATCTTCTTCATCTTCATCCATGTCCGAGTAGGAGCTAAGACAATCGCTGTGGCAGTTCAATGCATAATCTGGATATTCACCAAGCCCTAGACCCTGAGAATGTTTCCGCATGTCAGAGGAACTCTTGAGGAGGTGGCTACTACTTCTCTTGGCATCCTTCATTAATAACATTGACTGGGAGCAGTCTATATGAGAGGTCTGATCAGCAATATTTTTGGTCCCAGAGCTCTTTTCCAGTCTCCCAACTCTTGATTCAAACTCCCCATTTCCAAGAAGCATAAGTGCTTTTCCATTTTTTGTCTTTGGAGAGGTTACTCCTTCATGGTCCAATTTAATGAGGTACTCTTTCCTGTCTCCTGTCTTTCTGCCCCGAACACTTGAGGAGCTCTTCTGACAAAGTTGTAACCCAGATGGTGGTTGTTGATTTCCAAAAGTTGTAAAACCATTAGCAATGCTGCTAAAAGAGTCTACCTCGAAGGAGGTGCTAAACATTCCCTTAGCTGGTGTACCCATAGTGGAACCAAGCAAGGGGAACATGTCTGTCTCCTTCTCTTTTAAAGTTTTCCTAGACAAACCATTGAACTGGAACAAATCCAGAGATGGTCTCTTTCTAGACATGGTGACAGAAGGCCAGGTAAGAAGAGAGGGGACACACCCAGCTACATTCTCGGGCGATCCACTTTTTGTTGATAAGCTGACCGATTTGGGTCTCCCTTTAAAGATAAAAAAAGACATTAAAATCTTAAATCAATTCAGCAGGCTTTGACCTATTTTTAGTTGGTAAATTCTTTTGACAAACAGTTTTTTTCACAGAAACAGGCACAACAGTGAAATTAATATGTCTGAGAAATTCAAAAGACAGTAAACCTGATCTATTCTATTGTTGTGCTTTTACTGATAAGATCTGCTGAGCAGAGACAGTTGAGCAGACAGATTTCAGACTTCAGTTAGTCCAAAGGCATTTTTGTAAACTTTCTGCTATAACCAAGCCCTCAGGCTCCTCTAGCCATTTCGCACTGAGATACTTGCTATGTTGGTGTAAGCACATTCCCAGGAGAAATTTTTGATTGTCAAAACATTGTGGTCGCATGAACACCGATACTGGCTTGCTTTTGAAAGTTAGAATTACTTTGATAAAATGACGTTGGACCTTCAATGCTTACATGACACTGGGATAACGATGAACAGATGACCCCAATATAACATTGCAAATACAACTTCAAAAGTATTGGATACTTTTGCATTTATTTTTTATCTTTTTCTATCCTATCCTAGAATAAGTCCTCAAAGTACTCAAACTGCTAATAGAACGTCTTTTGCATGACTAAGCCAATTGTATAGCTGGGACTTGAAGCACTGAAAACAAGCCACAGTAAATACACATGTATTGCTTTGGCAAACAAGGAGCACCACAAAAAAGCCTTCTTTTCTACTAAACATTAACAACCATAAACAAAGTCAAGTTTTCTTGTAGATACAAACTTTTTATGTAGATACTACATTTTCTTACACTTATTTTTTTTAAATAGATTTTAGCAATAAATATATAGAACTACATTGTTTACAGTGATATACGGTCCAATTGTGGTGAAATACCTGGCTTGAGCTTGATTGTTTTCCCTGGTTCTGTGTTGCCATGCCATTCGGAAGAAACATTAATCTGCTGAGAGCTCTTCTCTTGAGTGGAGCTTCTCCTCCTGCGGCGAGTCGGAGAAGCCAGGAGAGCTGGGGAAGGCTCTGCACCTGAAGTCCATGGATCATGTAACATTAGTTACAGTTACATATTTTCCTCCATGTGTCTTCTCATTTCCACATAGATCTTATTAATGAATTCAACTCAGGACATACTGTATTGCACACTTACAATATATTTGGTAGCCAGGTGGAAGAAGACGGATGTTGGGGAGGGAAATCCAGCCACGATCTCCATCATCAAACTCCACCATGACAGATCCTTCTTTTTGCTCGTCTCCAGGACCCCCTGTGTAGGGCAAAATCCATTTTTAGTTTTTAGTAAGAGAAGAGAATCAGTCCTAGCAAAAATAATTAAATATATTAATTAATAACAGAAGTATATGTTAAGAGGTATGGAGAGACTTCTCTGACCTCTGCGGACATATCCTGGATACAGGCACCTTGAGCGCTCACTCCAGTATGCACACACTCTTGTTCCATCAGTAAGCGCATCCACTGTCTCCAGTTGCACATCCAAAACCTACGAAACATACATAAAAGTGTGCATTCATTAAAGACTAATAATAAAATTCATACAAATATTTAGATAGGATGCATCTGCAACTTTCATTAAATCCCAGGTACGATTGCTATTAGAAAACACATTTCGGTTCCATTTTAGGTCATGGCACAAAAGACCAAAACCTATTTTCCTCCACAGAACACTTTTTTTTCCCTTTCAAATGTTATATGAAAAGACAGGAAATCAACATCATTGAATAAACGCCTGTTCAAGAACAATCAAATAAAACAGCCCAAATCGATGATTTTATTGTGAAACTGCCAACTTCCCTCCTACTACACAGCCTGTCCTGGCACTAAGCTTTCTGAAGCTTGGCACAAATATGGTTGCTGTGGTGAGGGGCAACGGATAGAGCAGGCAGGAAGAGGATTTAGTTCGGAGCCAGATTCGCAGGTAATGGTGTTAGAAGAGAAAACGGATGATAAACTTAAAAACAGCGTGGTAAAAAGAAAGAATATGTAATAAGCGAACTAATATGTGTTTCTATCCATCTATCCTTATATCTATCTAGCTTATGACTATATTAAAATATCTATAAAAAGTATTAGTTATATAGCATTGTGAGTGGTGTTAGTTATAGGAGGTCACCAAGAAGTCACCAGAAGGACAAAATTAAGTGTGTGTGTGTGTGTGTGTGTGTGTGTGTGTGTGTGTGTGTGTGTGTGAGAGAGAGAGAGAGAGAATGAGAGAGAGTGTGTGTTTATGTGTGTGTGTGTGTGTGAGAGAGTTTGTGTGTGTGTGTGAGAGAGAGAGTGAGAGAGAGAGAGAGAGTGTGTTTATGTGTGTGTGTGTGTGTGTGTGTGTGTGTGTGTGTGTGTGTGTGTGTGTGTGTGTGTGTGTGTATACGTGCGCATGTCTCTCTGTGAGTCTAGCAGCAGTCATTCTTCTACCGACAATAATGCTGACACACTAACACAGATACACAGGCATGTAAGTGCACACACACACACAGACACACACACATACGCACAAGCGTGCACACGCACACAAGCACCAGACTGATCAGGTTGCTGATGAGAACAATGGCAAGCTCGCAGGTAGGGCAAGCTGCAGGATAAGAGCACTGAGGGAAGCATCAAAGCATTCACCATGACAATACAGCATGTGAGCTCTGTAAATCCCCCCCAAAATATTTATATCTTATAGACACACAATAAGTAGAAACAAAATTGACAAATTTTACCTTGGAAATTATTCTTTGTTTTTGCTTTCATTTATTATTTTTTAAATACATTATAACCTAGTGTAGTATAGGGTAGGGGAGGGTAGAGGTTTATAGACTTCATCATGAAGTGGTATATTTTGTGCATTTGATATTTTGCATTCAAGAATTGCAATTCACAATCAGATTTTCTCTGTGTCAGAGAGAGGCTGGGGGCTGGGAGCTGAGTTGATGATAGGCTGTCCCTCATGTCAAAAGCTAGCTCAGGGAGTAAGACAGACTGTTTACCTCATTGCAAAAAAAAAAAAAAAGACAGAGCAGGATGAATGAGAGGAGCCATATAATGCATTCAAATGAATGATTGCCAAGAAAGCATTGTTGGGAGCTGATTATACACTATAAACCTTCTCCCCATTGGCACAGATCAACTATGCATGTAAGCATAACCCACCATTCAGCCCTATAAATGTTCATACATGGAAAAAGATAAATAAACAATAAAAACAGTAAAATAAGTCCATGTGTAAGGGACCCTGGGGGCGTAGAGCAGAACTAACCAGGAACAGTCATCTACACTATGCACCTGTAACACTATATGGGGGACATACTGAACTGCTGGTCTGAATTAGGTCTGTGACCTGGAGCAATACACTGAGTGCACTGCAAAGCCATGAACTGGGCTCTTCCTGAAAAATACTGGATCCTTTATGAAAGAACACACACCCCTCCCAATATAATCTATCTCCACTTCTATTCCAACCAGATGTTTGAATTTTTCTCCATTGAGGAATTTGTGTGCAGCGAGATAAAAGAAAGAAAAAAAAGCAATAATAAGAACATAAGTAAAATGCCTTAAGTCAGATTTGATCCAATCAAATATAGCAATCATAACAATTTACATGCCTGTGCATAAACACCCAAACAGATGTTCTGCTTTAAACTATTTAAAAAGGCACAAGGGACGGTGTGTTGTGGTCTGTAATAAGGGTGTGTATTAGGTCTGGAACATGTGTCAAGTTTTTGAGCTAAAAGTTCAGTTTAAAACTTACCGCTTCCTGAAGCAACTGTTCCAGCGAGTAAATCCTTGGCCTGTTTCCTCTCTCCCCTTCAATGACAATGCTGTAACTGTGATGTAAAGGATTAGGGGGGGGAAAGGCAGATTAATGCTAGATGTAGTATGTATTTCATAGCATGCTTAAATCTGAATTATAAGTTTTTCACATCTACATTTACATTTGTACATTTCACAAAACAGGTTTTCCTGAATCTAAAGAACTAAAAGCCTTACATGTCAGGTATGTCCAGTGTATGCACATAGGCAGCATATAGCAGCTCATCCTCCTTGGAGATCAGCACTTTCAGCCCATCTCGCAGAGCTTCTTTGGTAAGGACACAGTTAGGCAGAGCTGGACACAGAACAGAGACAGAAGTATATGAGAGTCATGGCCAGATGGACAAGTATAAAAAGTGTCTCTTAGGGTCTAAATAAATGCAATAATTAATCTGGCATGAAAAGTTTTGCAGTGAGCACTATTCATCCTTTTCTACCAACAAGGTTCTGGGGGTAGATCTGGAGCTAGTGCTTAATGATGAACAAGTTTCTAAATGATTTTGGTCTGGAACTAAGAATTAGCAAAGTTATTGGCCTTAGACACACTTTTAATAAGAACACTTGTTTTTATGAAAAGAATTTTATGTTGACTAGGAGAATTACAAAAAAACCTACATATTTACAACTGCATTTAGAGGATGTGGCAAGTATGAGAGATGGCAAAGATTGCTGTTGTAGAAAAGACGTAAAAACCAGAATACTCCAGTTGTGAATTAGTGGAAAAAGCAATAAGTCTTACAAGCTGTTAAAAAAATTGTGCATGATTTCTTGGCATCATATGGGTGTTAAAAAGCACAAATGCCAAAATATTACATCAAAGTTGTTTTGGTTATGTCAGTGTGAATTTTGTATGATTTTGCAAAACACTAAAACTCTACCTCCCACAGGTTTTTCACAATGAATAAATCAGCCTGCTGTTGTGTTTGTGGCTGTGTAACTATGCAACTTAGTACCAATATTATGTTGATTGAGTTTTAATAATAATAATAATAATAATAATAATAATAATGTACTGGCAAGAAAAAGTTTGGAAAGACCTAAAAGTATTTTTTTTATTCTTTTTTGTTGCATCTATTCAGTCAAATAGTTGTAGATAAATCACAGGACAATTCATTTAAAAACATATTTGTCAAATCAAACATGCACAATTTATTTAATCAAAAAACAAACAAACAAAAAAAAACACGGATAGGGTCATTTTCTTCCTTCTAAAAGTAGTAATCCCCAATCAGTCATTGCCCAGAGTGAATTTCATGCATCTACACTATGAAGTGGTATCGGTGCTTTTTGAGAATGCCTTGCACATGATGCAGATCACCCACACTCCCAATGCCAAAGCGTCCCCAGACCATTACATTTCCACCTTCATGCTTCACTGATGGTGTTAGGCAGGCATGTATCATCTATTCATAAGCTTCAACCCCAAGGTTCAACTTATCAGGTCACAAGACTTGGTTCCAGCCGTCTAGAGTCCAATGTTTGTGCATCTTGGCCCGCTGTAAACTTTTCTTCTGATATGCCAGTCTTAGTAGGGTTTTTTTATTTCTTAGCAACTCTGCCCATGAGGCCAGCTGACTCGAGTCTCTTATGCACAGTTCGGTACACACTGGTTTCTCTCGTGTTTGTTCAAGATTCAAGAGCAGTGAGGTGCCTGTTTCTTAAGAAGATCACTCGTAAGTACTTGTCTTCTTGGGCTGATGTACACTTCAACTGCGTCTTCTGTCCTGATTACATCCAGTTGCAACATGTCTCTGGAGACTACGGTATGGACCTTTTAAAGAAATCTTTAATTTCTTGACTATATCTTGTGGAGAGTAAACTTCCTTTCTCAAGAAATGTATAAACTGTTGGGTTTCTAAGAAAATATGTTTTTGTTTGACCATTTTAAGTCTTAATTTACCTGAAAAATGACACGTCACTCTCCCTATGGAGGAGACATGGAAGAACAACTCAAATTGTTAAATTACTGTACATGAACTTATTTTAAGATGTTTTAAGACCTGGGACCAATTTAAGAACATTCTGGAAAAACAAATAGTTGCCTTCAAGCCTTCAGGTTTCGAATGATGGTTGTTTTGTAAAAGGTAATCTGAAGTTTTAGATGGTTTACCTGCTGATTAAATTGTTACAGATGAATACTGAACATTGTTTTACAATAAATTTAAAAAGGTTTTCTTGCCAGCACACACACACACACACACACACACACACACATTACACAAACACACACAGAAACTTACAAAGAAGAGCTTTCCGCACACAAAACCTCTTTAACTGCAAAGGATTGTTGGCATCATTTAAGGCAATACAAATGCTTTTCTTTACACTACATCTTCACCCTCCTAAAAGAAAAATATATAATGGTTTCCAACAAAAATGTTTTGTTATACAAACCGTGTCTGCCTGAGGCAAATCATTTGCCAAGATGAGGGAAAGTCAGATAAAGGCATTTATTCCATTTTGCAGGAAAACTATTTAAATCTATGATTTCATATATACTATATCCTTTATTCATAGGGTTCGAATGCTGTTTCAGATATGGGCCACTGATGCATAAGGGCAGGTCTTTGGAAGGACCACACTTTTAAGAACGTTCAATTGGGTTTGTGAGCTTACTCACCTGCCACTGTATTCCTCCGTTGCTCCTCTTCTTCCAGTTCCTCCTCCCCTTCAGAAAAGCTGCTGTCATCCTCCATGCGGAATCCCTCTTCTGCAGCAAAGCTTTCCAGCAGCTGCCTCATGCTGCGCCTTTTTGCATCCTAAGAATCACAAACCAAAGTGTAAGGCCCAGAGGATATATCATCACTCACAGAAATGGCATTACCCTTCTTTGTTCACAGAGTAAACTTTTAATAGTCTTACTGATTAATGTACACACTGTAAAAGGTACAGTCACATTTCCTTGATTTAAATACATCTATTATTATTTTCATTGCATTATTACCCATATTGTAAGTACAGTAATTGCCCATGCTGGATTTGTCTAACCATCTCGCCAAAGTACGATGTATTCTATTAATAATCAACAGTCTCCAAGCCACAGACATCAGAGGACATTAATGGGTGCCATAATGTAATGAGAATCAATGGGCGAGTCTAGTTTTGGGTTCAGATCACTGTCATGTGGAAAAGCATCACATTATTCAGAACTCTTAATACAGATGTGTCCATGCATGAATATGGACTTATTCATCTAGATATTATTGCACAATTATGGGCAACCATAACCGGTTTATTCTTGTGTATGTTTTGTGTCTCATAACATTGTTTCAAAACCTGCCATATATTATAGTGACAGCAGTTTTACTATTGCAAAAGATTTTATTGCTGTGTCTTCAGGGCAAAGCATTGATAAGGAATTGCGTGTAGGCTCATCTTTATGTTTTTCGTTCATTTGCTTGAAGCAGGAATTCCCCTCCACACACACTCCGGTGGGGTAGTCAAATTTCTTTTGCAATACCTTGACAATGACCTCTTTAACATAGACATCAAGGGTGACAAGGATTTCAAAACTGTTTGACTTTTTATTTAAACAATGCATGATTCAGCTTGTGAAATAGCAGGCAGAACCCATCTTATTTTTTATTGTGAGGAGATTTATGAGAGCTTCCGGTGGGTCAAACGATGCATGGTTACATAATCCTTCTTAGCGCAATGAGTTTTTTATGGGTACCATGAGGCCATGTTAGTTAGATCTAGGGTGCCATGGTAACAGGATGACAACAAATGCTCTGTGGTGCTAGAACATCATCATACGACAATGTTTCTTCTAAACTCAGACATTGACGGTACTGAAAGCAAGTGATATCAGTGGGTCACCTGTTTTAGTTTCAACTTTCTGTTCCAGTTAATGTCTTCATTCTGAGATGGCACAGTTTCTATCAAGCAACTTCTCTTCTACAACAATCACAAAAAAGAGAAGAGCATCAGCAACCGGGGGGCTTTCAGTTGGCTCAGATCCACTGACTGGACGAATTGTGTTTTAAGGTGCTTATATTAGGTATAATCAAATGGAATATTTGACTACTTTAAACTACATTCCTGTATACATACCATATAAATTCTAGTTTGAAATGGCTACTACAGCAGAGTTAACGACATCATCATCAGGCAAACAATACATCTTACATGAATATACCTTTTGATTTATATGAAAGCTTGTCTGATAAAGATAAAAAGGAGGAAGGGAAGCCAGATTCACCAGTGGCACTTTTTACAGGAATGTACAAATCAATGTCAGGGAACTAGCCAGCTAGCCAATAGACTATAAAGACTATATTTATTGTTCGATTAATTTATTCTAGTAAAGGAAAAATAATCAACACATTTTAGCAACATTCTGTTATCTTGAGGTAGTGTAGTTGGATATTTATAGCACATGCACATATTTCAGTGCATTCATATACATATATATACACATTTTAAAGCATTTGTATGGTCATGTCCAAGGCAAGTCATGACAAAATGTGATGCAAGACCAACAGACGTACGTCAAAATATGTAAACAGTTGTATCACACTCTACCTACCTTTCCAAGGACTACAGAATCCTTCCTGTCCAACAGATCGGGGATGCATTTGAGAACCTTATTATGATGTAAGCTGCTCTCGTGTGAAACTCCTCTCCACCTGAGTGCATTTTGTCTCTTTTCCACCATTAGGCAATTCCTGTCTTCACTGAGCAGTGATGACCTACAGGGGGCCCTTTTCCTGTGCTTCATTTCCCCCTTAGCAAGCAAGGCAGTGACGGATCCTAAAGTGCAGTGGACAGAAAAAGAGAGAAAGTTATGAACAGGTCCTTGTATTTATTGCAGACTTCTTCTGGGAGAATGTAAAACGTACCAAATCCTTGTCTCTGCTTGTTGCTTTTGGCATTCTGACCACCAGCTAGCTTCACTGTGGATGAGGAGGGAGCACAAGCTCCAGACAGCTGTGATTTAGATGATAGATTTTTGATGTCCTCTGGCACTTCTTCGATGTCATAGATGCCATCGTCTTCCTCTTCTGTGGGATAAAGGATCGATTTAATAGACTGACATCCTGACTGGGCTTCAATACTCAGAGGATATCAGAGGCAATTAGTATAAAAGCACTGCAATGACAGATCCCTCTGGATGATGGTGGATACTTAGCAAAGTTCATCATGGCAGCCAAATATGGCTGTAGTCATCAACATTTGCAGGAACTGCAGGTCAAGTCATTGACAAGCATGCTGCTAGGCGTCTACTGACCACCAGCACCTAGCTGCCCCATCTCTGTTGTGTGAATGCATGTGTGTGTGTGTGTGTGCGCGCTTATGTGCGTACATGCTCATATACACATGCTCCAGAGTCACAGATATCTATTGGCAGTTGCCCACTGGGGACAACGAGTCTCACATGGAGCAGAGATGGCACAGTGGTAACAGTGTCAAGTGTCAACACAGTGGCGACACACTTGTCACTTACAGGGCACTCGTCAACACTCTCACATGCCTGTGAAATGTGAAAAGGATAACTTTCATGGTAATTAATGGAGCTCTACCAAGACGGCTCAACTGAAGGCTTAGCTCACATTAATATTTATTACTGCTTTGGCTTCACTGGCAGTTTGTTCATTTATAGACCACTATCTCTTATACATGCTGATTAAAACACAGATCGGGGCACAGTAAGGGCATTCTGACTCTCCCCCTTTTTCCTCTAGTTCTAAAAGTGGTGCAAGGCCAGCTAGCACTGTAGCTCGGGTTTTGGACTGGAAATCATTAATATTTTTAACAGTGTGACATATGAGCAGGAATGCCAAAGGTGTGCTGTTCGACATGGCAGGATACATCTCATTCCCTCTGCAGATAGATCATAACTCACCTGGCTCGGACAACTCGCTGTCCAAGGAAGAGCTGTCCTTCCCTGTCACCTCCCGCTTACTATTGGTGAAGGCTTTGTTAGACATCATCTGCTGTGTTCGCGTCTGCAGGAGTGAGGAAGCATGGCCATGGCTGATCTTTGCCCTGCGTCCTCTTCTCATCATTATCCTCTGGCAATGTAAGTTCTGATGTGTTGTGTCAGTACTCCCTGTCGAACAGATGCGAAAAACTCTTCAAAAACCAGGAGAAATGAATTAGAATTGAACCATTAATTTAATTACAAAGTAGAGTGATGGAAGAATTAGTTTACTTAAATTAAAAATGTCATGTTCGGCCAAAAGAAAAAAAACCTAACAATAAGTCATTATAATACTCCAGAATTGTAATGCAACACTTGAGAACTGTATGAGGATGACTGATACTGGATTTTTGGGAGGTCCCATGGCCAGACCGCTGTAAGCATACCTGTTTCTCTCTGACGTCCAGTCATGTTTCTTTGTGTCTTGTCTGCAGAGGAGCCAGAGCCAGGCTTCTCTCTGTGACAAAATACATTCTCTAGACTAGATCCACGCTTGGCAATGGCCTTTTGCTTAAGCTGGGCCATCTTGGAGCTTAGCAGTCTTGGTCTGCCTCTCTGCCTACAGGGAACCTTCATTTTCAAAAGGAATCAAGAGAAAATAAAGAAGAGAATAAGAAAAAATAAAATAATAAATCAGCTGCCTTTGCACTCATTACATAAGCTTTTTCCTTAGAAATAGTAATGTAAATATATACATTTATAGCCTTTTCCTCCTCAGCTCCCATTTACTCCCATCAATAGGAGGAATATGACACATCTGTTCACTGTAGTGGCTCACTCACCTGTGTGCCACCGACGTGGTCGTAGGTGCTATTGGCTGTCTTCTTCCTCTTTGTGTGCTTATCCCCGCCCCCAGCCAGCTCTTCCTCTGCAGCCAGCAGGCCTGACGCTGCTCCCACCAACCTGTCCATCACAACAGAGAGAATTCATAAGAGGAGTGGGGAGCAAGGGATGAAAAGGAGAGATCAGAGGAGAGCGCAGGGCTTGCCTTCCCTCTTCGTGGCTTTCTAATAACCCTCTTTTCAGCCTTTGATGAATGGAGAGGCAGGGGCCTCTTTCCCTGCTGCATGCTTGAAAAACTGGGATCTGACGGCAGACCGAGAAATATCTGAGCAAAGCACTAGTTAAGGGAACTCCCACTCATAATTTTGTTTGTTCTTTTTTTTTTCTTGTTTCTCTCACTGCCTATTTTTAACTATTTTTCCTTTAGCACCAGTGGTTTTAAGGCTATGGATGGCAGTGTTACATTAATACAACCCCCCTTCCGCTTATTACCATATCAATGCATCTCTTCCCATACAAAAGCACACAATTCAGTGGCCTTCAGGAGGGCTAGTGAGAGTGAGTGAGTGTGCGTATGGCTGGCAGCCATCTAACAGACCTATTAAACTGAAATTGGGTTGAGCTTACACACACGCCATGCAGCCCATGGCTGGGGTCTCATTCTGCTGTGTGTGTGACTGTTTTCCCCCCTTAGTAGCAGACAGCCACTTCAAAGCCACCGCAGGCCTGTCTTAGTCACTGCTCTGAGGGTTGGGGCTGCTGTCAGGAAGCCTGTCACTCACATTGGAATGATTGGCAGGTAAGTGTCAGAGGCTGCAGCGGCATGTGGTTGGTGGATGCTCTGCTCCCATGTCTTTTAGTTGCTGCTGGTACAGTGACAAACTAGACAAACTGTGGCAGTATGCTACACCCTACACTCGTCACGAGGAGTGTGCTATGATATTCACTCAGCAGCCTATTAGTGGAAGATTGTGGACTATGTGTAAGGGCATGAAGAGGCATTTTGTAGGGCTCCTGAGCAGCACAACTGTCTGAGCAATTGTGAGCTTCAATCCTGGCAATGCCATAGCCATCTGTCCAAGTGAGCATAATTGGCCTGGCTCTCTAGGTAGGAAGGATGTCATTCCTCTCTCTCAAGTCAATCCCAGTCAATCAAAAGTGTCTGGTAGCTTATATATACAAAAATGTTGTTAGCCCTCTAGAACGATTATGTTCCATAGTGCAGCAGTTTGATACATTTGCACTCTCATATTTGGTAGCCATTGTTTGACAAAAAGGCATTTGAAGTGCATCACAAACTGGCTCTAAAATCTCAGGGGAGCTTGGATTCAGAAATAAAGCACATGTATAGCCACATAAAAACACACCAGACACCATCATTTAAAACATGCCATTTAAAACGCGTCATGTTCACTAGCATACACAAGGCCTGAAAAAGCACCGTGTCAGTTGGACTCTGCTTCTCCCTTCCGCTCAGCTGTTAACACTGGCTGCCTGCCCTTTACTCTGGCCATTGCTGTCAGACGGCATCAGTGTCCTCTGTACCCACAGCCCCCAAGCTCAAGCCCTGCTACAAAGAACCTCTGCTGCCAGGAGGGTCCATAAAGGTGGAGGGGGGTAAGGAGGGCTGCCTGCAGAGAGCACCAGGAGATACAGGGCCAGGACAGATTGGGGGGGGGGGGGGTATATATATATATATACATATATACAGTATATATACATATATATATACACACGGAGAGATGCATACACACAGCCATTCTGCTAAATAATGCTGGGCCGAAAAGAACACAAAAGATGGAACTGGTGAGAGAAAAATATTCTAGCATACAAGCAGAATGGAAACAAGAGAAGTGTAAGTGAAATAAAGAGAGATGGTGGAAAGAGATAATGAGACAGAGAGGGAGGTAGAGAGATATGGAGCAGGGGTGGGGGTAGGAGTGCAGTCTTGAGGGAGTCTGTCGGCCAATCTGAATTGCAGCTGCAGATCGATAGACACTAACCTCTATCGACCTGCCACCTCACTCAGTATAGATGCAACCATCTAGTTCTGATACCCAACCCCAGTACCCCAGCACTCCATGAACAAGTAGACCCGGAATCCAACACAGAAATGTTATATTATCTTTCACCATTATGCACCTAAATAGCAGAGGAAACAAAAACAGAGCATGAAGATAGAACATCTCTCATCTTCCTGCCTGAAAATTTCTCTTTTGAAAGTCTGTAAGGTTTTTAAGACTATAACATCGGTAACTGCGCTACAGGTTCTATATTCACGTTCACAGTGAACATTAGAAGCTGCAGAAAGGCCTTTTCACAAAAAAACACATACAAGCATTCTGCCTGACACAAAGTGCATCTGTATTCCATGTCTGCTGCATTTGAATATAGCGCCAAGCATCAAATCCTCCCCCAGTGCCACAAGGGAGCGGGTCACTGTGGAAACTCAAGCGTAACCTGACACCAGCTCTGGAGCGAGCTTTGGAGACTGATTGTTTGGGCTCATTGAGTGCCATGGAGGGGCTGCCTATTAAAGCCCAGTGTGTGAGCAGAGCTGACAGAAACTACCCTCCCCCCTTTCTCAGCCTGTCGCTACCCAATGGCGACCTTCTAACCTCCTGACCCACAACGACCCTCCCAGCTCTTGTGTCAACCCTGTGTCACATTCCTCCTGTTAGCAGCCAAGCGGGTGGGAGCACAGAGCGTGTGTGTATTTGTGTGTGCGCGTATATAGAGAGAGGGGGTGGGTGTCTGAGACACACTGCCAGAGAATTCACAGCCCCCTAATTACAAAGGCCCTTCTCCTAAGAGAGGTCAGGATTACATAGTAATGAGATTCAGAGGAGGGGATTGATTAGAGAGCGAACAGGAGAGCGAGTAAGCAAGAAATGGAGAGAGACATCGTGGCCAGAGCGAACATCAGTAAGTGAGTGAGTTAGTGAAAGCGAGAGTATGAGAGGATAATCGGGCGGTTGATGCTGTAGTAGTGTGCCTTGTATCTTAGTTGTTGTTTTTTTGCTTGTTTTAGTTCCTGAGGTTTAAACTTGCGATGCTTCCGATTCCCAGCATAACATCCCAGCATAGAATATACATTGAACCTGAGGTTCTCACATGCACACGATTTTCCACATCCAGCAAAAGGTTTGTAAGCTAATGATCCGTTAAAATCATACAGGTATGCTGTATGTTCTCCAGCCTGTAGTTTGTACAATAAAAAAAATACTTTCCATTTGTTTAATGTGAAGACACAAATTACAATCCTACTTTTAAATAAACCCATAAAGTAGCAAATAGCCTGTATACAGGACACACTTTCGCAAAGTGTGGTTTCTTTTTTCATTATTTTTTATTAATTACTCTTTATTTGCACGTAATAATTTCCTGATGATCTTACACTACTCAATTATCAGCACTAACAAAAATAAAGTTATTATAAGTTATAAATTAATCATATTCATAACTTAATAAAAATTATATTTATAAATTCAAATGTATTTGAATTTATAAAAGTTATAAATAAATTCAATTATTATCATATAATTAAGTTAGAAATTAAAAAGCTGTTATCAATTTAACAAAATTGCCAATAAAATCAACCTCTTTTTAATTAGAGAGTATTTTAAGGAAACATATAATACAACTAGACATTGTGTTTAACTTCTCTTGGAGCATACATTAGGCAATACAAACAGTGTCTTCTTTTATTTGTGATTTAAATAACTCAGCAAACTAAACATCATGTTCCACAAAAACATCATGACTGTACTAGGTTGAATAATATTCATTATTATATATTACTATCTACTATAATTAGAATTAAACCACTTGAAAAATTGCAAAGAGCCACATGACCACATGTTTAATAACATTAGGTCTGACCTAAACAATTACTGACCTTACAGATATGAAACAATACCATTAGCCACCTACTGAGCTTGGTACCTGGGTGCATGTGTGGAGTAGTGCAGGGGATGATGTGCTCGCACTGAAGGCAAATAAACCACCTAATTCTCACACTAATAATTGTTTTGTGCTCAAGCCATAAAGACCTGTTTGCTACTAATGTCACATAATGCCCTTTGACCCCACATAATCCTCTTTCTGACACCTAGCAACACACCAATCCTGAGCAAGAGGCACAAAGATACAGGAAGAAAATGAACAATACCACAGTGTTCTAATATAGTATGTCCCGAAACGACAAATACAGTTAAATGGAAATCGACACTTAACTAAATGTTTAGGAAAACATACATAAAGTTGTTCTAAATGTTTCCTGTTTCCCACCGAGCCATGATTTTATTGCTAATTTTAATTAAAACAAGTTTCTAATCATTAGTTTGATTTTTTTTTGTGATCAGTTCATGTAGTTTTAACGTAATTCAATTATATTTTAAAATCTCATGAGGCTCTTGGCGAGAAATAGCTGTAGTATTAAATTATCCTGATTAACACACGTGTGACATGTGAAGTTGTCACAGCTTTACAATGCCACCGACACCTGGGTTTGACCCTGGACTTGGGAGAAAGAAGAGGACTTCATTTAATTCAGGGCTTTAAAAAGACTTGATCGAATAATGTTGAAAAAAAAAACAAATTGTGTTAATGTAACATCCAAGTGCATTAATAACATTAATAGTTAACATTAACATGGAACCAATATATACATCAGTTAATTAAGTTCAATATTAATTAAGTAATGCACCTTTACTTCAATTAACAGTTTATTAATGTAGTGCTAGCATTTACCACACGAACAATACGCTAACGCATGAATAATACATAAACACACAGACAATACGTAACCGTCATGAACGTTACTTAAACCATAAGCACTTCAAGGTTTTCCAAAAGCTGCATTAAAACTCTGATGAATTTCAGTGGCAGGAAGTTATCGTTTGTTTTATTTGGTGGACGACATTATTAATGCCACAGCTAAATGTGGAGTGTGTAAAGCATGTGTAATTAAGCTCCAGCTCTTGTTCTCATTAGTGCTTGACTAATCAGCCTGGTCCATAATAAAAGAGGAGTTTTCTTAATCAGGTAGGGTAAACAGGTTTGACCGAGTTTATCAAAATGTCTGCCTGCCGTAAACAGAAGTGCATCTCAGAGGGAAATGCACATTCATCACAGTGATAACTTCTTGCTCTGACTTTGTGCCAACATTTGGACGCCTCATTCTATCAAATTAATATTGTTGGTGCGTCAGGGGTTAGAAAGAGTCGCAACACTTGTAGATAATCAATGGGAGTTGTAAATATGATTAATGAAGGGCTCTTTGCACTGATTAAGTACTTAGTCTGCCTCGTTTAAACCGATACCAGTCCCATTTACTTACACACAATGAGGGATAGTGGGGATTGTGCCAGGAGTTTACTGCGTCAACTGTGTACAGTCATACACACATTAGATATAAACCACAGCTGGGTGTGATGCTATATGCCATATTATAACACGAGTGAGTCGATTAATAGATATTAAAAAGCCATTTACAGATCTTAAATGTTAGCTTCTACACTCATTCACACACTCAATTTCTAGGTGCCTTTAACACGCCCTGTTTAAGTCACAAAGGAAAGTAACTCACTTGAGCCTCTTGACTGTATCTGTGGGGGCAGTCGGTCCTGGGGTGGGCTTGCGTTTCCGTGGCCTGCCAGGGCCTCGACGAGCTGGGCTCCTTGAGGTATCCTCTTTTCTGTGAACACACTGCGTGTCAATCATTCTAATTCTCACTAATGGTGGATAGAACTAAGTCACTCTAATTGTTCCTGTGAGCAGGGGTAGGGGTTTAAGCAAGCATGGAGGACTTAACCCACTGGTCAATAGCTTAAGTAAGGAGAATGTGCACATGCTGGGTGGTCGTAGCTGTTTTATTTGAGCAGGTGGAAGACTGGTTGAAGAAGTGCTTACAAGAGTAGGTGTAACGCACAGATTAGGTATGTATGTTAATTTTGAATGTATGTAATATGTATGTGTGTGCGCGTGTGTCTGTGTGAAGGTGGCTCATCACTCACTGGTGGTCATGTTTTCGCTGTAGCTTTGTCAGCTCTTTCTGTTTCTCCTTGTAGCGCCTCTGCAGCTCAGCCAGCTGCACCCTCATCGCAAGCTCCTCTCTGTCCAATGTTTCCATTATACTCTTCACTGGACATGCCTGCAAAACCCCACCCACACACCCCATAAGAAATCAGTAAACGCTCAGGACTGCCGAAATCCGAACTGCACCTGTGTGCTCATGCAGAACTGGAGATAAGCACAAGTTTGAACCCAAAACCTTACTATTTGATCCGTGCATCACATTCAGAGGTACTAAACGAACATACTAGCTCAAAATCTGAGCAATAATGTCAAATTGCTTATGCTTCTTAAAAACTGTTATAGTAGTGAAACTTGCTTTGATACTCAAGTGTAGGCCATAAAACCTCATGTTTTATTAAATGCGATTTTTTTAATAAGGTTTTATATTTTTAGGCATTTATTACAAAGCAAACCAAATAGAGGTGTAGACAGCAGTCACAGTCCAACAAAATGATGAGGTGTGAAAAGAACAGACATTTGTAAAAACAAGTTTAGTATGGCTGAGGAACAGAGGGGATAGTGATACCGGTTCATGTTGCGGTGTCCATTTCCACTTCCTGCGCAGGTTAAGTGTACGGCGTAGGGGAGGGAAAGACTCAGTGGTTATGGGTGGAGTCACTTCCAGAGCCCGTGCAGCTGCAAGGGTTGCTAGACTCTCGAGGTCAATGAGCAGTCTCTCTTCTCCTGCAGGGATAACCAATTAACATATTTTAAACGAAGTGCTGCACATTTCTGCCTTCACAAGTTAGAACAAAGACCGGGAATCAGTGTGTGATAAGTTTATTTCCATTCAATTAAAAAGAATAGGCAGGAAAACACAGGCTATCCACCAGAGTTAAACCTGTCTCCAGTAATGCAAATCAAAGCTGCGTCTAGCTTTTTTGTCTGGCAATCTCACACACATATCCTTAGACAAGTGAGCTGATGAGGTAGTACTATGTCTCACGCAAACAAACAGAGTTAAACAGACAAAAGTGATTACATGAGTGCGAATAAGAGAGGGGCGAGACATAGCGTACATAAAGCAGAGGGCAAAATAAACAGCAAACAGCCTCTAAGTATGAGGTTGTATTCTGCCAGCACCTTGTGTCATTCAGTCTCTGAATGAGCGATGATGATAGCTATTAACCAGAGAGCTTATCTCTGTACACGAGGCCTAGATGCCAGGAGCCATGTTACACAAAGACAGAGGAGAGAGAGAGAGAGAGAGAGAGAGATGAAGGGGGGGTTTCTCTACATTTATCTCAGTCATTAAAGCAGGCCACACGCTCATAGCAAATGAGCCTTGAATATTCATGACAGCCCAGGCTGGCCTAGGGACACTGAGGAGAATGTGTGTGCATTTTGCATTTGGGTGTGTGTGAAAGAGAGAGGGGGGAAAGAGAGAGCAAGAGAGACTGATGACACGCCAACATTAAATAAAACAGAATCATGGTATATGTACTCAGTGAGAGAAAGGAGGAATAAGAGAAAGAAAAGGGGCAATAAAGGGAAAGAGTGAGAGAGACAGAGAGAGGAAAGTGAGGAAGAGAGAGGGAGAGAAGAGGAAGGCAAGCCCAGAGGGTGGTGAGAGGCAGGCAATAAGAGGTAAAGTGTTTATTGAGCCATCTATTTATTCTCAAACATGCCCTCATTACCGACATGGAAAGAATCCAATTTCCTCTACGGAGGGGAAAACCCAGGGAAATACACACACAGTGCAGAGGCAGGGTGTGGGTGCAAGAGACAAGCATGGGAGAAATACCGGACATAAGGAGAGAAGTTTGGGAGAAGGTGAGGAGCGATCAGGTAAAACTGGCAAAACTGGTAGATAACTGCTCAAGAGTGATGACGAGACCTTTCAGCGTTGACGTTATATGAAGTGAGACAGGAAGAAAGAAAACGAATAAAAGGAAAGGAAAGCAAAGACAAAAAGATTCAATTTATGGAGAGAAATACAAATAATTACATATAGGAAATAGAAGAAAAAGGAAAAGAGGGAAGTTAGCAATTAGAAAGTAGAAGAATATTTATGGGATAAAGAAAATAAAAAAAGAATAAGAAATGGAAACACATTATTAAATTATATTTGTTAAAATTATTAACAAATAAAAAAAGACAAAAAAAAAGGGAAGGGAGTGGAACTGCTTTATCCAGTGGAGGTCTTAGGTTTCCCAAGGGTCTTTAGTATCCCATCTGATTGACATCATTATGGCAGTCATAGTGCAGTGGTGTTCAAGCTGAAATCAATCTACAGTTGGCTCTAATGAGACAAGCTGAAGCGGGCATGCCAGCTACAGCACATGCAATCTCACTGAGCTGAAGGAGCGGAGTGGAGGGAAAGGATAAAGTACCAAGATTCCATTCTGCTAGATTGACGCCCTCATTGCAACATCTTAGTTTGATTGGAACTTTCACAACAGTCAACCGCTGTCCATTTGAACATGATGTGGGAATGCACTGGGGATGTGGACGACTATTCACATTTTCCTTTTTTTTATGCTACAATGTTATGAAATTGTTTTAGAAAAGTTGCAAAAATCCGGTTATTGTAACAATGCACAAAATAACTGGGTTATAGTAAAAAAAAAAAAAACTCATATGTTAAGATATATTAAGATATGTTAAGATATGTTTCCTTCTGTTTTTTTAATGCAGGATTTTTCTTAGCTAAATGTAGTTGTCACAGTCAGAGGCATGAATAACCCTGTTACAGTTAGTCACAGTTTAGAACACTTTTATAATAAAATGTACTTCATATACTGCACCATGATTGGATGTAATAGTTACACACACACACAGCAAAAAGACACCAAACATTACCCAGTTTTATAATAACTCAGTGACACCGTTTTATAGATATTATCATTATCATCATTTAGCTGGAACAATATAGTATACACACACACACAAACTAATTATGTCACTTTATGGTTGGCCCAAACCCAAACACACACACACACACACACACACACACACACACACACACACACACACACACACACACACACACACACACACACACAAAGCTGCGTAATAAATGCAATCGCAGAAAGTGTTTTTATGTTGTAGTGGAGCCATTTGGGATTTCTTAGCTTCTAGAGAATGTTAGTGTAAGTAAAAACATCCTTTGGCAGGGAAGCACAAAATGCTCCATGGAAAAGCAACAAGCCTTTAAAGCAGCTCTCACAACAATGGAGGCTAATTAGGCAACAAATGCAGTGCAATCCTAAGAGGCAAAAGATCAGCTGCTTTCACCATTTCATCAACTCCTCACGGGGAAGATGCAGGCAGCTGTGGAAAAGCTCGTCCTTCCTTCCATCTAAAATGGGTTTTATAAACATGATCAAACAGGTTAAAGGCCAGAGACAGGGGAGCACTCTCTCCCTTAGGATGACTCAATGGACATGGTCCAATCCATAGGACCTGGGGTTCTTATCATTATGGCTGCCTTTTAAGATGGGCACAATCCTTTTTAAGAACAGCATCCTCTAAGCCTTCACTCTGTCTCTCCCATAGGAAGTACAGAACCCCAGAAGGCTGTGTAGGACTTGACCTTTGGTCAGGAAAAAGAAAGAAAGGCTTTGTTAATGTGCATTTAATGTATGTGGATAAATTTAAATGTGTGTGTTTATGCGTGGGAGCATTGCATGTATATCAGGGAGAAAGCTGGATGGTCAGTTGGGAATGGTCATTGTATTGTATACGTGTTTGTGTGTCCGTCTTGAAGGTATTTGGGGGTTGGGGGGGGGGGGGGGGTTGTTTGCTTGTTATATTTCCTTTGCAGAAAGGACAGAAAGCTGGCTGGGCTGAAAAGCCCTTTTACACACCTCACCTTATGAGGAGACACAAAACAAAATGAAAGACACAGCCATAGCCCTCCCCTGCTGCCTATATCACAGCGCTACAAGACTGCGCATGCAAAGCACTGATGAGAAATTAAATTGTGTGTACACTGAGGTGAGCATGTGTGTGTGAGGCAGCTTTTGCTGTTCTGATAAAAGAAAAGAAAAAAAAAACAGCCACTCTGGCACTGAACTACCTGTTTCCCGAAATCAATTTTAGGTCTGGATTCACACTCATCTGATGCATGTCTGGCTGTGGACTATATGGGAAATATGCATGTTAGTTTAAGTACCTGCACTCTCCATGTTGCAGCCATTCTTCTCTTGCTGTCGTCTCTCCAGCTCAGCAAGCTCACTCAGAAGCGCCATGCCATTTTGAGGGGGTTCTGTGCAAGCAGGCACCGCCACTGGAGTAGCCATCTGGGCATCTCTTGTGGCGCAGAGAGCCGCTGCAATCAGAAGCTCCAAACTCCAGATACAGGATCCAGGATACTGGTTACCAAGAGCAGAAAGCTCAGAGCAGGGAGAGGAAGGTGGCGACGCTAGAGTGATCTCCAAGTCTACAGATGTCTTAGGCGATGCACAGTTTTTCTTTGTCCTCTCTTGAACATCCTCAGTGGGCTCCATGGAATGGAGCTCATGGGAAGCAGCAGCTAAACCCTCTATAGGACTTGGAGTATGTTCTTCCCGAGGTTTGACCTCCTCGGCTGAGCCACGGACCTCCAAAAAATTGGGTTGTTTAAGGGTGATGGTATTAGATGCCTCTATTTGTAAGTTTTCCCCTATAGGTGAGGTATCTGGAAGGGGGGATTTGGAGGGGTGTTGGCATATAGATGGAGAGGGAGAGGAAGGAGGGCAGGTAATACCCTTATGTTCTTCATTCAAGTCTACCTTTTCTACCATCACTCTATTGCCTTCCTGGACATTTTTAATTTGGGGTCCCACCAGGGCAGTTGAAGTAGGGGATTCTGCTTCCTTGCACACAGGCTCCTCCCCCATAGTGGACAATAGGAGGGCCTGTGGTGCTGGTTCAGCAGGTTCCGCTTGCTTTGCCTCCAGGTCAGCATGTTCAGCTAACTGGACTTCTTGTGGAGATGGACCAGCCTTGTAACCAATTGCAATGGCAGGATAAGTGTAGCCGGGTGGAAGATCTGCGGGAAAGAGTGTACAGGGAAAAACACGTTTGTTAAATTATCTTATGACTAGGGTCAGTTTGTGAGACATTATTCCATTATTACCTCCAAGAAACATGAACCACTTGTCCTGCCCCACAAATTACTCATTTGTGTGACCTTACCAGTTAAAATACATGGCTCACCTCCAGGTATGGTATATAGGTGATGGACATGATGGATATTCCATCTCAATTGACAGTGTGTACTATTCAGAGATTGTGTTGCATTTATCTATTACCTCTCACACATATAATGGAGCCTGTGCCATAAAGACTATGGGCAGGCATGATCAAAATTTCCATGAATACTGAATTATGTTCAAGGGTGTTATGGATGCAGTGTGTGCACTGTTTGTGTGTGAGAGATTGCACACAGGAGTGTTTGCATATAATTTAGTCTCTGAGTGAGCATGTGTATTCATCTCATTTGGGGTAAGAGTGAAAATGATTGTGTGAGTAGCAGTGCAGTGTATGTGTGTTTATGCAGTGCACACGTTTGTGTTTCTTGGTGTGAGTTTATGCATGTGTGTGTTTGTGAGTGGAGAGACAGAGAGAGTGAAAGAGAGAGAGAGAGAGATGCAGCATAGCAGTGTATATTGATGACAGCATGGTGTCTGGATGTGATTGCAGAGCGGGCCCTGTCACCCCAGTACTGGGTTATTGATGGTATCCATCCGCCCTTCCTGACAAAGCAGACAGATGAATTTGTATCCTTCCGCCAGGCAGGCCTCAAGGACCCTTGAAGGATAAGAGACTCCCTGTCTACAGTCATCCTGGCCTCCCTTCCTTTGCATTCTCTTTTACAAATACCTCAAATCTATGGTATACCTAAACTTGATAAACATGTGCATATATAAACAAATAGATGATATTCAAACAAAGATAATAAAGGGGGCGGAAAAACTCCTATTTTTGTAATACAAACTGATTTTCAGTCATCAGTAATCAAAGAGCTATGTAGTTCTTCAAAGGCTGCATCTTTTTTATCTTAAGCTTTGTATGTTTCTCCCCAGACTGACTGTCCTTGAGAGGCAGACCAAAGTCTCCCCTCCATATCTCTCTTATGCTTTATTTTTCGGCCTGGAGCCATGGAGCCAGGCATGATGGTAAGACCTTAACCTTGAGAATGGTAATGCAATGTTCCTTTTTCTCTCATCTGCATTCTGTTATTTTCCTTTAGAAGTATAACCGTTTGAAGAAAAAAGGTTTACCCTTTTAACCTGCATAAAACTGACTTCTCTTCTACCACAAGTATTTAGATACTGTATGCAAACGCAGGCAACAGTTTTGTCAGAACAAACATAAAGCCAGTAAAGATCAGAATAATACCAAAAATGCAAGTACACCAAGCCCTCCAATCATGGTCACTTCACTAACCAGGCTCCAGAGAGTGAGGATAGTCCTGTGGTGGCTGGCCTTCTCCTCTCTTGTCCTGGGACTCAGCTTCTTTGGGAAGGTGGGGGGTGGCATGTGGGCTGAGAGCAGGAGAGCGCGGTGCTGCTACAGCTGGGCTTGGCTCAGGGCAGGGGGTGCAGGGAGTGCTCTTAGGATGGGGCCGTGGGGCTGGTGAGTGACAGCAGGGTGAGAGACGAGAAGCACATCCCCCTGGAGAGGAGGTGGACTGACTTTTACTGGAGGAGGGGTAGGAGAAGGTTTTTGCTGATTTCAGGGTGCGAGGCTCAGGAGGACCTTCATCCAGATCAATAGGGGGATCCTCGGGTTTCCTCTGTGGATGTGAAAAACAGAAATTCATCACAGGGAGTCCAACAACAGACATGGCCACTTATACTATTTCTTTACTGCTAAAAATTTACGAAATATAAGCAACCTGAATATAAGCAATCTGAATCAATGTAATATGCTAGTATTTGCCAAATATTTTGCAAGTAATCCAGCTTGATATTGTGTCTGATGATCCTTGGCATCCTGTGGCATTTGGGAGCTGTGCAACCATTTATGTACGGAAATCTTTACCTCATCAGTTTTTTTTATTTTTTTTTATTTAGATAATAGTCCAGTTCTTATAACAATACTAAATGCACTTTCTCAGTTGTTGTTTCTAAAATACACTTTTGTGCATTGGTGTGTGAGTATATAGATTACCTGAGAAAGTGTCTGCCTGTGTGCCAGCTCCATTGCCTGTGCTGCTCTGTGGTGTTGCTGGTGCTGATGCTGCTGCAGCATATAGAGCTCTTGTTGCCGTAGAAACTGGCGGGAGTATACTGAGGAATGCTGTATGTGAGAAGCAGGCCCTCGAGCCCCATACACTGGGGGCCATAATCCCTGTTGCTCCATCACATCTAGAGAGAGGAGTAGCGACAAACCAATAGAGGTGATAAGCGAGTGTGAAAAAAAAAAAAAATTCTGCACTTCTCATTTAAATACTTAGTGTTAGAAATAGAAAGTCTGAATTTACTCAATTTCCTTAATACCTTATTGGCTCATTTTCTTTCACTCTCGCTATTGCCTGATGAGGCTCTCCATTTGAAACAAACTAAGATCAAGCACTTCATGTTTCCACTTATTTATTGTTGCTATTTATCATAGCTCACCTCTTCAGATTAACAAAATAAGATAATATTAGTGAGCTTTTCACACTTGCTGTTTCCTACTACCACAGTAATCCAGGTCAAAACAATTCAGTCCAACTTCCTTAAACTATCACATAAATGGAACACTTTTGACAGGCTGCTAGAGAGGAAGATGATAACCAAGCTCCAAATGGCACGCTCGTTCATGTGAACGTATATATGTTCTCAGCATTTCTTAAGAGTGAAATGAAAAACAGTGCATTTTAAATTGCCACACAAATTTCATTCAAATACGTGGCTGTGACTTTATGCTGTTGCAATTGAAGGCATCTGCATTTGGCTTGAAGGGAGGGGTTATCCAAGGACAGACTTTATCATATTATTGTGTGTATTATAGAACATGCCTTTAAGGGTGGGAGGAAGACAAAGAAAAAGGCATAGAGAGGGATGCACAACAGCTGTGTACTTTGTCTCAAGCTGGACACATTCAGCCCACAAATATTCCAACACAATATAAACTGCTCTTCTACCCTCTCCACCTATCCTTCCCCAAAGTATGTTGGGGTCCTTTGTTGGCCAATATTACTAAGATGGGGTAATTTTTCCCTGGGGAAGGGTACCGGTGGGTGCATTTCCACTCTCCTGCCGAGCGCTGAAGGAAAAGTGCTGCGCCGAAGAGCAGAGAGCTAATTAAATTTCACTGACTGAGAAGAGAGGTGGGACCGCACACAGCACTGAGCAGATCACTACACCACAGCACACAGGCACATAGCAAAAAAACGGCCATGGTCAAATCAAAGTTCCACAAACAGCTCTGTGAGCGGGTGTGGGCCGACGTCGAATGAAGCTGCCATGTACTGCTAGAGTTTAAGGGGAAAATCACATTATGGCAATGAACGACATAAGGAAAACAGAGCACTGGGTTTGAAAACTTCATAGCTCTTGAAAGTGCACAGCCAATATCTTAAGTCCAAACAAGCTTACTATAAAAATGCTCTCTTAACCTTCTCGACTGTCACATGTTCATTCAGTGGAATTTTTAAAAGAACGACAGGTTCATGCCTTATTTGTAATTACATTTTAGAATACTAGCATGAAAATATTTACTGCATTATTTTGTCAGTGAATTATGCATAAATAATCACTATATATTCATGACACACCCTTAAACATACACCCACACACCAGTTAGTATAGCTTGCATAAACACTTTTATAGTTTTTGTAGGCTTTAACACTTTACTTACTGTACATTAACCAATTGGTGGAACACACCAGATTCCTACTTAAAACAATTTTTAATGTGTGTGTTATATGCAAATAGTATGGCTCCTGCCATTGTACCTAGGTGATGGGCAGCAGGATGGGCAGCTGGCTCAGTGGGTAAAACTACCAGGGCAGGGTCCTGTGGAAGTGGCAGGACAGGTTGCAGGGGGCTGGTCATAGACGCAGAGAATCCTGGGGGCAGGTTCTGGTGCAGAGCGGCGTGACTCAGACCTAGTGTCAAACCAAAAACAGTCAAAATACCACAATATTTAAGTATATAATTTTTCCTTTATACATATTTATTTAAAATAATCTTACTGCAATCCCCTTAATACACTGCCCAAGTTCAGTTTTCAAATGATCCTTTAATGTAATTTAACAAAGCAAGATAAAATGAAATTAGAATAAACTGAGAATGTACCATATTGCTTACCATAGGAATGTCCAATCCAAAGGGAGGGACTTCCTGTTCTAGGCATCCAGTGATGAGCTGGGTGAGTATGTACAGATGGATCAGCTCCTAACTGGCTCCCGCCTGACATGATGAGGTGAGAGGTCAGGTCTCCATGGCAACTGCTGGAAGGGTGGATTCTGGCAAACTCAACAAGATCCTTGTTTTCCCTACATAAACCAAGTTTAACCACAAAAGGCATTACAGATAACTCGTATGGTACAAAAAGATGGTCAAGAATATGGCCATTATCAATTAAGAAATAAAGGCCCCAAACATACCTAAGCAGAAGATCTCTTTCTCTGTCCAGCGGAGGCAGAGACAGCTGCTCCTCGGATATACTTTTCCTTTCCTCTTCGATCTCCCTTTCTATTGGGTATATACAGCGCCCAATACCTGTCAAAATCGCAAGTATGATTCAGAGAAAAGGCCCAAGACTGTCAACACAAACTGAAAAGGTTTTCTGTTAAACCTAATTTAAAACAACTATCTTGCAAATTGCGACAGAGTATTTGAAATATTCTCTTGTCAAAAGCGCCATTTAAGTAGCTACAACTGCAAGACAACACTTACATACAGTGTGGTTGACCTGAGCACAGTAAACAATTTGTCAACCAAACTCAAACTGGCACTAAAATGACTAAAACACCCAATCTGGCATGTTAAACTTCTGAAATGTCAGGACCAATTTGCACATAGCTGATTACGTGATTTAGCAACCAAAAATGACTAATTGGAGACCGTTCCTGTAATCACACTTTCAGTTATTCACATGTGTGGTTTCCAAACGTTCGCAACTATCACTGCTAAACTGCAAAATGATGCCTGTCTTGTTATCTCAAATGGACACGCATACGCGTAGCACACAGACTCACATACGCACACACTCTGAACCTCCTGCTGGTGGCTTACCCTTCATGCTGGGCAGCACTCTGCCGTGGCGGCTGTGGGTGGCAGGCCTGTCTGGTGGGCGGCACAGAGGCTCTCTCTGCCTGGCAACTGCCACAGCAATACCCACAGGGGGCTGCCTCACCTCCCCCTCCCCCTCCCCGGAATCACGGCCTGCACGCTCTGAGCGCTCACTCTCCCCAGAGGAAGAGACCCTCCTTGAAGGCAGAGTTTGCTTGCTCTCCTGATGGGCACAGCTTGCAACCCCTCGATTCCTCTCACTTCTTTCATTCTTGTCTCCATTCACTGCTCCCTGCTTCAGGCTACCTAGACCCCCAAATGGGCTCTTCTGGGAGAGCAGGTGTGGTTGCTGGTTGCTGTACTTCATCAGGTTTTTCATGGCACTGTTTTCTGGCCCATGAGTCCCTGTCGAGGGCTGCTGGTGGTCAGGGAAAGGAGCGTGAGGGCCCTGGTCTCCTGTACCAAAAGAGTCACAAGCTTTGTGTCGCTCATTGTCAGGTTGAGACTGATGCCCTCGCACGTCCCAAGAAGAACCTGCCTGATGGCCAGCGTACACTTGTGCTGTCATATTCACATCTTGTTTTCTTTTGTCTCGAAAACTGCTTAGACCCAGATCTGAGTCGTGACCTTGAATTCCAGTCTTGTTGTTTTGCTGATGATGGTGTACCCTGGCAATCCTCTGGCTGTCCCGCTGGAGTGTACATCCACTTTCATTACTGGGCTTGATTTCAGAAGTAATTCTATGAGGGGAACCTAAGTGCGAACAGTCCCGGAAAGGTGGAGTGATAGCATAAGAGCTGCTTTTAGCTTGGCAGCCATCTTTTGCCCCCTGGGGTAGAGAGGGTTGATAAGCATCTGTCTCTGAGGAATTCTCAGCAGCCTCTGAGCTATAGGAGTGGTTTGGGAGATTGGAATGTGGCTGGTGATCATGACCATGCTGTGCCTGCTGTGGTAAATGTGAATGGGGACCTAGAGACCAATCTGAACCCTTGTCTGCTTTACTGTAAGCATCCGGCTGCTGTTGATGTGAAGACTTTTTATGACAATTACTAGGAGTTGAGAGGGGATGTGCAGGAGGAGGAGCCATTCTGCCTCCATTAGTACTCTTTTCTGAAGCTTTGGCTTTCCCTGTTCCCTCTCCTGGAACATCTTCAACCATCCCTTTAAGACCCTGACAGTGGGGGTTTCCCAGTTGAAATGACCCGCTGCTCTTATCACCCAGAGGTCCCACAGAGGGCACAAAAGTGGGCCCTATTACTTTGCGATCCCTGCTTGTTGTAGGAGCTAGACTTTTATCCTGAGCAGAAGAAATGGCTAGTGGACCAGGCGGACAGTATAGTTCTGGATGTGGATGATGGGGGTGGTGATGGTGGGAGTGAATAGGGTGTGGCCAGGATCCCCCAACTGCTGAGCCCAGGCCAAGTGGAGGAGGCATAGTGTATGATACTGGATGGGTATGACCTAGCATTGCACTATGGCGCAGGCAGTCTGATGGAGGCTCACTGATTCGCATCTCACCGCTCACCTCTTTGCAACAGATATTACCTCCACTCCCTTTTGGACCAGTTCCTAAACTCAAGGCCCCTGGCCCTACACAACTGGGGAGGGAGGAGCCCCTGACTGCTGTCCCTGTATGAGGGTCATTATGAGTCTTGGTAGAAAGGAGACAGGTGTTCAGATGCTTTGGATCATCTTTGTGTCTAGAGCTTTCCTCTGGCCCTAAAGAGTGGTGGAGGTGGAGGTGATGGTGATGGTGGGTGGCTGGTGAAGGTGGATCATGGTGCTGACGGTCTTTCACCTCCAGTTTGCTTTTCTCTTTGTCTTTTCCTAAAACTGCTATAACCCGCTCGCCCATATCTAACTCTTTAGAGCTTTTCTGGGTGGGCCCTCCTCCCCCAGGGTCACGCTCCCGGCTACAAGAGCCCAGAGGGTGGCTAGGGGCGGTCCGAGTCAGTGATGGTAAGCTGTGATTGGTGGAGAGAAGGTGGGGCTGTGATGAGAGACTTCTGATGTAGAAATCTGGGGAATAAAAAGACATTAAGAAAAAAAAAAGTATGAGAGACACCATAAAATTCTTAAGATTATGTTTTTAAGACTATCATTTATGAACTGACCATATGTTTATATTAGTGTTAATTGTGATAAGACAGATGGAGTAAGCTTCACACACCTTTTGAAGTGTTGTAGAATCTGTGCTGTCCATAGAGAACACTACTGTTTCCATGGTGATCTAAGGGGCTCATGGGTAGAAAGGTGGGGGCCAGACTTCCAGAAAAGCGGGAATACCCTGGGGCTACCAAGAGAGAAACCGAGAAATAAAGAGAAAGTGAGAGAGAGAGAATTGTCAGGGGAGACAAACTAAACCTAAGAGTGACCCACTTGGTCTTTTGCTGCGCTGTTGCTGCAGCAGAATGAAGGTCCATGAAGCCCTAGAGCAGGATAGAACCTTTCCAACAGCCCTGAGTTGAACATGCAGATTCTGGGCTTCACTTGGCATTCATAAGTAAGCGATAAAGTATACATGAGCTGCTGATCAGCTCTTATTGCAAATGAAACATTTCTTTTGAAATTTTGTATGCACAGTGTTTTGATTTCAGCTATTCCTTCTTCTTTGAGCTGCAGCTGCGGTGTGAAGTGATCAGGGACAACAGCTAAGCAGTTTGACAGGTCGTGTTATGAAAATAACAATTATTAATGATATAGTGAGAGTGTTGCTGTTATTTTATCTCAACAGATGATCATGCTCTGGGTGTGAGAATGTTCAAAATGCAAATCTGTATGCTGATCTACTATGTTTTGTATACAGAACTTTTGCAACCCTTTAACTGTTCAATTGTCAGCTGTGGTTCTCACATTTTTGCGCTTATTTTGGCTAAATACATGTTAAAAAAAATGCACAAACAGACTAAGGGGAAAAAATCAGTGCAAAATTTTGAGCACTTCCATGGTTTCAGAGAAAGGTAAACAGCATTTTACTTTACATTGCACCTCCAAGGTCAGGGATCTATATCCTGGGATAGTGGAGGCTACAGTAGAAGACAGAGGCAATGTTTATTTACATTTAGGCATTTAGCAGATGCCCTTATTCAGAGTGACTTACATTTTTATCTCATTATACATCTGAGCAGTTGGGGGCCCTTCGATAAGGGCCCAACAACTTAATGGTCGTGGGATTTGAACCTGGGACCTTCTGAACTGTAGTCCAAAGCCGTAACCACTGCACTACCCCATGTTAAAAACTAACCAGACAGCTGACTTGCAGACCCTGTGCATAGATCAACGCCAAGCAACTACACTACGTTCCAAATTATTACGCAAATTATTACGCAAATTATATCTTTCTCTGATTTTTATAATTAGTCAATGCAAATGACAGTCAGTATAATTTCCTAGTTATCAACCATAAGTGTATAATTTGAATTTTATTCAACAAACGTCCTATTGATAATATTTATTTCAAAAATAAACTGAAAATGCATTATAATAATTTGTTCCAAATTATTATGCACAACAGAGTTAAAACATTTTATAGGCTGTAAAGAACTGAAAATTGACTTTTGCTGAATTTGCAGCTTTAGGGGGTCATATTTACTGAAATTAAAAGCTATTTTAATCAAAAACATCCTAACAGGGCATGTTGCATCTTGACATAGGACCCCTTCTTTAATATCACAGTTGGACAGTTTCTGCTTGAATTTCTTTGCAGGATGTCAGAATAGCCTCCCAGAGCTGCTGTTTTGATGCAAACCGCCTTCCACCCTCATAGATCTTTTGCTTGAGAATGCTCCAAAGGTTTTGGGTTTGAGGTCAGGGGAGGATGGTGACCACACCATGATCTTTTATGCCCATAGCAGCCAATGACACAGAGGTATTCTGTGAAGCATTAGATGGTGCATTGTCGTGCATGAAGATGATTTTGTAACGGAAGGCACGGTTCTTCTTTTATTACCATGGAAGAAAGTGGTCAGTCAATATACTTTGCATATACACTATACATTTTCACACCTTCAGGGATTCTACAGGGACCTACCAGCTCTCTCCCCATGATTCCGGCCCAAAACATGAGTCTGGCACCTTCTTGCTGATGTCGCAGCCTTGTTGGGACATGGTGGCCAGCCACCAACCATCCATTACTCTATCCATCTGGACCATCCAGGGTTGCACGACACTCATCAGTAACAAAGACTGTTTAAAAATTAGTCTTCATGTATGCCTGGGCCCACTGCAACTGTTTCTGCTTGTGAGCATTGGTTAGGGGTGGCTAAATAGTAGGTTTATGCACAACTGCAAGCCTCTGAAGGATCCTACACCTTGAGTTTCGTAGGACTCCAGAGGCACCAGTAGCTTCAAATACCTGTTTGCTGCTTTGTAATGGCATTTTAGCAGCTGCTCTCTTAATCCGATGAATTTGTCTGGCGGAAACCTTCCTCATTCTGCCTTTATCTGCACGAACCTGTCTGTACACTGAATCAGCCACAAATGTCTTCACAGTGTGATGATCACGCTTAAGTTTTCTTGAAATATCTAATGTTTTCATACCTTGTCCAAGGCATTGCACTATTTGATGCTTTTCGGCAGCAGAGAGATCCTTTTTCTTTCCCATTTTGCTTGAAACCTGTGGCCTGCTTAATAATGTGGAACAACCTTCTTCAGTACTTTTCCTTTGATTGGGTTTATTTGGCAAACTAATTATCACACGTGTCTGAGATTCATTTCAGTGATCCAAAGAGCCCCGAGACACAACACCATCCATGAGTTTAATTTAAAAACTAAATGTTTATGACACTTGCATCCAATTTGCATAATAATTTGGAATGTAGTGTAAGAACCACACAAGGACTGGCCCAAACATATAGAGACTGTTTATGCTTCTTATTGATATGCACAGTTTTTGGTCTTCACATGTATAATAGAACTCATGCTTACTTACTCTCTATACTCTACAGGGTCGTGGAAAACCTGGAGTGTATCCTAGGGGACTCAGGGTACTACGTGGAGTAACTAGATGGGGTGCTAATCCCACTACAGGCATTTTGGAAACACATGGACTTTGGTAGTACCTAGAGGAAACCCAGCATAGGGAGAGCATGCAAACTCTACCTGAATGCAGGATTGGAACGCTTAACCCTGGAGGTCACAGTTCTAACCACTATGCCACTGTACCACCATGCATAATAGAACTCTCTGTTAATATGAGCGCATGGAAATGCATTCAAAACCTTCTATTAACATTAGTTTTTTTTTTTTTTGCTTTTATACAGACAATAGTTTTAATTTCTGCAGTTCTCAGCCAAGAATACAGCAGTCCATAAAATGACATTCCACACAGTCATTGTACCCTAACACCATCAGTCAATTCTCAGAGCGCACACACTTGCGCATCTTCATAGCGCATAATGCTGCGCCCGACTTTCATATGAACCAGAAATGAAGCTGAATATGAGAAAAAGATGAAACGCGCACAAGTTTAATGTGTGTTGAGAGGGTTTCGGAAGTCATACAAGAACTTAATCAGTTTTCTGGGAGATGAAAGTGTATGTGTGTTTGGGGGATGGAGGGTAAGCAGGAAGAGAAAACGAGAGGGTGTAAAACATGCTGTAGAACAAGAGGGCCAGTCATGTAGGAGGGGAACTGGAGTGAGATAGTGTCTGAGAGGTAAAAGTGTGTGTGTGTGTGTGTGTGTGTGTGTGTAAAATAGAGAGTGAGAGAGAGATTCCCCTCTGCCTTTCTGCCTCTCCTACTAATTGACAGCTGAGGAGCGTTTTGCTGACAGTGACATCACAGGGGAGTCCAGATGGTTAATACGAGGCCTTCTGGCTGCACCTGTTTCCTACTGCCACTGAATTTCAATTTCCACCATCCAGAGTAGAATGACAACAGCACAGTCAATTGTAAACAGGTGCGCGTCTGCATAGGTGTGTTTGTACGTTTTTAAAGAGGCAGGGTGTGTGTCTGTATGTATGTGTGTGTGTGTGTGTGTGTGTGTGTGTGTGTGTGTGCGTGTGTGTATCTGCAAACGACATGAGGCATCTAGTTCAAAGCGTACATACATTCCAGTATACTGTAGTATCTTCCATTTAAGACATTTTAAAAGGAGGAATAGAAACCCTCATCATTTCTCCTTTCCACCAATTAATTTAAATGCTAACAATTAGATGTGAGCTCCATGGCAGTCCAAAAGCAATCAGCCTCTAATGATGTGCAATAAAACCCAGTGAGCCTCCACCAGACCGCTACAGTCTATTACAGAGCAGAGAGAAGTAAGAGCCCACTCCATATGAAGCCCTTAGAGACCACACACACACGCACACACACACAAAGATGACAGAGGAAGAAAAAACGAGCCACAGAATAAGTTAGTAGTAGGAAAAGGTCCCTATAGGTCAGTATATACAATCTGTTCAGTTATTTACATGATAGTGAAATATCTAAAATAAGTTGGCACTGCATCATTTTACTGACTTTTACTTACAGTAGTGTGTGATAAGTAAAGAAGACAGAAGAGACTTTCCACATTACCACAGGAGACATAGTAACCTATCTACATGTTTTATCTTTACTGTGAAAAAAATGAACAAATAACTTTTTTTTTCTCTGTCCATTTGCCACATCATATCAACTGTTTTCTGCTCGTCCTGACAGTGCTTTCATAAGAGTGCCGAGCTATCACTATTACGTACATTCTGCCCTACTGGTCATACTACAGAACACACATGCAATCTCACACATATTCACACATCATCAGTCCCTAAAGCAATTGTGAATATTATGTCGAAAATAAATATTATATTGTATGAAGTCTGAGTTAGAACAGCTAGGACAGAACTTTAATTTATCAAGTAAAGTTTAATTATGTTGTTGATACTGTTATTTTTACACCAGAGCAGCATGCGTGTTTGAGTTGGAAGCAGGAAAAAAAATGGGCAAAAGGGATCTAAGCAACTTTGGCAAACATCACATTGCGATTGCTATAGCAGGTCTTGTGAGATGTTCTTAGTATGCAGTGGTTAATACCTAACAAATGTGGCCCAAGAAATGACAACTGGTAAACCTGCCACAAGGTCATGGGCATCCAAGGCACAATGATCCACACAGGGAGCAAAAATTTCACTCTTTTGGTCAGATCCTAGTTCTGTAGCACAAATTGCTGAAACAGAAAATATATTTTGAGGATTTTGCGGAAATGTGACATTGCATTGTCATTAAACAGATTCATCTCCTGCACTGCTACAGTCTTTTTAACCTTTTGCCTCACGGGGCCGTTGTTGCAGTACAGTTACTAAAGAACAGTCACTACTCATGGACACGAAATAAAAAAATGCTTTCCTTGCACACACCTTGAACAGGATCACAATGTTATAATAAACAGTAAACGCATTAACGGATGTCGACTATATGAGTGACGCACGCACACGAGACTGAGCATGGGAGACGATTACCCATAATCCCTCAGTGTGAGAGAGAGAAAGACCATTGGCTCAGTGACGCTAATTGATCACTTGACATGCGATAGACAAAAGGCATGTGCACCTACTTGTATGTCAAGATCTTGCTCGTTTATTAAGCTATTTCAAAAAATTTCTCATGTTACAAAATGCTCATAGACCAATTTATACGCAATCCAAGGTTTCATTGTATATTAATTTTTTAAATATTGCTCATCTTGTGTAGGGTTTGTGGAGGTCTACCATGAATGCCTGTGCTATATAGAAGGCACCCGGAATCCTCACAGGAAACCCACCACGCATGGGGAAAATATGTAAACTCCACACAAAGACCAGAGGAAGGATATATATTTCATTCTGTATTGTATATTGTTTATTGTATGTTTGCATTGTGTATACTGAGTAATTAACAGATGTTTCTCCATGGCCAGGAGCCCATGAGAGCCAAACTGGCCATACCCTCTGGAGATGAGGGGGCATTACACTCTCCTGTCAATCAAAGAAACGAGATCCAGTTGAGGCTGTCTCTGTGCTCATGTGTGTGCAAGAAGGCAGTTAGTACTTTTCTCATAACACAGCATGAGCCGCAGCTTAAAATGATTTGTTTGGTTGGCTTCATGTGTCTTGAAGAAATCATGCGTTAGCCTTCACCCTCAAGCAAATATCTAAACTCCAAACTGTGCTGGACACATAACCGTGTTACATATTATTTCAGCATAATATAACTTTATGCAAGAAGCACAATATGCTGCAATATACTGTATACTACAACAATGCAATGTCACGCAGTAGACTGTAACACATAGAGAAATGGTTAAGACAGAGGCAGGATGGGTGGGGAAGTGGCAGACCCACCACAACTTGTCTAACAGAGGAGAGGTAAAAGTCTCGGGCAGTCCGACATAAGGGCATAGCAGAAAAAAGATATAATGAGGATGAAGTAGATGGCCAACAAGGTGGGATTGGACCACAGCTGGGGAGCAGCGGCAAGACAAGAAACACGGAGCTGCTGATATGAACGGTGTAAGCAAAAGGTGAGAAAAGTGCGTTAGTGAGTGAAGTAGAGGTAAAAGTAAGAGAATGAGAAAAGAAGAGAGAGAGAGAAAGAGAGAGAGAGCAGGGTTGTAGACCGTTGTTGGCTGAATGCCAGATGCTGGATTTCGGCCAGCTGGCATCATGCTAATTGGGGCTTCCAGGCTTCAATCCCTAAAAACAATCATTTGGACAGTGCGTGTGTGTTTGTACAAATAGGTGAACATGCGTTTGAGAGAGCCTGCATGTGCTGGGGTGAGCGATTAGCTCACTATTATATTCACATCTATTATGGAATACACAAACTCTCACTCACTCTCTCTCCAAACACACACACACACACACACACACGCACTGTGCCAAGTGTTGCTTCCTCCACCAGCTGGGACATCAAAGTTGATCCCCCTCTGCAGCTCTGAGCCAGCACTCTCTCTCTCACTCTCTCTCTCTCTCTCTGACTCTCTGACTCTCCACATTCTTTCTCAGCTCACTTACACTCACTCTGTTAGCATCTTACTAACAAACATCATGTAATTCTGTCATTCCGACACACACAGCTACCTGCACTTTCATTTTCCTTACATTTAACATTTATAATGTTAATTGAATACTGACCTGACATGCATTTGAGTCATACAGTATGTGTGGACCAAATTCTTCTGACAAGGATTATAAAACAGTGTTAGAGCTTAGGGGAGACGTGGCCAATCCCCATGTGTGTATGTGTTACGAAAAAAAAAAAGAGAGAATGCCCTCTCGGAGAATTTACGGGGAAAAAAAAGTGTCCTGTTCAATCTTAACTTGGATACACACACACACACACTAGCTCTCAATACAAACAGGGTATAAACAGTATGCTTACACATTTCGTCTCTGATACACATCTCTGATACACATCCAATCATTAATACTCATAAATCTTATACACACAAAACTGTGCAATATACAGATATTATAATACAAAAAATATATTACAATAAGCTAGGGTGGTTCGAGTATCATCAGTACACTAACCAAGTCCTTTACTGCTCACAGTAAAAACAGCTAGCGACTTGGTACCACCCTCACCAGCTCAAGAGTATGTCAGTCACATGGTCACCCGAATCAGTGGTACTGTATCACTACCGTGAAGCTAATATTCAGACGCTCACAGTTGGTCTGTTTTTATGAGATGATGCAGACACACAGCATGCGCTCACACACACACACCTGACCACGAGAGATAAAGTGATCAGTAAGACCACCTGCCCACCACAAACGGTTCCTAGCCAAAAGTTGAGATGAGGGGCCAGAAGAGAGAGGAAACCGCCCAAGAGCATGCACACGCACACATGTACCCACAAACATACATACATACATGCATGCATATACACTCAAACACACACGCAGACACACACACACACACACACACACAGCTCCGGAAGCCAGCTGCTCACCCGACGTTTTTCATTTAAAACCGCAAGCACACACAGACACACAGAAACAAATACCCAAGTGTGTCACTGTTGGTTGTCTAGGTAGGAAGTATGCCGTTGGAGGTGGGTTTAACCGTAAGGGTCATGACACCCTGGGTTCAGACTGGGGAAATCCCTTAAAACACACCAAGAACTGTTAGAGCATTCAGATTCTACTGAACTTGTAAGGTGATGCTGGGGTCATTTATATATATGCCTATACATGCAGATCAATTATTATAATAGATGAAATGGCAATAACAGAATAATCTGATATTTCCAATAGTCGGCATGATGGCCTAGTGGTTATCACTGGGGCTTTGCACCTCAATGGTTGTGGGTTTGATTTCTGCTTTGGGTCTGTGTTTGGAGTTTGCATGTTCTCCTTATTCTTGGTGGGTTTCTCCGGTGTTCTCCAGTTTCCTCCCACATTCCAAAGACATGCAGATTAGTGTAATTGGTGTTGTCCATTTTGTGCATGTGTTTATGTCTGCCCTGCAATAGACTGGCACCCTGTCCAGGGTTACCCCACCTCATGCCCCAAGTTTCCTGGGATAGGCTCCAGACCCCCTGTGACCCTGTATACAGGATAAGTGGTATAGAAAATGAATGAAAGAAAGAATGAATGTTTTCTAATATTTAAACTTACTAATAGAGTGTCGGCAAACAGCAGTTTTAATTATCTACAAAAATATAAAACACATTTTTTCACATAGTCGGTCTGTATAACACTTATAAGTTCTCGGGAGGCTTGGAGCCTATCCCAGGGGACTCGCGGCACAGGGCAAGATACACACAGGACAGGGTGCCAATTCATCGCAGGGCACAAGCACACACTACAGGAAATAGAAACGCCAATTAAACTTATCTGCATGTCTTTGGACTGTAGGGGGACACCGGAGTACCCGGAAGAAACCCACCATCAGGGAGAACATATAGACTCACACAGACCCAAGATGAACAAAGACAAAAAAAAAAAAACATTAAAAAATTCTAAATAGTTATTTATTGTCATGGACATCTTAAAAAGTCATCTTATGGAGCAGTTTGTCTCGGAGTATCAATATTACATGTGCTATAAGAGTAATCACGTGTGACTAATGCAATACAGAAGGTACATGACCATGCTGAAGCTGTAAACAATATAAAACCACCAGAGCTTTTACACAGACACACTCACACACACAGACAGACACATATTTAAACAATAACACTCGAAAGCAGCTCCATCTGTCCTGGTCTCCACAGGGGTTCCTGCGCATCAAATAAAATTCAAATCAGAATTAAAATCAGTCCCTCTCTATTTGACTTCCCTCTCTTAACCTGTCTTTCTTTCATCTGCCCCGTCTCCTCCCACGTTCACACACACACACACACACACACATGCACACAGCGTCCTTGCAGGTCAGGTAGGTCTTTGCTTTGTCAGTAGAAATGCAGTTGTCTCTTGGTGGGAGCAGAGCTGGGTAATTGTGTGGCTCATTTTGATGACATGCTCTTTATGCAAATTGGGGTGGAAAGGGGGGGGGGTAAATATGCAGCAGACCAGGAGAGACGAGACGTGGAGTGTTACCGGGGGAAATGGAGCCATCCAATCAACTGCTCCAAGGGTCTAAATGGAATTAAAGCCTGATTCCAATAATGACCTCCATCAACATAATAGGGGCATCTACATCATTACAGACACATTCTATTATCGTTATTATTACAATTATCATTATTGTTGTTATTATTGTTATTGTGGGGTTATTATTGATTAGGTTGTAGCTCCAGGAGAGCACTGTGCTGAAGCTGCACGCGAAGAGACAGCACTACTCTTACTGCCTCATTTCTTTTCTCTTGCTTACATTCAGCTTTAACGTTGTACACCTTTACCTGTGCATACTGATTCACATTCTCTCTCTCTCCCGCTTTCTCAAACACAAACACACACACACACACACACACACAAAGATTTGTTCAGTCAATGAGTTACAGTAGCTCTGTAGCTCTGGGTGCCAGCAGAAAAGCCCCACTGTGCAGCCTGCCAACAACAATTACTGTTCCACCCTGCCAGCTGCCAAGAGCTCCAGAGATACAGAGCACTTAACCTGCACCATACCACACACACACACACACACACACTTATGTGCACATCCTTGTTGCTGTGTTCTATGTATAGAAACAGTTCTTGGGTGCTAGATTGTGATCAGACATTTTAAAAAAAACAGCTCACACACACACACACACACACGTGCATATCCTTTTTGCAGTGTTCTATCTATAGAAACAGTTCATGTGCGCTAGATTGTGATCAGACATCATACATCAAAACTGTACACACACACACATACATCCAAACAGTTGCATTAAATATTCACACAAACATATGACAATACACAGCGTTAGCAGGCAATAAGCGCCTAAAGACTGTTCATAATCAAACAAAAAGCGGGGTCCATGATGTGTAGCCAGGGGTCAGTAATTTTATTTATTTATTCATGTTTTAATGACGCAACAATGATTAAAAAGCCATAACCAGGTTTAAATGTTGGTTTAACCACAATAACTGAATAAAACTATAAGCATTACTGATCTGGTTTGACGGTGACACAGTGGCTTAGTGGTTAGATTCTCACCTCTAACACTGAGGTTGGGGGTTTAGATCTCACTTCTGGAGTGTGTGCATGGAGTTTGCATGTCCGCTCCATGCTTAATAAGCTCAAATTGCCCTTGTTATATGATTGTGTGTGGCTGGTGGCTGTGCCCTGTAATGAGTTGGCACTCCACCTGGGGTGTCCTCTGTCTTGTGCCCTGACCTCCCTACAATATTCTTCAGGCCCCATGCAATGCTACACAGGGTATGCTGTATGGAAAATGATCTTGCTTGATCAACTAATTTTTATATATAAATAGATGTATAAATAAACCCTGTTAAACCTGTTTTGAATCGTCAGCGCAACACAATCTTAGAAGCTTGGTTCACGGCTTGAAAAGTTAAGGAATAAAAAGCTTTTATCAATAATTTGCTAAATATTTTCCACATTTTTGTCTGAAGTTCATACAACTTATAGGAAAATATATATTTCTGAAATACATTAGTGCTGCCAGCCTAAAATGTTTGCTGATTTATTTAAAACGGAAGTTGGTTCCTGGATCCCCTGCTTCAGGGGGAAAATGGGCATGGACTGGAGAGAGCAGCACCAACCGTCATGAAAACAGGACATACTCTCAACACACTCCTTATGTGTATATGACCAGATAGGAGTAGTAAAGATTAACAGGAAGATAATTGTTATTTTGACTTAACCAGTGATCATGTCATCAACTGTTACAATGGTTTTGGGTGTTATTCACCGTTTACACAAGACTATGATGAGAGTTACAAGGAAGTGCATGTGTGAGGATGTGTGAGGATGTGTGCATAAACATTACATATTCACAGTTTTTTTTTTTTTTTTAACACTACTGCACCATAACACACAAAACAAACAGCAGAGCGAGCCTCAGGCTCTACTTATGAAGAAGGAAAGGATGAGTCAGAGAGAACGACAGGAAACTTACCTTCATGTGGGTGTGGGAACCAGATCTGGGAGTGACCGCTGGAGTGGGGTCCACTGCGATAAGGCGGCGAAGAGGGAGAGGAAGGGGGGCCAGAGGGGTGGGATGGAGGTGAGCCCAGACTGCTGGCCAGAAAAGTGCCCATGAATGAAGCAGGGGAGTTCGCCATCAGCCCAGTGCCTGCAGGACAGAGACAAGCAGCAACAGGCAGGATGAGACAGTGAGATAAACTTTTGTGTTATGAGACAGGATGCTGAAACTGGCCAGGACAGATTTTATATCTTCTGATTCATGCAACATACCAGAACTCATTGCTAATCATGGGTGTGACAAATGGAAACTTTGAGTAATAAAAGATGGAAAGAGGCTTTTGATCTAATATTTATAAGTAATAATTATACTTATATGTAATACATACAGAAAATACAATTTACTAGATATAGAACAATATAGATAGATGACAATATTTTTAAAACATGAAAATTCCTAGCAAACAGACTAACAAACATCTGTACACCACAACCCCTTTCAAATATTTAACATCCCAGTAGCATCTGTCACAGAAAAATGTGAGATTTGTGAGGTCGTTGTGTTTTTGTAATTTTTTTAATATAATTTTTTTATTTAATCTAAAATAAAAACAAATCGTAAAATATTGAAACAATTTTATGCATCACTAACTTTAGCAAAGCTTAGCTTGCAGGATTTAATCCAAAGTTTGCAACATGATTTAATAGTTTGGTAACAAAACCAAAGATTACAAACTCCTAATGCTCTTAGACTAGAGAAATACTGACCATTTGTTTTAAATGGAAAAACGAGAATTTAGCACCATGTCAGCAAATGTGGCCGGACATCAAGTTCATATAATAATCAGAATCAGCCATTTAAGAATATTTAATCAGGTTGGAGAAAAATCATCAAATATAACTGGAATAAATCCTAGAACAATACAGCACTGTATGTAAATGCATTGTAGTTTATTTATACTAAGTTTTCTAAATCCAAAATGATGTAAGAAAATAGACATTTCTTTCATATTCATGTCCTGAATTTGAGATAAACTGAACTCTATCTTCACCCCCAGGTACCTGATTATCAGACTCACAATGTCAAAGGGAAAAAAAAAAAAGCCTGAGAAACAGATTGAGGAAGGGGGAGTGGGAGACGAGAGATCAAGGAATAAAGGAGAAGAGCACATGCCAGGAAGATAAAAAAAGAGCAAGAAACAAGCAAAAGGAAGTCAGAAACAGAAGCAGGCAAGAGAGTGGGTGAGGTAAGGGGAAAGAGAAGAAAGACAGAAGCAGGGAGAGTGAATGGAATAGAGAATTAGAGCACTAGTATACAAGAGTCTTAACACACAGTCTGCTCTAAGTCGAGGTTCCCATGATTAAGCTGCTGTGATCATTCTGCTGTAACAGCTCAGCAATGAGTGAGGACAGCCCCCTTTCTCTCAAATATACACACTTTCATGTTTCCAGTACTGACATAATCAAATAAATGTAATGAAATAGCCATATACAGAACAGTGTTGAATTATGTGGCATCAAATAATATGCTATCTTTAGCACATGATAATGATAAGCAGTTTGTTATAAACGAATATAAAAAGATCAGATGAGCTGAAAAAGAGGAGCGAATGGGGAAAAGATACAAAAAAAGAGAGAAGAAAACACTGTTAGAAGAGCAAACCGTAAGGATGAAGGAGGCAGAAAGAGAATGATAATGAAGGAATGAAAACGAAGGGTTGAAGTGCTCTCCTCCTTTAAGCACTACGGTCCCAGGGGGTGTCAGCTCCTTGGAGAGGGGGCAGATTAGCAGTCCAGCAGCCAAATGCAATGGTGTTATCACCCAGTCCAATTCACATCAATTATTAACACTGCTTAGAGCTCACTCCCCCATATGTACGGGACATACTGCTTAAGCATGCACGCACACACACAGACATACACACAAAATAACATACTGTACACTCATGTAGAATACACTCGCATCCCGAGTGCAGCGCATAATACGCCCGTCCCATCAGACCGCTTTTAGCATATAAAAAGTCCGATTCTGTGGCAAATCACATGAATATACACGCACAATTATAGTCATTTATCAGCAGGGAAACAGCCCACAATCAGGATCGGACACATTTATATGGTTCACGCAAAGTTCACACACATGGACATACGTATACACACACTCACATATGCATTTATATTCCACACACACACACGAATTCATATTCTGAACACATTCATGTGCTGCGCAAACAAAAAAAGACAGGCTGATCAAATGGATACTCTCTAGGGGAATGGAAGAGTGGAGGGAAAATGAAAGACAAGCATAATAAGCTGGGAAAGAAATGGGTTGTGAACAAACATCCAAAAACGACTTAAAATTTATACGTTTTTTTTTTCTTTTTGTGTAACATGGAAATAAAACTTAGATGTTAATAAGTCAAATTAACATTTATGGAAATGCTCCAGATGCTATGCCAATATTTGTGCTTTATTAAGCTCTAAATCTAATCAAATTTAGCAATAAGGTGTTATAAATTATTTACTCTTGGTGTAGTGGAGAATAATTTAATCAGCCTTTGAATGTATAAATTACATTTACAGGATTTTGAGTATTTTGTATATTCTTCAGGGAAATAAATTCAAGGCTGGAAGTTTTAGCACTCTGTCTAAAGTGTTGTGTTCGTTCTGCCATCGAGAAGTGACTATGTTATTGAGCTGAAGTGAGACCGAGGGAGTTTTCATTTCCTAAACTGATAAAAGTTCATTAAAGCAGGGTGAGAAGGAGGAGGTTAAAGGAGATGTTTAGAGGTGTGAAATTACCAAATGAGTGCTCTCACAAAATAAACAGCGTGCAAGGCCACCGCCAAAGCCTCCAGCTGGAAACACGGCAGCTGGAGGAGCGAAAAAAACACAGTGGAAGAGAAAAGAAAAACAGAATAATTGCAGGCTTGAGGAAAGGCTGGCTGTTCAAGCCAGGGCTAAAGCAGACTCTCTCTCGTCTCCTTACACCCACTCCCTTCTCACCATGCCAGTGGCAAGCCACCACAGTGCGGCCGGTAGATGTCTCAAAGCGCTGATCTGGAATCAGCCTGTGATCTGAAGGGAATACAAGAAAAACCACACAAGTGGGACCATGAAAAAAAAAAATGGAAACATGTCCCTAAAGGGGCCAGTACTCTTAACTCCACGCCACACAAGCCCAGCAGCTCCACCACAGGCTCCACTACAGCCCACAGCTGGCCAAAATGAGAGACCAGCATCCTTTAAGACTACTGCATGCTTCAGCAATACAAATGTCTCAACACTACAACATGGGTGGAGTGTTGCTGTCAGACCCAGTCCTCCCTTCAAAGCAGACCAGACGGCATCGCCATCCTCTAAGACGAGAGGTGTCTGTTACCAATTTGGGTTAAAAGAGTTACAAGGAGCCAGTACGGTAAGAAATTTGAAAGAAACCCATTTCAAATGCTTTATATGGGGAGACTGAGATATGAGAGAATAAATCATAATTTTTAATTAGAGTAATAAAAACCCAAAGAAAGCAAGACAGCAGCCAAGATTTTAGTCTCTTCTGTCATCTGACAGCCAGTGAACAACTCCACTGCTGCCGAACTCCTGTGCTCCCAGCACAGCTCTCCAGTAGCACATACCCCCCTCTCTCTATGCCTTCCGCCAAGTCCTCTTTAATGAAACGTTTCCTCTTGTTTGCCTTGCTTTATTGACTTTTTCTCTCTTATTTTTTCGTCTCTGGTGTGCCGGCGGTGAGCGTCATCTGCAATTCCTTGAAATTATTACCTAGGCCCTTCCCCCTGTCTTCCTCCACACCCTCCTCCTCCACCACCTCTAGTTAACCAACCTGCAGAAATTAAACACTGTTGATACTGGAACAGCAGGATAGGGCTGGAAAAAGGAGGGTGGGACAGAGAGATGGCAGGAGGTCTAGAGGCTCTCTCCAGAAATGGAGATGAAGCTGCCAACACAAGCAAGCAGCAAGGCCAAACGAGCACAACCACATGGGGGCTATAGTGGAGATAGAGTGGATAGACTCGGATGAGGGTAGAGCTCCTTCAGCTTCACAGCAGAACAGGAGAGGAGCTACCGTGCTGTAGGTTTCGCATGCAGAGTTTAGGGCATGCTGCAGCCTGGGCATACTGGATAGGACTGTGTTGGATCTCTGGTTTATTTGTGCACCAAATGCAACAGAAAAGAGACACTTCCACATGGCCACCGCTCAAGGAAATCGGGTCATGTGCATACTAATCGCTGCTGTCCCCTCTCTCAAATCGACATTAATCCAATTAAGGAATTAAAAGAAGAATCCTGGGAGTGGAGAACCCCCAAGCGCTTATACCACACACGCGCGCGCACACACAAACAATGGTTGATGTAGGCTCAGCCATGATAAGGACAATCCAACGTTCCAGTGAAAGAAGATCTGTGTATGGTGAGGAGTAAAAAAGAGAGAGGGAGAGGGAGAGCGCGCGCGGCTGTCATACGGCTTTGCAGTGTGCTCTGTTTTGTGTCCGCTGCATTGGGTTTAAGGCCAGCCTAACCGAGGCCGAAATTAAGTGCCATCCATCAGCATGTGGAGCAGCTTTGGGCTGAAATGACTCCATGTGTGTACATTAAAACAGCTCTCGCTCTCCATCTTTCTCCCGTTCTCTCACAGAGGATGTTTATTTCTGCTAACCCGAGCACTAAAAGACAATGCCATTGCTACTAGACTAAGCCACAGCTTTGGGAAAGGACACTGTGTAGGGCGCATAAGCAGTTTAAAAATAATATAGAAGGTTCCTTGAGTATGTCAGGCTAGACTTAAACACGAATACACACATGAACCCGACTGCTGCGGTTCATCACGCAAAAAGCAGATGTAGAAAAAGGGTACAATATTCATAATTCAAGGGATACTCTTGGCTGCGTGTGAGGTGTACACAGATTATGTATGGAAAACATGTACAAATCCAAAAGCAGATATAGAAAACGCTATTTTCTTCTTCACCACAGCCATAAAAAGTAGCATTTGTGGGGGGAAAAAATGAGATTGGTTTAAGGAAAAATAACATTGACTTCTCTGACTTGCTGTTTGTTTAGTGTCTCCACGCCATGTCCTGGTGAAAAAGACAGCATAAAGGATATTTTTGCAGCTGCACTTTTTTCCTTCTTGTTTTTTTCCTGCTATATTACCTTCGCATATGACACTAAACCAATATGGAAGGCTATTTAGGGTAATCCAAAGCAAAAGTGGCAATAGTCATTAATCATTTTACTCTGTCAACACAGAAAATTGTAGGGAGAAGAAATTTACTTTGAAATAGCAACGTGTTGCATTGTACATTCTAGAAATATTGTAGGACATAATTAGAAAAGAAACATTTTGTATCTAATTTTAAACGACTTCCAGGATGTAGTAGTGATTTGTGAGAAAATTGGACATTACCAAGCAAACAGAGTTCAGATAATAAACAACAGGCTGCCGCCGAAGGTCAAGAATTAGCATGAATGTAAGCATCTTTCTCTATTGGGAAAGAAAAAATTACATTGGGAAATAATCCCAAAACAATGGAGTTGAGAGTGAGCAGGGTGTAGAGACCGAAACAGAATGTGAGAGAAAACTTAAAAAAGAGAAGGTCATAATTTGTTTTCCATTATTGATTAGATTTTTTTCCCACGTTTCAAAAACATTTAAAGAGCTACCAAAGTGAAAAGTGAGACAGACTAATGGCAATGATAAACACACACACACACACACACACACAGAGCTTCCCCACTGACATTGCCTACTTTAAGTTTTCTTTCCTAAATCTGTAAATCAACCCCCCACCTGGGTGAAAAAAGTCTATTCAGTCTCAAATCATGTCATCCTGAGTGCAAACATAGTCAGTGCATGTGGGGGAGCAAAGACCGAGCCAGACTGACCACCTACACAATACACACTGCTTCACAGGATCACAAAAACCTGTTGTTTGCGCCATTATCAAGTGGGGTCATGGACAGGACACTGATCACATACACTCAAATGACCTGCATGCTCAGGAAGCAAGTTTGTCTTGTAACAATGGCACAAGCAAGGAAATGATCACTGTTCTGAAACAGCAAAGTGACCTTCTTGACATTGCATTATAAAGTGCATGAAGTAAGTCTTCCTCACATACCTGTGCCGTGCTGTCATCATTTACTCACGATTTATCCTCGGTCACGAAGCCATCTGGTGGTTAGCGCGCCTTACGATTTAGCATGTAGCATCCTTAACAGAACATCCTGGAAAACGGTCCAAGAAACATTCCAGTGTGGAGGAAACTGGTGAGACTCGCTGTCCAACCTTGCATCTTTCTTTTCTTTCGATGCCCCCAATTTTAAGTCCCTTATCCTCCTTTTTACCTCCTGAACCTTCTCTCCTGTTGAAAATGTTGCGGTAGTGGCTAGAACACTCCAGTGATCTTGTTAAACTCACAACCACTCTTGCACATACTCACAGACATATGGATGCTGTCAGCCCAGTGCGGCTAGGCTAATTACATGCAACAAGCAAAGCTGTCATTTGTTCCAAACAGGGAACAATTCAATTGTCTGCCACAAGCATTTGTTTTCATGTTAATTGGCTCATTGTCACGAGTCTAAATCTTTACATGTTTTCGTACCTGTTTTTTCGTTCTTTCTTCGCCATGTTTTACTGCACGTCAGCAATGTAAAGAGTGGAGAAACCTTTATTGGGGATGAGTAGCTGAATGACGAGATTCTGCTGTGCTCATAGTAATAACCTTAATTGGGACTCCATACAAAACCAGGCACCAGGAAGGAACATGGAGTCATATCTTCCTGTCTGTTTCCTCACTCTTGCTGTCTCTCTTCCCTTAGGGCTAAAACCAGACAAAAAAGGCCAGGGCATAACAAGTCTCAATGGACCCTGTTTGCACCAAATATACATCGGACAGTGTGACCAAATTGGGTTTGTGTGACTTGACCAGAAATGATCTGCAAACAGTGTTAAGATCGTCCTGATGCAGGAATGCTGATGGAAAACCCCAAACAAGCTTCTTGCTGTCTTTCTCTCGGTTTCTTGCTCCAACATCCTGCAACTCCGCTCCAAGCTTCTTGTTTTGATTCCCATTCCATTTTCCGTTGGCTCTGGACAGAGAAAATCAAATTCCCGCTCCCACTGGACTCATGCAGTTGCACTGATATGGAAAATTATTTCAGAGGCAGCCTGAACCATAAATGTTATTTTTGTTTTCTTTTTTTTCTTCCTCTTCCTCGCTTCTCCCTCCATCACTCCATTTTTCCCCCTTCCTCTCTCCACGTCTTTCGCTCTCTGTGGGGAGGATTTACCCGAGGCCTTGAGAGAGAGGGCTCCGTGTGGGAGATTTGGCCTGTCTGTCCGTTCCACGCGTAGCAAACGCTGAGAAACCCATTTAGCATGTACAATAGCACTAACACACACCTGAATGACACATGCTGTATGCTTTCAATAAGGCCCAGTCTACCACCGTTCCACATTCAGTGTGCTCATAATGCACCGTTAGACTCACGTTGCTTCTCTTTGACAGATTATGTTTTATATCATCCTGAGTGAATAAGCAGCACTGGAGAATTTTACCCATTGTAAAGGGGCGCACATACCGTGGTTTTGAGCCGCCCCACTGAGAAAGGCCAGGCCCTGGTAAAGAAAACAGCACTATTTCATGGGCGGAAATTCACAGAGTGTCCAGTGTGAGTGGAAAACACGGGCAGTGAGAAACCTATTCCTGTAATAGATGAGTAGCCCCTTGGTCCTGCTAATAAAAGTTCATATGTGGGTGTTGGCTGTGTGGCGTTGACTTTCTCGAATTTTCTGTGTTTGTCCATCTTGTCTTCCTGTACAAACATACAGTGTGTGCCCTAGAGAAACCAGGCATGTGCATATTGTAGTTATAGACTTTTTCTCTCCTATTACAAGTTGCGAGTGAGAATTTAGTGCGTGTTTTGCACTTTTATATTTTTGCTACTGTATTCTCTCAGAAGGATGTGTGTTCATGTGTCTGTTAATGTATAGCTGTGTGTATCCCTGGAGTAATACAGACAGTTGTACCACAAACAGACACACACAGGGGCAGCAGCTGCACAGATTCACACAGAAAGAGGACAGCCTGGTCTTGCTGTCTTTTACACTCCCTCTCCCTGTCTTACACACACATCTGGCACACAAGACCAAATTCTCCCAAAAGAACAGCATGTTTCAAGACCAAGGACATGGGCTGTCTACACAAAGAGGAAGATTGACAAAGAGACAGAAATAAAAGATGAGCACAAATGGCAAAGGGCACATAGATAAACATATTGGATATACTGGCATGCTGGCAAAATAGAGTTAAGGATATGTGTTCATTCTCGGCTTCGCTGATTGCTCTTTCTGTTCCTCATTTTCCAGTTTTACTTATACAAGTTCCTTAACGTCACTTTAGCCACTGAAAAGCCAGCAATTGCTGCAACATGTCTTAATCAAATCTATCCCATTTGCTTCAAATCTTTTGTCACCATTTTAAAATGAATTCTAAAGTGCGGGTTTTTTTTTGGGCTTGAAAAAAAAAAACCCCACACAAAACAGGTGGCCTAAACAAAATCACAGGAAACTAAAAACTAAAATATGACAATTTATAGAATGAGTTAGAGAATGGATACACAACATTTCAAAGCTGTGATCCATGAGACATATCCCATAAGGGTCTTTAAGCAGATGTGTTTCCCAGGCCTCCCCAGCTTGACCCTGAGCCATGTCATCACCCCAGTGGCCAGTCTGCAGCCCAAAGGTACCAAAAAACCCACGCTGCAATCTTAGCTGACTAAGAACATCCTCCTACTCCTGACTCAGATGTGCTCTGAGTAGATGTGGTTTGATCCATAGCAAGGTCAGCATAAGGTAAAAAGGTTTAAAGATACCTAATGCCAGAATCAGGCTCTATTATTCTAGTATAATATGGTGCCCCTTGTTTAGGTGACATGGTGGGTTAGCTCTTAAATCTATGTCCATAAATCATCAAGTGTCACTTCAAATTTCTATTTGTGACAAATTTTTGGTACAGCAGTGGCAGAAAAGTCTTAAAACACAAATCTTTAAAGCACATTTAAAACAGTTTTATTTAAACAAACATGCATCTGTCTTGTGGTTTATCAAGGCAACACAACACTCCCAAGCATTTAGGCAATCATTCTCCTGTGTGTGTGTGTGTGTGTGTGAGAGAGAGAGAGACTAAACAGATCAGAGCTCAGAGCTAGCCTTGGTCCAGCTCAGGCCTGTTTCAGCTCAGTGCTTAAACCTTGGGTGGAATCTCCCCAAGAGAGAAAACACCCAGATTGAATGCAGAGCTCTGGAGATAAGACGTGTCCTAGCCAGGTCTTTCTGCCCTGTACTACTTCTGGAATTTACTCAGGGGGAGGTAAGGAAGAAGGCCTTGGTTGGGGGTATGAAAAGAGGTGAAGGAATGGTAATAAGGTTAATCTAGAGGCAGGATGATTTGGTATGAATGTGGAATAATGATGCAGGTTAATCCTTGATTCTACCAATAAAAATCAGTCTGTAACTCAATCTTCTTCTCATCATCTTTTGTCTTTTGGGGATTTATTTATTTTTTTGCTCCCCCATCACGTCAAAGTGGACCTTTGTCGATATGACTGACTGGATTCACTACACCAGGTGGACAGGGGAAGGGGGTGACTGCTGGTAAAGCATTAACTGAGGCATATCTGACAAAGTCTGCTCTAACCTTGAGTTATGTCTCCTATCTCACAACTGCACTCATCCATGGCATGCAGTTCCGATATCTGCTGCACATCTGGTGAAATAGTACCGACTAGCCTTCACAGCTGCGGCAGGGAGGGGAAAGAAAATTAAGGTGCACTTCCTGCAATCTGTACTGGCCAGGCAAAGGTCATCTTCACAGGGGAGCGAACACAGACACTCACGTCACCTGATCTCATGACGTCAACGACTGGGGGACGTAAACCAAGCTGCACTCAACAGCCTGGCTCTAAAGTTAGTGCTTGATGAGGTCAGATTTCAAGCGAGAGAGTAGTGATGAGATGGGACAGAACCATTAATGAGGGGGAGGGGGAGGGGGGGGAGCAAATGTAAAGCAAATAGTGTAAAATTCCCATGACTGTACAGGTTCTTTCTCGAATATAGAGGGGGAACACACGCACACACACATACAGACCTCCAATTCAATCCGTAAGAGTGTAGATATGAAGGGCTGTGGTACTGTGCACTCTCATTCCTGTGCTGATCTGGAATCAATATCTGCCTGTGTTCTATCGTCACATACACCAATTTATAGTGACACTACAAATGCTCTTCTTTTCTTACACTACTTCTCTCTTTCAAACACACACACACATACACATTCTACCCACCCCACACACCGTGTACTGAATTATCACAGCTATTCGCTTTTGCAAGATAAATAAATCCGCTCCAATAAAACCAACTAACTGGAATAAAGAGGAGCTGGTGCTATATTTCAGCAAAAACAAAAGGGAGAAAATCAATTTTACATCTTATAAAATGCCTTTGTAGGCAGCGATAAAATTTGGTTTGTTGTACATTTAGCAGATTTTCCTTATGTCCTTGAGTCACGTGTGTGCATCTGTGTGTGAGGATGTGAGGCTGACAGCGCAGCTCATGGCCTTCATCACCTTTCTCTAGCTCTGCCTTTCAACAGCCTCCTCCAAATACACAAGCTGCAAACACCCGGAGACCTGGCATCATGCTGCACCACAAACCACAGAGCACAGGGAAAGTGTGTGTGTGTCTATGTGTGTGTGTGAGTGAGTGAGTGAGTGCGCGCGGATGTGTGCTTGCTTGCGTTTGTGCGACTGTGTGTGTGTGTGTGTGTGTGTCGTGTCAGAGAATCAGAGAGCAGTCATTCTTCGAGATGTTTTGACATTAAGTAACAACACAAGTGACAAGGGCACTTAAACAAGGAGGGAATCCTCGTTTTCTTTGTTCTGTATTCTCTCAGTTTTCATTCATCGTCTGTATATGCGTCATTTCTGGCTGACCAATTCCATAAATAATATGCAGTGTTAACATTTTATTAGACTAGCCCCTGAAAAAGACACTAGACTAGAGACTAGATTTAAAACATGTCGACTTAAATTCTTTAACTTCTGTTAGAGGAACATCATAGTGCAAGGCTTTGACACAGACAGCATGCTCCAGTACAGAGACTAATCCATTGTCTTAATTTCCTTTTGCAAATGTCTAAGCAAACTGTGCTTTAAATAAGTATGAGGTGTCAAACTGGGATTTTTGATTATGCAGAATAACAGAAGACAGCTATAAGATTTAAAAACTACCTTCATTTCTCTATATAATCCCCTGCTACCCTAATGCACTTAACCCAGCATTTGGATATCATAGAAAGTTTAGTCAGTACGCTAGAGCTATGATCAGACTTCCGGCTTCACGTATGGAACGCTAGCCTCCCAGAAAAACCTCTACTCTCCCTTTCCTTTAATGGAAAAACAAAAGGTGTTCTGTGTTTGCTGGACAATTTACAAGCAGCCCATTGCACCACTTGCACATTACAGGAACTCAACTATATTTAAATAAATCAATGCAAGTTAAAAATTAGCAAAGATACTCTTTAATGTCATAGAGGATCCCACTATCTTGCCTGTATGCGGCGATTAGACGCTGCTTCATGGGGTGTCTAGGAGGCCAGCGTTTCAGACATGAAGTAGGCAGTCTGATCATGGCTCCTGTGTGCTGAGAAAAAACTTTCTACTCAGCTTTTTTTTTTTTTTTTATTAGATCCAGATATTAGTGAAATGCTTGGATAAGTGGATTAGGATCGCTAACAGTCAAAAGTCCCAGTTTTACATGAACATGCCTTCTACAAGTGCTGATCTTATTTTCTTTTTAATATTCTTGCCACATATGGGTGGCACAAGAAACAGTACAAACCACTGGTTAGTCAAACACAGTCACCACAGCATTGTCATATGTCACCACTCAAACCAGAGAACTGTTATTTATAGAGGAAAACACAAGCAAGCTAAAAATGCTTCTCTAACTTACAATACAGCACAAGTTTCAGCTGCCTGCCAAAAAAAACACTCATTACAATATTACAATTCTATTATTGAAATGTCATTTTTTTCGATTTTCTTTTTATAAATTGACCGATATTAGATTACATTGAACTGTTATTTTGCTCAATTTTAATTTTCCTGTTAGCAGTAAGCCATCTTTAGGATGGGCTAAAAGCCAACTGGCTTTGGAAATATCATCTAATTCCATTGTCTTTCCTGAAACAAAGCTGAAGGCCCCCACAATATGCAGTAATCTCTCTTGAACAGTTGAGATGTGTCTGCTACTTACTGTATGCTCTGTAAAGTCTTCATAACAGCTCTAACCTGAGATGCTGTTAATTAGTGATTTTTGAGGCTGGTAACTATAAATGAACGTATTCATTTAGCAGAGGGAGGTTTTGGTCTTGCTTTTCTGGGGTGGTCTTCTTGATTCATCACGGTTCTGATGGGTTTCGTAAATGCACTTGACAATACTGGTCTCGCAAGAACAGAAAAGACTTTTGTGTCTTAAAATGAAAAAAAAAAAATATCTGACTGTTGTTATTGTTACTTAATTACCTAATGCCATATGTGTTATTTCATAGTAAAACTTAAAAAATTGTCTAATCTTTTGACTGGTACTGTACATATTGCACTACACACCTAATAGAATGCAATTTGAGACACATTTGTCATCTGACAAAATTTGTCCTGAAACAGTTCTGTTTTCTGTCAGATTTAAGCAAGCACTATCATCTTCGATTGAGTAATGACAGGCCAACATTTTTGATTAATCTGTTACTTTCGACACATAAACTTGGCGTCTCAGGGGAATTCGTTTTATTTGATTGGATGTGTGGATGAAAAAAAAATGCATGAGTAAGCTCTGGCTTACTGGATGTGTTTGAAGTAAGGTGTATATCTATGTGTGAGAGAGAGAGATGGAAGACTGTGGTGCTGAAGAGGATGAGGATGAGGAAGAGGAGGACTATCATACCTGCACAGATCTCGTGTGTTTTGCACTGAGATGATTCTGGCCCAAGGCCCTGCACACTGGTGCTCCTGTGATCACTGATAGTACATCTGCCTGTTTGAGCTTTGTGGTTGACTAAGCATGGCCACCCTTAATGCCAACATACACACACACACACACACACACACACACACACACATGCATACACATACACAACACAGTTAATGATGGAACAAGCTATAAAAGCAGCCACGCTATTTGAGAGAAAGGTCTGATTTTCCTCATTAGTGTGCTTCACAGTAACTGTCTCTGTCTCCTTCTCTCACACACATTTGCACACATGCTCACACACATATACACACAGACAGAGGCTTCCTGTGTGTTCAGTGTTTACTCAGTGCTGACCGTGAGCTGCACTCTATTAGTTTTCTCTGATAAGAGTGCAGTTATGTCAACAGCAGACACTGTGCGGCTGCCAGTGAGCATGTTTGCCAGTATTTGCTCTACAATCTGTTTACAATAAACACTTTGACCACATGTCTGAACCCTTTCACATACTCCTGCCATCTGACCGCCTACTGAAGGGACACACAGCGTGTCGCCCCCTACTGATGTCAATGCATTCTGACACAGAAAATGAGAAGAAAATGAGAGGAAAACATTTTCCCAGGTACTAATTTGACAGCTTTTGGAAGATTTGATTAAAGACAAATAGAAATTAGTATTCACTTGTAATTTCGTCAGGGAATTAAAAGGGAATTAAAGAGTGTCTATTTTAAGCCGCACATAATCCAAGAAGAACAGTCACTAGCAGACGGAAGAACAAAGTCTTTGATATTTACAGTATGTTAGTTTAGTTAGCAAGAAAGACTTGTACAGTTGATTTTTTTTTTTTTAATATTCCATCTTATGTTATGGTATGAAAATGGTTTGACCAAGTATGTTTTTCATACACAGCAGGACAAACATATTTCTGAGTTTACTAATATAAGATTCAATCATGTTTTTTTTTTTTTTACTCTTAACTCTTTTCGCACAAGCCAAACATAAAAACTGACCGTTCAATACAGCAAGCAAAATAAGAGAGAAATATGAGAGAAAAGTCCAGTCTAACAAGAAGTACAGTAACTAACGTGGACATGAGAATACAGAAATACAAGCTTCTAAAGCGAGTTTTTTTTTTTCTCTGCCAATATTTTGACGGCTTCTTGTAGTTCTCATTGCCTTTTCCCAATCCTGTTTTATATTTTTCACTCACAGACTGTGTCCTAGAGAGAATGAACAGGGGGGTGGGCAGGGGGGGTCGGTGGGAAGCTAGCATGGAAGAACTACGGAGAGGGTTAAAATGAGGAGAAGAGAAAAAGAGAAATGAAAAACAGAGTGAAAGAAAAAGAGAGGTAGAATAAGAGACCAAGAGCCAGAGAACAGGCAGGAGGGAGTACATTCCCCAGGAGAGTCGCACACACTGAATTACATTAAAGAAAAACAGCAGTGAGGAAGAACACAAAGAAGGGGAAAATAGACTAAATCTAAAAGGAGCGAGACAGATAAAAAGTCTCAAATTAGAAATTTCCTCCTCGGTAGCATAAATCAGCAGACATGGGCAATTTACTATGAAAAATGGGGGTTCCTTAAAAGCTAGACTTTGTTTCAGGTTCAGAAACACACACACATACGCGTGTGCATATGCACGCACACACACACACACACACACACACACGAGGTGGGACATCCCGGTGGGCTGCCGCTGGCCGGGCACAGGGATGGAGGCTCATAAAATCAATCACGTCTGCAAGCTGTGTGGAGCTTCAAAGCAGACAGCTGTCATACTGGGGGCCTCCATAAACAAGTCTCATGCTCCTGTGCTCAAATAAAACACATGCACACACACATACACGCTCATGCAAAGACAAACATGTCATAGTCACACAGCACAGCTGGCCTGAGAGAGAAAAATGCCATAGTCATTGCAGAAAGAGCAACGACATCACTGACTCCTCAGGAGATTCATGATTCAGAGATCTGATTCTCCGCAGAGACTCATTCACTAACAATCAATTCATCTCTCTTCATGGTCTTAGCTCATGCAGACAGCTCTACCTAGCCATGACTGCTGAGCCTTCACAGAGGAGACAATATACAGGGTAAATCTGGTTTACAGCTCTTCAATTGGATAACCTCATTCCGCAGACACACACACACACACACATACACACGCAAAGAAAATATAATAAATAAATATTTATTGAGCAATAAGTGAGAGGCTGGGGCGTCTACCTCCATGATTCCATCACGGACAAGAAGGAGGGGTGCACAGGCCATCAATCAGGGGGCTCTCGCACCAGATTGGAGGTTCAAATAGACTTTGCACTAAGTGCACACCCGTTCTCTCTTAGTCAAACAGAACTCATGCAGTTCTTCATTCATTAATCTTCCTGTCTGTCAGAGACAGGTTAGAGAGACAGCTGAGCCAGGACAGCTTTTGGAGCTCAGTGCCCCCCAGGGGAGCAGACAGAAAAGGAGAGAAAGAGAGAGAGAGAGAGAGAGAGAGAGAGAGAGAGACATAAGTGACGCAGGATGCAAACAGCAATGTGGGCTAAAATGTACAGAGACCTTATACAGGATAAAAAGGATCATACACCTATAACAATTAACATGCACTGAACCCAATAGTCAAGTTCCTATGTTCATTTTCCATAATGCTCTCTGTCTAAATAGGAACAGATGGAACATCCCTTCTCACAAAACACTTGTTTTAACTGTAAACACTCACAAAGTCTCAAAGTGTGATTAGTCTTTTATTTGGCATTTGGTTTATCGTGAAGATACAAAGCTTAAGAAGCTTGAGAAGATACAAATTTGTTATGTCTGGTGCTCTTGCTCACTAAATTCAGCACAGGTATTTACAGATCACCTAGTAATGGAAATGAAAACAAAATGTGGAATATAGAAAAGAATTGGCTCAGTCATCGACATATAATTATGTTCAGTCTGAAGCAGTTAATGTGTCAGTAACTTGTGTGTTTGCATAAAGTCAAGTTGCCATAGGCTAAATGTCATGATGGGTTTAGTTAAGGAATCTCAAAGGACTTGTGGTACCGGATCATGAAAAGGAGATAAAGTTAATCATGTATCTGGTGACTCGGCATTAACCATACTCTGTGTATGTGTGTCTGGAGATGTAGAATATGTGCACTCAGAATGAAGTCTGGCAGTTGTTCTTTAGATCAACATGGATTTGTTAAAATCCTTTTAAATGTGGTTTATATTTTGGAAAATTCAAGATATTGATCACAGATGTCGGAATTGATATTTCTGTCCACTGCCAGACAAGTTATTACTAGTAGTAACAAAGACAGGACACTGCTCACCGGCTCACAAGTCAAAGGTTTTTATACTTCCAGTGATGGCAAAGCAGCAGAGAGGAGCCAATCAGAGGCAGCTGCAGGGGGCCATGCACAGGTTTGATTAGATTCTGCAAAATGGAAGTTAACGCACCAAGGTAATCACAAACACCACATCTACCATCAGCACAAAACACATGCACACATAGGCAAACACACATACAATCAACATGTCAATCATTTGTCATCAGAAGCCACAGAGTTATTTGAACAATTTATGAAATTACTTTTAGGCCAATTTTCTCATAGTGGTGCTCTCAGTTTGGGAAATAAAATCTTTTTAAATCTTAAAAAGTGTTTGTTTTTTATACTACACATAAAAAACGGGGGGAAAATGGCATTTGAGGTATTGGTTGATCAGTTAAGGGTAAAAGGCATTTGAGGTATTGGTTCAACCTCACAAAATTTCAAACATATATGGTCCACAAGGAGCCCTCCAGAGGGGTTGATTTAGAGGAAATCAAGTCGGCACAACCAGCTCCAGGCTCAAATGGGCCAACTTACAGGGGGGCTTTCCCAAAAAGCTTTGAGAGAGCGGTTAGAGGGGAGATGCAATCATTGTGTTGGCTACCCATTGTGGATGAGCATCAACAGTGACATTACAGTGGCACTCAAACCAGAGGGCGACAGGGCATCCTCCTGAACACAGCTCAAGCCAGTGGCCGGTGAGCTAGCCTCTCCAGTACAACACAAACAAAAAGTCTAAACCAGACAACAAAGAGGAGGCCTCCTATATGCAACCTGCCTCAATCTCCTTCTCTGTCAATGACATCTTTTGCTCTCCCAATGAGGACTCCATTTCAGTTTCTAGCATTGCACTTAATGTTATGTCATCCATCTGACCCACACAGCTAGTAGTCAATAGTTTTTAAACTAAACTTACTTACTTTAATTAATCAAAATCACTTCTAGGAACATGACCATCGTCATCCAAAACAGTAATCATTTACAGAAAAAAAACATGAACATTCACCCACCAGTGTGGTCTAGGCTTACAGAAGAAAAAAAACCCCCTCCCAACAGCGTTTGACTAGTACTCAGTTAGTAACCCAGTGTAAGGATCTATTTAATGATGAACAATTGAAAACACTTTTTGGATAAGAGCATCCACCAAATGCCTACATGTAAATGTTTCTATTCAAGGCCATATGGAAGTAAAAATATATGAATATTAAGCAACAAAGGATGCACCCAGACCAAGACTGCTACACTTAAGGAAATTCCACTACAGCCCTATGCAGGTGTACAACTGGTAGACATGACAGGACTTTATTTACCAGTCTTAATAATTTCTTAGTTTTTAAGGAGAAAAATAGACATTAACTAGAAAATTGATTTTACAAAATAGATTTGTAAAAATAATTTGAAATTATTCAATTGGAAAAACAGGTTGAGGCCTCAAGGTCACATGACCAAGTTTTGAGGGAAAACAGAGCTGAAGTGATGGCAAAAAAAAGAAAAGAAAAAGAAATCACACGGCACCAGACAGCAATGAAATAAAAATGTATGATAAAAGAATACAAGATAGAGCGTTCTTCTCTGACAAACCTTATTAATCATTTACAGAAACATATCGAAACGTGAAAGAAGAATAGCGCACTGTCATGTATATGTCATGTAGCGACATAAAAAAGCAACACGCACGTCATTCTCAGAGCTGTTAACAGCGTCACTTGAAACAAGCCACAAAACTAATTACCGATTGGTGAGAGAGATTTTGAGCAAGCGAACAGGGACATTCTGAGCACAAGAAAAAAAATTGTTGTAAGCATACAAATTGGTTTTCCGCTTGTTTAAACTCTCAACTTGGCACAGGGTGAAAATGTGCCACAAAACCAGCCAGCCAATCAGAGACTGAAGGCAGGTAAATTCTGATTGGCTGTTAACTTTCCAATCTAAAACAGGTAATAAGAGAAAACATTCATCATGTTTCTGTAGTACTGTACATTTGTCACATTGTGCCAAAGATGAATGAGCATGAGAAAGGCTAGAAAAGAGTATGGAGACATAGTGAAAAGAAACGTTCATTAACAGTGAACCTGCTTATTTTAACAATTATTTAAATCAAAGTACAAGATTCTGTTTTTTTCACCTGTGCAAGTCGCCCCCATTTTTCTTTTTTTTTGGGGGCAAAAGAGGAGCAGGTCTACACCTGCCATCATCTCCTGCACATCACATGCCCTGATCACATTCACCTGCCTAACATTATGACTTGTTAAGCCCTATTATTTAAGTCATATTTTGCAGCTGCTTAGGTTTGTGTCTGTTGTTGTACTCATGTGTTAGTGCTTAGGTTGTCTTTATAGTTCATGTTCCTGGTTAATGATCCTGGTTTAAATGTCTTTATTCTGGTTGATACACTTTTGTATACAAGTTTTGTTCCGCTTCACGATGAATGAAGAAAATTTGCACTTGCAACCACTTTGTCTTCTGAACCTGCCCTGCAGCAGCGATAACAGCGTTGTATACTAGCCTTTTTCTATTGATGCTAGTGTTTTTTTTTTTTATTATTGTTTTCCACCGTTTTAGCTCCTCAATTAGTTAACAGACATTGAGTACATATAGGTAAGTCGCACTGTGTACACACACACACACAGCCAGCCTGGCACATTCCTGCTGCTTGTTCACGGCAGCCAGTCTGAGCATGTAGTGTGTGAGTCAGCTTTAAACAGTTTTAATAAGGCTGTAGAAGAGCATTAATGATCAGCATGTCACATCGCGCTGCGCTGCTTTACCACAAAACTCAGAACAGATTGGTGTAAGAGGGGACACACACGCAGTGCAGGGAAGGTTGGAAGATAGCAAGCACTCCCTGAGGGCATGGGAAATCCAGGTAGCCCTACTGTCTAAAAGAGCGGTGTTTAGTTTGTGTGTGTGAGTGAGTGTGATAAAGCGGCGACTGAGCTGGGGGAGGGAGGGTGCAGGGGTCAGGCACCTCATTAAGCCAAGAGAAGGGGGAGGAGGAGAGGGCAATTAACCACAATGAACAAGGGGGAAGCAAATACACTCCTACACACACACTCACACACACTCACACACACACAAAACCTAAAGAAAACAGGGAGAAAAGGGATGGGACCTAATCATTAATGAGTAATCACAGAGACTAATGACTTTGTCGCTGCCCAAATTTTAACCCCTGCGCCCCCTACACATACAATGTTTGTTTTACTATCTCTGTAAAAACCAACCATTTGCATACTAGTTCATGTAGATAATTAATATTATGCCTATACCAAAGCCAAACATCAGTGGAAAAAAGGACAACTTTGTATCTTTCATTTTGAAGAATAATAATTTAAAAATTATTTTACAAATACACCCATTTTCCTGAATTTCTGGACCGATGTTTGAAAACTAGGTCAAGATTGTCACATATTCCTTTTTTTTTAGAGGAGACAGAGAGATCAAGAGAGAGAGAGGGAGATTTACAAAAAAAAAGCATGTAAAGGCCTGCAAATGATTCAGTTACACTTCTTCTACTTCGTTCCCTTATCAGTGTTTCTTTATGTGTATGTGTGTTTGTGTATCTGATGTAAAAATAAAGGATAGCAAGCCATCAGAAAGCCTTTTATTATTCTTTCTTTCTTCTATTTTTGCCATGGATCATTCTTATTGATTTACGCAGTTTACTACCTCATGTCTCTTATGAACATGATCGAATTAAACCTCTCTCTATCTTTCCAAGAAAGTCTTGAAAGATAATTTAACTACAACCTGTTGATATAGATAGAGTGATGTTGCAGTGCATAAAAGAAGGAAGTTGAAGGAAAAGAGCAGGAAGTGGTGGATAAGGGAAAGAAGGGAAAACAGAAATTTTTAGAAACAGGGGAGTGTAGGAGTAGCCGAGAGCTTAGAGTAACTTCCTGTCCTCTGATTGCCCTCACTTAGCTACCAGCCTGCACTTTACCAGACATGGGTGGGACACGGAGCGTGGTGAGGGCTTGAGAATGCACTCACTCACAAACTCACACACACATACACACACGCACACGCATGCACGCTCATACACACCCGTTCACACACACCCACTCCTAGCTATAGCCACACAGCCGGCTTCCTGTGGCGGGAAAATAAGCATGGTACAGATGCAATGGGGTCTGGATTGACTTAATGTCTTGCCCAAGCTTCTAAATTTGGCTTGTGTAAGAGAGCGTAAAGCCTGAAGAAAACCCCAAACCAGAGTCTGACAAAATAGAAGCATAGAAAAGACTTCTCAAATTCATAGAGTAGACCGAGAGGAGAGACAGAACGAGAGACTTGTCAGGGGTTTGGAGTAGATGCGTGATCCAAAAACCACATCTGCTCGCCTCCATCTGTCCCTCCCTCTTCCATTCTCTTCTCTCTCTCTCTACACACTCACACGCATAAAGTATAAAATAAGAAACATATAAAGTATAACAATTTTAGACTGGGGGGGACAATTATTATTGCTCTTTTGGGGAATGGACGGATGTCTCTGAGTTTTGGTGGGAAAACTTTATAAATGACACAGAAATATATAGCATGGGTTAGGGTTTATGGATGTGAGTGTATAGTTGTAAAATGTGACACATTTATATATAGCGCTTATTAAGCATTCTGCCTAACTGACTGTTCAAGAAATTCTTCACTATCCCAGGTTAGTTTACTGCTTACTGCTAGCATGTATTCTTAAACAATGGATATCACCCAGAAGTACAGAAGCCAGAACTAGCCAGCAGGAAAGGCATTTTTGAAGTGTGCATTGATCCCGCAAATTGCCACTTGTGGCTATTTTTCCTATTATGTGAAAATAAACCGCAATGTATCATCCTCTCGTGGACACCAGTGTAAACAAGCATTTGTTCTGGGCCAAATGAAATGCAGTGTTAGCATGTGCATGCTCTCACACCCTCACCATTTTAAAAGCAGACAGCGAAATATTATGTCTATGACTTTCAATTATACAGCTTTGTTTCACAAGTCAACCACATTCACCACATTCAGCCATATTAATGGACTAAAAACAGGCTGTGCTACATACTGTATGGAGTCAGCTAATGCTAATAAAAAAAACACCTGCAGCCCACTATAATACCTCAATAATGGACAGCCAATAAGGCAACAAATTTAAGGAGGTGAGGTTCACGTTCAGTTGCCATAGCTGTTTAATAACAAAAAAAAAATGTAGCTTTCTGTGAGCAAGGTAATAAATAGTAACACACTTTACCTTCTAAGATTAATACAAAAGTCTACTCCTCTCACATGCTACGTCAGCAGTGTTGCTATAATGACCACAAAAAAAAAGAACAATCAGCAAAACTACACAAAGGGCACTATGAACTGTAATATGAGTGACCTTACATGATTTAGGCAAAGCACAAAACCCATAATGAAGATAATAAAAAATAATATATCAAAATCACAGCAAGAAGAAAGATGACATTTGCTCATGCTGTACTTTTTTTCTTTGCAGTTCCCATTCGTGCCATATCAGCTATGACCGAATACCTGCAAAGCGTCTCTTATGCCCAGAACTTACTTGATAGTCATAAGAGAGCCCTTAATCAGAATTAAATAAGTTGATGCCAAAGTTCCAAAGTGCACATGTCCTGAATAAAAATCATTAAGACTTGATTTTCATTCATTTTCCCCCTTCACTTTCCTCCCTCATTCCCCGGTTCAAGTCCTCTATCCATATGCCTTCCAAATCAATGTCCCTAATAAAGTCATCAGCCTTGTTGAAATATTGGACAAACACACGTTCAGTCAATGCATGCAAATGCCAGACATCCATTTTAAGGCCTTCTGAATATTGACGTTCCGTACCACCACACTGGTTAGAGATTTGTTCATGTGTGCATTCCGCAAATAAGACAGGAGAGGACACCACATGAGGAGATGAAAAGAGAACCCCAAGATAGATGTGCTTCATTTTCCTGCCTCATGCTGTCAAAAATAATGAAATAAACAAGAAGAAAACTTTAAGCATGATCAAAGCCAGAGGCTCAGAGGCAAGAGGTTCACGATGCCTAGTCTCGAATCAGATTTCTACGCAGTGATCCAGTTCATAATAATTGCAGGTGAAAAGGCTAAGCTGTTCTCAGATTTCTGATAAGGTGAAATTTCAGACAAAAGAGGATTATGAATGACTTGTGTTGAATGGAAACGTTTGGGTTTGTAGTTTGCCATTCCGACCCTGAGCAAACACTTCACACACCTATACTAAATGAGGCAAGTTGTGTTCCTGTCTAAGTTGGGGAGTGGTTAAATAATGAGGCCATTTCTCCTTCCCTTCAAACAAACACCTTCCCATGTGTATTGTTGAAGGCTAAGAAAGATTCATTAAAAGCAAGCAGAAGCTAGAACTGAACCCTTATAAGATAGTGTGTGTGAAAGAGGAGAAGTAGAAACTGAATCAACCACCTGCAGCCACCCCCTCCTAGCCCTCTTAAGAGCTAATGACCTCTGGCCTCACTGCACACACACACACACACACACACACACACACACACACACACGTTAAAACCAAATGTAACCATTATTTTTGATGATCTGAATGGGTCGTTTCCTACTTGTTGAAAACTTGAAATTTATGTTGCGTATGGCTAGATTTCTTTTGAAGTGCATAGAAAAGAAGGATATTAAGCAAAATGTAAAATTACACCGTAAGAGGAACTGAATCAGTGGCATGATCATGAACAGTAACTCACCATTCAAAGTTAAAATATCTACCACTGTCACAACAGTGAGAGAAAACGAGAATGAAAGAGACAGGGCAAAGTGATTCTGGACCAAATCTCAGAAAGGAGAGGAGAGAAGAGAAGAGAAGAGAAGAGAAGAGAAGAGAAGAGAAGAGAAGAGAAGAGAAGAGAAGAGAAGAGAAGAGAAGAGAAGAATGATTCCCTCTCTCCGTCACACATCGCCTGCATCTTTCATTAAAGTTTCATTAGAGTAGAGCAGAGCTCCTGGCACTGGGGCAGAGAGATGACTAAAGCTTCCATTCAAGCCTCACACTTGGGCTTTTTTCATCAGACTGGACAGGCTCCATGTCCCTGCCACTCTGTGTGTCCGTGTATGCAAGTGTTTATGGGAAGGGAAGATGATGGCGTGGTCTGTGAGGCTCTGACTGGCCCTGTGTTGTGTCCAGCACAGCTGTGTGTCAGGCTACTGACCCCTAAACAAAGCTCAGCACAGAGGAAGCCCTATCTGGCAGGCGTGATAGAGGGCAGGCCGAGCCAACGCAGCGACACTGAAGTCCTGGCAATAAAGCTAGCAGGACAAAACAACACCAGCGAGGCCTTTGATAACAACCGGTGACTGGAGCCAGTGTTGCACGACACGCACCAGCGGAGACCAACACAGCAGTCACCCTGACACACACACAGGCAGCTGAAATATGCAGCCTATAAAAACACACGACCACGTACATCACATATTGTTCATAATTAGCATAACGATTAGCTTTGACGCTGTATGTTGAGATGATATAAAGACTGCATGTGGCCTGCATGTGTGAGAGAGAGAAAAGCAATCGAGTGGAAGAGAGTGTGTTTAGTAATGAACATGCAGGGAGTGAGTGCTGATGTCATTGGCTTTATTTGGCCCTATTAAGAAGCTGGGGGCTTGGTGTCACTATTCAGCATTGCTTCTCATTAATCAGAGGGCTTCCATTCTTTCTTCCATCTCTCTTATTCTTCGTCTCCCCCCGACACACACACACACACACACACTTTTGCTCTCAACCTATCTTCTCTCTCTCTTTCTCTTTGCTGTATTTAATGTGCAGTCACTGTTTACACCCCAGACGGCGCATACAGCACTTTAATCTCGGCAGTGTGTACATGACATCAGCACTCTCGTTGGTGCATAAACCATGGCCCATGGAATAAACACACACACACACACACACACACACACACACACACACACACACACACACACACACACACACATATTTCCTCACATGCCTTATAAATATCAAATCCACTGCACACCCAGCTCAAACACACACCCAACTATAATATTTTGCTCTTAAATACTTTAGGGTTCATTTGGCATAATAAACCAAACATACAGTATAATGCAATGCTTTATATGTTAGTATGCAAAACTATCAGTTTGCCTCATTTTCCCATTCAGAAATTTTGAGTAGAGTTCCCGCCATTAGAAGCACAAGCTCAACCCCCAAGCACACACACATATACACACACACAGTAGAGCCTGGTTATGCTTAAACAAGAACAAACCGCACTTGATTGTAGTAAAATGATAAATGTATAACTTTTAAAGAGAAGCTCTAATGGATCAGTGAGCTTCTTTGCCTCTGGCTTTCTTTTAATCATTTATTTGGCCCTTTACCTGGCTATCCACTGTCTCATTGTCTCATCTTCCTCTACTTTATTCCTCTCTTTCACAGTGCTTTCTCAATGTTCTGGGTATGTTGAGCACTGAGGCCTTGTTTAATCCTGCACCAACCACTATGACTCTCGGTTCCATGGCCCAGAGATGTATTACAGCAGGGAACAAGACTTCACTCCAGTAACCTGCACACACACTGACGCACTAAACTTTAATATAGTTAGATTAAATCAGGGAACGATACCCCTAATACTTTTAAAACTTTAGATACAAGAAGTCATATGATAGTATTTTCATAACAATTAATGCACTTTCACATTTTTTCCATTTAAACAGCATTATACATAATGAATTAAATTACAATACAGTAAATTATGTGTTCATGTTAAAGATACAGCTGCATGTGCGGTAGCTAAAAGGATTGAAAGCATGAAGACCACTCCGCCGGTATTACCTCCTCCCATGTCTTCCACAATTCTAAAGTTAAAAAAATCACACCAAATGGAGTAGAAGACAGGCTACAACAGTTAATGAACCTGTCGTTCTGTAGAAAGAACTAAATGAGATGATTAACCAGCAAGAGATATTTCTCTTCTGAAAAGATAAATAGGCTTTGTACAATGTGTGTGAAGTTCCTCTGTTGTGCTACGATTACTGAAGTGCTATGAACAACTTCTTTTCAGTATTCAGTGTACAATTTCTTGTGTATCTCATAATAAGGTGGGGAAATTAAGAAAAAAGGGTCTTACAATGGTCTAGTTGTACTATTACTCGTATTTCAAAGAAAAAAAAACATAATGCCAAAATATTGCAGTCATTTTCTTAGGGTTTACTGTGATTTTAAACAATTATAATCATAACAATTGTACATGTTTGGGGTCCTGTGAGAGGGAAAATGGCCTGATCCAAAACATGAAATACTCTCAATACATTTGAAACATTGACTGTCTTTCTGAAATACAGTATGTGATACTTTCTAATATATATTCTGACAGACACTCCACATACCCCCCCCCCCCCCCCCCCCCCCCCCCACACACACACACACAAATGGTGTATGTCTGGAGTTCTGCATTCCTGTTCACTCTACCTCACAGTCATTATGTTGCCATGCTGATGCTCACTGAACTAGTTTGTAGCTTAATCGTGTTGACTGCAATCATTACTGAGAACCACGTAAGTGCACCTGGGCCACATCAATGGTGCCTGCTTCAAAGCACTGATTTAAAAGCCACTGTATGGGTCATGGGTGAGTGGGCAAAATAGTCGCCCTACCCGAAAAAACACCAAAACAATACAAAACCGGAGAAACAAAATAACTTTCATTAATATTAATCTAATATCTGTGAGATATACAAGGAATAAAAACGATGGCAAATTTCCCTGCGCTGTGGGAAGAAAAAGATTTCTCATTTGTAATAGAAGCTTAATGGCAATTAATTGTTAATTAATTAATTGAAAGGAAGGAATAAAAATATATTGCATGCTTTTAATAGATGAACTTAAGGTTGGTCCTGTATTAATCATGGTCATCGATGTGACAGGATCATTTCTTCTACCAAGCCTGACTGAGACACAATCAGATATGAGGCATGTTAACAGTGTGACAAAACAAATACATTCTTGACTAAGAAATTAGGTAAAGGTAAAATAAAAGTCTGAAGAAGAAAATAGGAGGAATGAAAGCAAGTGGGGGAAACACAAGGAGCAATCAAAGTGTAGGTGAGAGACGAAAGGAGAAAAACATTGACAACAGTTTTGTTTTAATCAGAGAACATGAGAATATTCGGATGTGCAGCGCTGGAGTAACAGTTGTCCCTCTCAAATTAAAGCGAGTGGCTGTAAGAGAGAGTGAGGCAGAAAGGCTGTCCCATGAGACTGATTAATACTGAATTCCTGATGCTAATCTTTGTTTTGCACTTTTTTTTTTCTTTACGGGTGTCGAAACTGACACACACTCAAGACGCATGCCTTATGTATATTTAATGAAGGTTCTGCATTCGTTTAGCGCTTTCGTCTCACTGTGTGGCATGCCACATGCTTGCCTCCTTGTGAAGCTGTGCTGCTCCTTATATGGCAACTATCTTTATACATGTACAACTATCTTTATATGTTTTACACTCATTAGTTTGTAAGTTGAACATGCTGTAAATTATGTCTCATAGGATTGGGTGTTGTTTAGTTCCTCGATTCACAGAATGGTGATATGATAAACAAGTGTGTATGTGTGTGTGTGTATTTGAGAAGGAGAGAGAGAAAAAAAGAGAGAAAGAGATACTAGGTGTAGATGTTGCATCTTGTAGGACAGGTTAGGTTTTAGATAACAGGGCAGAAAGCCGCAGTGTCTGACATCATGTCTGCACCTGAGTGTGATGTCATCACAATGCCAAACCACAAACAACACTAAGTATTACCTTTATAATCTTAAATAGTCAAACAAGCTAATCAGCAAGCGCACACACATGCTTCTGAGATCCACTCTTCTAATAATACTATTCTTGTCCTCATTTACAAACACACACATTGCTGACAAGGCTTCAAGAGGCATGCAGAATGACTGCACTGGCATGCACGCACACACACACACACACACACACACACACTCAGACGTGCACACATACACACACATAAAAAGAAACTCAGTATCACTCACTGCAATCGTCTCTCAGTCTCTCGCGCAGAGAAAGGTGCACACAACCCATTACTACAGCTCTCTCATCCCAAGCTTCCTAATCAAGCATGCTCTCTTTCTTCCCACTAGTACAAAAACTCTTTTAGTGTTTTGTTTCGCAGACTGTTTAAAATGTCATTTCTCTCTTGTAATCAGACATCAAAGCCAGCTCCGAAGGCTTTTATTTTCTTAGCCAAATCCCAAAATTGTTTCTGATTTAGAGAGCTGGCCACAGGCCTAGCAGCGTTTGGAATTAATAAGAGAGAGAGAGAGAGAGAGAGGGTCATGTTTAAACTGGGCTGTGGTAGCTAAGTTCATCAATGAGGTGTCAAAATGAAGAGTAGCATTCACACACGCGAACACAGGCGCACGCACAGACACAAAGAGGATGTCCTGTCTCAATAAAATAATAAAGGTTTGGAAATCACACAATAACCAGACTATTACTCAGTCCTGTAGAACATAAGAAAAACTGTACTGATCTGGTGATTTATTGAAAAGCTCTCTCTCTCTCTCTCTCTCTCTCTTAGCCAAATTCAATAAACTGTGTTACATTCATGTGAGCCTGTCAGAAGAAATATGGACCATAAAACATTCACAGAAATGACCAAAAAGATAAAATGTAAAAAAAAAAAAAAAGATGAAGAAGAAGAAAAGGAAGAAGAAGAAAAGACAAATGGTGAGGTGGTGAAGTGATGGAATCAGTGATGAATCACAAAGACTGTTTTCATGTGAAAATGTGAGCTGATAGGCAAACAGAGGAAAGAGTGGAGTGTGTGTGTGTGTGTGTGTGTGTGTGTGTGTGTGTGTGTGTTCATGCGCACTGAATAAATGATCTCTGAACACCTCAGTGCTCTACTCATTGTTGTTATACTAAAACCTGGATTTAAGAGGTGCGCTGCATTCATGCTACCTTGTAAGTGGTATTTTACAACTTGTAATAACATCGTTTCCCCTTCCAGGACATTCAACTCACTTAGTTAGGAAAAAACATGCATATATCCATGATGGTGTATACTTTTTAAAAGTTAAGCTCATAGAACACTATTAAGCCTGCAGTTTCATAGTTACAGACCTGAATGGCTGCTTGTACTGTTCCGCTATATTGAACATTTGTGCAACATTTTCTGATAAAATTACCAAAAGTACAATAACAACTGCAGATAATGACCAAGAGTTTCACAAAATGCTAGCCAAAGTCAATAGTGCGCAGTGTCCGATAAATGTTAGTGGAACCTTAATACTGCGTATCACTTTTTCAAAAAGTAATTAGTGCGGTCAGTGTTGTAGATGTAAACGATAGATGTCTGTATATTAACTGATCTAATAACATCTAAAGTCAATCCTGGTCTATAAACTAATTTAAAAGTAGAGAAGGGTGACACTGCCCACAGGACAGACAGGTGTGCTGATTTCACGTCACTCTGTAGACAGTGAAGAAACTGGTAACAGCCTAGCCCAGGTTTAAGGAGATAAATTTCTATTTGAAATTGAAGTTCCAGTGGCCTTCGCCAGTTGTAGGCAGGGAGTTACAAGTTGTAACTTCACCTTAAATGCAGCATTAAGAAGTGTTTGTCACACATTTTTTCACAGTAAATGGCTTGTATCACATATGTAATGCAAAGTGAGAGGGTGACAATTTTCACATTTGCAAAATGTGTGTGTGTGTTACTCCATTATATGTTGAGATTTAAAAACTGTAATCGGTAATGTTCAATATTGTTTATGGGGTTGAAGTAATTCTATTATAAATCAAAATATGTTTTTAACATTTGATGCTTTAGAGCTAAAGAATAAGGCAGTTAGGAATAAAAGTGTGTGTGGTATGTGTGTGGTATGTAATGCAGTGTGTGTGTTATTGTGTGTAATTATACACAAACACACACACACACACACACACACACACACACTATATATATATATATATATATATATATATATATATATATATCCTTTTATATCCCTATATATATATATAGTGTGTGTGTGTGTGTGTGTGTGTATAATTATATTACAGAAATGAGTGGGACCCTCACAGACATTCACACACACACACACACACACACAGTGCTCAGCTGGCAGCAACTGTGAGTGGTGAAGTAACACACTGGGCTCTGTGCTACCAGGCAGAGGTAATTGGGCCAGATTACCAACCAGGTGGAAACATTCGGCCTTCCTGCTTCTTTTTTCCTATCCATTCCCACTCTCTTGTTTCTCTCTCTTTTCCTTCGTCTATTATTTTTCTTACTGCTGCCCTTTTTTTCTTAAAGGCCATGCAACACATTGTTGGTCACTCAAAAGCATTACCTCAAACTTTAGATATTACATACACACAAGCTGTATTGAGCAATACTGAACCGTTCAGTATAAAAATACTTGTATTGATTTGAATCACTTGCTCACAAGATGACTTTTCACTAACAATATTTAGTTTCACTTTGCACAGTAGCTACTTTTCTTTACAGCTCTCCCCTTAGCTGAATAAAAGAGAGACACAACAGACTGCACAACAGATAAAGAACAAATCAAAGATCAAGAGAGAGTGTGCGTGCGTGCGTGTGTGTGAGAGAGAGAGAGAGAGAAAAAGAGGGAGAGAGAGAAGAAAGACTGCTCTAAGCCGACTCATGCCTGAGCAGAGCACTAATTTAAACTAACCCTAACCCTGTGAAAGCCTGAGGGCTGCAGGCCACTCTCCATCACACACAGCACGGCTGAGTAGCTCTGCTGGACAGCGGAGGAGGAGGACGAGTGCATAAGGACGAGTGCAGCAGACGACCTGCAGGATCATTCAGATAGGATCCAGGCCCAGTGGGAAGAGCGTAGAGAAATGGAAAGTAAGCCAAGCAGGGCTCAACAGTGTAGAACTCTTCTTCTATGCAAACATAAATGTCAGTCACAGGGTATCCCCCTTTCAATAAAATAAACATTTGGGGCTGTGGGTGCATGTAAGTATGTGTGAGGTAGGAAGAGAGAGAGACAGAGACGAAGAGAGAGAAAGGGGGAGAAAAAGAGAGACAGACAGGCAGATAGACAGATAGAGAGAAAGAGAGATGGTGCTTCTTAATTTAGACTGAACCTTGAAGTTCACTGGTGTGTTTGTTGCATCTGTGTGCAGCCCAAAGTACTCCCAAACTATGGTTCACACACACACACACACACACACACACACACACACACAGGTCCTCAAAGAGCATCCCAGAAAGCTCTTCTCATTGATTTCCAGAAATATGCGAGGTCTTTTAAGCATTCCTCCCACCAGCAATGTCTTTGCTCTCTAGGGAGGTGTGTGTGTGTGTGTGTGTGTGTGTGTGTGTATGTCTCTCTGTGTGTGTGTGTGTGCGCGCAAAAAAGAAAAGAATGCAAAGAAAGAGTGCAAATGACAGAGTGAAAGGCGAGGCAAGACCGTGACTTTTTGCACATTATGCTTATTTTTAATTATTAGAAAGCATAAATTGTTTCTTCTTGTGTGTAGGTTATTGCATCTTTATGGCCAGCAAAGAGGGAGCTCATGGACTTTTGGTTTTCTTGAATCAGCAAGAGAATAAAACTAGATAAAAGCTAAATAGAATGCTTTTTTTCCCTTCTTTTTTAAAATAACAATATAATTAAATATTATTATATTTTTATATTTTGTGTTATGTGTTGTGTAATAGTAAATGAACATTGAATTTATTTTTGGTATATTAAGTATAGCGAATCTTTATGTCCTACTGATTTTAACATGAAATAACAACACAGAGCTGGATCTGATAATCTGGTGAATTAAATAATATTAGTATAATACTACTAATAATAATCATAAAAAATAATAATAATAATTATTATTATTATTAGTGTTGTTGTTGTTATAGCGTTGTAAACAATAACATACAAAAAAGTGAAGATATCGTGGATAAAACAGAACAGCTGAAGCATTTATAGTAATAGACACAAACATACTTATAATATAAAGTCAACTATTTAAAAAAATTACTTTAAAGTAAGATCTGCTATTTGGGACGGATCTGAGTTGAAGTAGTGTGGACAAAAAGCGCGCACACACACACACACACACACACACACACTCTTAAGCAGACAGACGAAGACAAAAGCTAGATGCAGTGAGACAAAATGTGCACCTGTACTACATGAGCGAGCGTCAGGCTTTGAACAGACTTTTTGCACATCTGCTGAGGAAATGAAGCAAAGGAAAGATGCGTAAGGAAAGAAAAGAAGGATAAAATATTAGCAAAGGATCCCCCTGTACATATTACCCTGCAACATTTGAACAGCACGTAATTCAGGCTGCTGCAGCAATGCAATAAAGTCTGTGAGCTGCGCTGGTGTTGGAAATGGGATTCAGAAATTCAGGACTTAAAAAAGAAAAAAGGAAAAAAAAAAGAAAGAAAGAAAGAATCAACACAGAGCCGAAAAACTCTATTTAAAACGCACAAGTAAAACAAACATTTGCTCGAGAGTGCTTATAAATGAGATGGCCTACTTTCGTGGAGTTTGTTCTGTTCGTTTTATTTTACGACTCTGGACGAGTTAATTATACGGAGTTATTTGCGCGGGGCAAACAGAAATGGTGTGTGGAGAGCCTGAGAGAAGAGGTTAGGAAAGCCTGGCGCACAACAGCCTCTCCTCTTACTGTATTAAACATTAAACACAGCCAGTGCCAAAAATCATAATTAACACGTTTTAACTATATATATATATATATATATATATATATATATATATATATATATATATATATATAAACGCGCGCGCACATATTTCCAGAAAACCTTTAAGAATGTTCGGGGGCACGTTAAGGCGATACCAGAAAAGGATCAGTTTAAAAGAACGCACTCGAAGTGCAATTACATGCATAACACCAGATGTGTTAACAGGAGTTCATCACGTGTGGGAGAGACGACTCCGTATGTTTACAAAGAAATTGTATGTTTTGCAAATAACGTTGCATTTTGCTTAAACATTATTCTTCCCTATGCATGGAAACTTTGGGGACACAAAATGCATACTGCGATATAGTGTCTCGTGTGGTGTGTGTAGTTTCTGTTTAATGTAGCCCTGTTAAAGACCATTAGCTTAAGACTGGTCTAGACTGAGCGATTCGGGTTTGTCCGCGCTGCAAGTAAGAATGCATTTTGTTAGTCCTGACTTCTAAATTCAAATGACTTGGGTTGAAATCCACTCTGAAATCCAGTAATATTAAACGTCAAGTGTTCATTCTCTAAAGCATGTCATTTCCGAAGAAATTGAATTAAACCGGCCTCCAGGACCGCATTTCAAAACAAGATCTTTAAGTAATGTGTGTGTAAAAAAAAAAAAAAAAAAAATGAATTATACTCAAGAGAGATCAATTTACATTGATATTAATATTATTTGTATTATAAATAACAGGTTTATTTAAATACTTCCTGACTTCGAGACAAGCCACTGACTGACATATGAAAAACAGGACTGTGGAACAAAAGCAGTCTGGTCGATTTAATTCTGGTTTCATGCCTCTGGGTGGTCAACTTCCAAAGTTATAGCCTAGACATTAAATAATAAAGAGGTGCATTAAGCTAATGTTGACGGATAACGGTGTGGAAAATACCTCATGAAGTTACAAACCGCACATTTTGTCCTATTTACTACGCTGGGGTGTATATAGTTCATATGGATATTTAGACCCAAAGTACTGTTTTTGTAGGGATATTTTTTAGATCAGACCCGAAAAGCAGCAGCAACGGCCAATTCCGCAACATCTTAAACCAATTATAGCCGTGCTTGCATAATCACTAGAGTCAAGTATTTACATTCATATTAGATTGACCAAGACGCTATTAGTTCGTCACAGTGTATACAGGCGAAAAGCAAGCTCACTGAATGCAATATAAAAACCAAAGAAGGCCATCAGTCGATCAACACGAAGTCCGAGAAGGAGAACTCATTAGGAAAAGAAGAAAAGACTTCCACGGGTTAGGCGACTTTCCCCTATGACATGAACGCTTTTGTAATCTACTTTAGATTCCTTGGAGACAGGGACGTTTCATGCTCTCATTCACACACCTATTAACATTTTGTCTGAATTAATTTCCCGAATTGAAGCAAATAATAATAATAATAATAATAATAATAATAAATTAAGGACTGTAGTTGGTCACCTGTATTTTAAGAAAACACTGCTGGTCAAATATTAAGTGGGATTTATGGAGGGGGGGGGGGTAATATGCATAAATTTAACAAAATTATACTGTTACTTAAGTGTTAACCATGCGGTTACTACGCAAACTAGTGACTGCAAAGTATTTCACTCAAATTTATATATTAAAAAACACACACAGAACAAAGCTGTTCACTACAGATTCAGAGAACAAATGATTCCTAAATAACACGCAAAGATGAAAACGTAAATGAGTTTAGCATTGCCTCCAACCACAAGGACACTCATTATCCCTAAAAACAAATGCAAGGGAAGACTAATCGAATAAATTAAGAAAACCATAAACGTGATACTAAGATAAACTACACGTTTAGTCTACTGCATTTTTGCTAAAGAGAGGAGCAGCAAAAACATCACGCCAACCTTAAAAAAATGCTTTACTGCATACAATTTTGAGTACTGCTGTTACATGATTTTACAATGTAATGTGTGTTCTGCCACTACAAAAAAAGTCTTTATTTATTAAAAAATGCATGTTTCTGCAGCATAGGTCTATACATTAAACATGATTGTTAATGAATATGATTTAACTTGTAGCTATAATTTAGATGAATGCATGCGACACATTTGTCCCATCAGTATGCAAAACGAGATGCAGTGGAGCCTTGTGCTCAAAGCAGTCGGAGTCATACTCCACAGCCACTTGTTAAATCTAATGCATGCACTGTCAAGCCATTCGCACCCCGTCACATCAGCGCTCAATATAGACACCGGATTTTCTAACATTACAGAACCCTCTATTACCAAATCACACACAGACGCATACAAGCGCAGACTGACCATAATCCTGGACACTGTAAAATAACACATATGCACACACACACCGTCATAAGGTGACGTGGATGTAACACAACCTATTAAAAAGTAACATTTTTGTAATAAATCATGGCGAAACAAAGAAAGTACAGTTTCCCTCAAAACTATTGTTATATTATTTCATACTCTAGATATATCAGAGGGGAATGTCTTATTTTATTGGCGTCCAGACATACAACGCATTTTTTAAATAAGACAGTACGATATTACGATGACGTCTAACGTTCGAAAGGTTTAAGCTCTGGCACTTGGACTGCCAGAAGCACACACACGCGCACACACATACACATTTCATACAACTAATGTCAGTCACTAATTACTTCAATAAAATGTTACAATATCGACTAGAACTGGTACATAAAGTTCTGAGCAGTCCACAGTAAACTAATTTCCAAAAGGACTGCAGACTAAGGTTATACCGTCTAAGTAATTTCCCTTTCCAATAAATAACACGTATGCGCAGCCTATAGCCTACTGCTCACAGGTGCGTAGACTGTGCTGACTGCACACCGAAACACTCAGCATACAATAAAACCCAGAGTGTACAAAAGCTCAACAGGTCAGCAAGAAAGGTAGCGATAACACTTACCTGACTGTGGAGGTATGGGGATGTGTGAGGGGTAGTATTTCCCGGGCTGAAAGGCAGCGGGGTGCTGCACGGCTGCGTGGCTGACTGCAGTGATCCGGGAGGCGGCGCGGTGAGCCAGCGGGCCTCGCTCTGTAAGCAGCGGAGGAGGAGGGCCGAACTCCCGGCCTTCCATTCCAAAACAGCCGATAAATCCGAAATCCAAAGGGGGCAAACCGAACCGACGCTATAATCCCGTTAGGAGTTTCGCTTAGGTCTTGCATTCAGCACCGTGTTGGATTTGACGCCCAAAAAAGTAGATTACGTCCCAGTCATAGTTTCTGCAAACAAAAAAAACACAGTTCTTAAGACCGAATTGCCATAGACACGGATTCAGAAAAAAAATTCACACGTCGTGTTTTTGTTTCTGATCTTTATAAGACATCCGCAGCCTTCCGTTAAAATTATATTACTGTATTATACAGTTTAGTAATAAATGCAAGTACTTGTATATACAGGCTTAAAAATACTCTCATTAAAAAAAATAAAATCAAAAGGCAAAGGTACATACCCCCAATTTTACCCAGTAAGATTGTACAACACAAGATAGCACAGATAAGAACAAATTCTACATTATAATATATAGACAACTTCTATAGATAGACAAGGCCGTCTTATCATTATTATTATTATTAGTATTAGTATACTATACTAATATATTTACTATATTTTGACAGTAGAATTTTTTTTAAATGATCAACAGACCTCAAACAATAAAGATTTAAGCCAATCTACCCAAAGATGTTTTACTATGCACTCCAACAAAGCTAAATGACGAGCAATTAGTGAAATCATTTTTATTATAAGACCTGTATTTGTCGTGTAAGTTAACTAGTGCCCGTATTTGTGTGAATTCTGAATTTTACTCTTCTCATTCTGTCCACTAAATGTGGAAGTGTGGGCCAAAAGATTAGGCCTCACCATCGTCACCTTTGCCCCTACACCCCAACTTCGCTCAAATATCATGTATTTACATGTAAATGACGAACTGCGATATAGTACGCTGACATGGGCTTCCTATTATCCTAAATCCAATCAAGCAAAATAAAGAGATTTATTTTTTTAGCAGAAAATATTTGTGTGCGCGCTCGTGCACACACACACACACACACACACACACACACATATATATATATATATATATATATATATATATAGAGAGAGAGAGAGAGAGAGAAGTTCTAATGGCGCATGGTATAAGCTGTTCGTAGGAGTGTGAAGAAATTACACATAAATATAAAAATATAGAAAATAAATACAAAGCACTGGTGTAATGAATGAAATGGTGAGCTTCTTTTTATAACACCCAAATAAAAGCAACAGAGAATATATGATTGATGCGTATCGACTCGTCATCATTCTGAATTGCTATGAAAAAAGGCATATTCAAGTATTCAAAACGTGGGCGAAAAGATGCACAAGTCGCCTAGTTTATTACGGGGTGATGGCATAGGCAGTTTTGCAGTAGTCTTCTATAAATTGAACATCGATAGCTCGTGACTGGAAATACATCATAGACACGTACACACCAATGATAAATTCAGCAGTTTGTAATTTTATACAGACAAAGACGAAACATACACGAGCAACACCCCAAATGGAAGAATGTAAAAGCGATTATTATAAAGAAAGCTAAAAAGAAAGCAGCATTTTAGGCATGCATTGCCCATGAAATTCTGTGAATTTTCAACCTTTCGCTTTGACAATGCACACTAATGCACAAAATTCAGCCTTTCGCTATGACAATTAACACTAATTCACTTTGGTCGCGTCAGTGCAATGACTGATGAAAGCTTAACATTTGCTTTAAGATGAGGTGTACAGTAATGTTTTTGTACATCTGCTAAAATCTGTTTAAAATAACACTAACTGAAAAGACACGACGAGTACTTGTGATCTACACGTTGTGTGCGTGTGTATATATATATATATATATATATATATATATATATATATATATAAGGATTGCGTCCTGTGATTCTGCAAAACCCATAAGGTACAAAACAAATTTCGGTTAATTGTGTAGCTGACAGTGTAGCTACAGTGGGTTTATGCATTTAAAAGGCTATTGATATATACATTAAATAAATAAATTGTAATCCTGCAAAACGATCGAAAACTATTATCTTTCAGTTAAGGTTAAAATTCAGTTGGTCTGCATTAATTGATTATTTGAGAGCATAGTTTGCTTTAATATTGTAAATCAAACTCAATCGCTATAGTGTGCAAATACAATTGGCTGGAATCAGGCGTTAACAAGAATCCATACATGCCAGCTTAGATTATTATTATTATTATTATTATTATTATTATTGATGTTAGTAAAAAGCACCTATCTAAAGCAGTAAAGTAATAGCTTATACACATTTCTCAGCCATCAGCGCGTCAGTATTACAGCTTGAGTAATACTACATAACACCAGATGTTCTGCGAGAAAGAAAAAATATGGTAAGAGTAGCTCTGGAAAACAAATGTTTATTATTACACACAGACTGTATACAACGTAAATAAATTACTTACTGGTAAGTTATTCCTTGCATAACAATACATGGTTAAAAACATTGTTAAAAATAGGTAAAAGACAGCAGATGCAGAATAAAAAACGACATGTGGAAATGGTTACATCCTAGCCTGGTGACTGCAGTGTGTGCAGTTAGAGTTCGGAGATACACCGCACTATAGAGCTTCTACTGAAGCGAGCTCGCGTACATGCAGGCTCAGGCTCTTTCCTGAATCCGCGCATGCCACTCAAGGAGACAGGAGGGAGGAGCCAGGGGGGACAGCCTCACCCATTGGTGTAATACCGACATGTCAATAAGCTCGTGCAGAGCGCCGCGGGATAAACACAAGTCCTGATTGGTTGGTACGCTGAACCAATGGCGTATTAGCTATCAGGCAACGAAACAAAACGGTGCGCGCTACATTCAATCTTTCCAGTAGTGCTTCTTAGTTGAGCACAGTCGTAACCACATGTGTCTAATAGCAGATATAAAAAAACAGACCGTAATTCTTGATAGTAATGTAAAAGGAAGGAATTTTGCAACTGTTTTAACTGTCATAATAAGAAAGAAAAAAAAAAACTCTTTATGGGCATAAATTGAGTACCCACAAATATCCATCCTTTTAACACCGCGGTTTCCTTTTTTAGGTAAGAAAAATGTTGTCAGTTTGTTTTCAAACACGTCTGATTAAAAATAACGAGATAGAGTAACCTGCATGAAAAATAAAACTTTGAATGACGTCGCAGAAAATATGACAGCTGACTATAGGTTCTTTGTACATGTTAAAATGCGTTGTTTTAAGCATAAAAGGGGTTAAAAAATGGGTTTCAACCTGAAACGTGTTTGATTGGCTGGCATGTTGCCAGAACAGTGTCAATCATAGAGTGTAAACAAGGCTCTGATTGGCTGCTGGCCAGTCCGCACTGGGCTGCCTAAAAAAAGCAATTACTGGCCTTGCGGTTTCAAGGCGGCCCAAAGCTGCATGATGAAAGGAGATAAGAAGGGGCGGTTTCAAGGCCTCCCCTAGGCGAACCTAGCTGGCCCCAAAGCTAAAAGAGAGTCAAGGAGTGACTTAATCAAAGGAAATACGTTAAAAAGGAGAAAATTACACGTTATATTAAATATAGCGTCTAGATGCGCGGATTAATATAGCATAATACAGCAGCAACATAATAAAGCGAGTAGACTACATGGAAATTATTGAACCAAAAGGACAGTATCGGGGGAAAGAGCGATCGCGAAACCAGTGGAGGTAGAAGAGCTACCCTCAAAATAAATAAGCTGGAACTGTTTTTCTTCTGACTTTTCTTTGCTTGCTCTGTTTAATATCCTACTTTAGTGTAATTTCTATTTAAAAAACAGACAATTTCTTACTGTAAGTTGTGTACTTGATGTTTTCAAAGAGTAGGTTGGAGAGAGAAGTAAAATTTGTCTCGCCTGTCAGTTAACAAGACGGGGTTTGGGTTCAAACAAGAATTTTAGCTTAACTAGAGGACTGAAAGACAAATTAGGTAGATTATTATTATTATTATTATTATTATTATTTGGAGGTTAATTTGGTAGGCCAACTAAGGCATGAAATATATAAATCCGACGTGCGTGCAAATCTTGGACTTTGTTCAATTAATTTGGTAGCATGGGCATTTTCTTCGCTTTTTCAGTTCTCCGATTAAGTAATCAACAGACAGAAAAAAAACACTATTATTATCATTATTATTATTAATCATAATAATATTAATAATATTATTAATAATAATAATAATAATGGTAATAATAAAAATAACATGGATAGGCATTAAGGCATGTTCCATTAAAATGATCACCGATCGCAATAAACATAATAATAATAATAATTATTATTATTATTATTATTATTATACTCCAGAATACTTAATATCCAATAAAAGCAAAGTAAGTCAACGTGAGCATAAAATTTCGTATTAGTGATTAAGTCAAATAGGGACTTTTTGCGGCAGGTTGTGCAAATTGTGCGGGTTGCAACCTGGATATAGCATGTGAGCTTTCGCTGTTTCCACCGTTCGCAGCAGTATGTTTTGTCCTGTGGATCTGAACAGAGTATAGGCCTTGGCGCTCACTGTAACGCAGCAAATTTGTGGAACTATACCAATTGAGCTGCACGTAGCTAACTAAAAAAAGTAAACCATGGCCAGTTTTAAACCTAAACATCAGACATATATGACTACAAATGAGTAGAAAAAAATCCGTAGGTAACTTAACACTGTGGAAATGTAACTAAATTCGGACAAACTTCAGTTGGTTGTGTAGGCGTACGTGAACTAGTTCATATCTGTAACAAGGTCACTTCAATTTATGATCGTGATTTAAATGTTTGTGGAAAATCCCTGATTATAAAAGATTGTTTTGGCAATGAAACAATATAAATCTCTTCTGCAACTTGTAGTGACACGGAAGACCCTTTTACTACTCTTTATCGGTTTCTTTTCGCAACCTGAAAGGTGGGTGTGGGGTTCATGTATAATGGTGTACTATAGCATAGCGATGGCCTGCGATACCATGCAAAACACTGAGAGAGAGAGAGAGAGAGAGAGAGAGAGAGAGCTCAACGTGCCAGCGCGAGCTACCCTGCTGTGGGACGCGGGGATAATTAATGCGGAGTGACTGATTTCTCTTGAAACAGACCAGTCCCACGAAGAGCATTGTCCACGATCGGTGGAGCGTCTCTGATTGACACTTTCCCTCCATCTCCCGGCCACATTCAAACTACCGGAACGGGCCGTTTGTCACCAGCGCGGGCCAAGACTGCTGCAGCAAGACCCCGTTATTGTTCTAGGGCGCAGTTTTAAACCGGTTTAAAGCAGGCCGTGTTCTCCCTGCCTTTGGCAAGAATATTTTAAGCAGGACGCTCCAATTCCGTGTTTGATCTGATGCTGCTTGCATGCGAATACATGTCCGTTGAATGGTTTGATATGAGCCCTGTTTGACGAATTGTTGAGCAATGTATGTAAAGAGCATAATAATAGTTCTAACGAGCATTTGTATTTCGTTAGGCCACATTTTCATTTAATCTACCACCAGTGACTTTAGTTGGCACGAGAAAAGTCAGCCTCATACTGATGATCGTTATTATTATATTTATTATTTAATGTAGGTGACAATCTCGATTTGTCTGTGGCGTTGCATCTTTAATTTTGTACAACAGCTGCAATTTTTTTTTTACCTTTTAACCCCCACAATTCACGTTTAACCCCTTAACATACGCACAATGACGAGGGAACCTACTTAAATAAGACGGACTTGGGCAATTTTATGACCCTGTAACCTCTTCCTAACGTATCACAGGCAACCTACTCACCGGGTTATTTTTATTGCTCTTACCACTTATTTTAGCTCTGCGATTTTCATGCACAGCACTCCAGTCCAGTGCTATATGTAAGTCCATGTGGATCATGTGGTCAGGGTAGAAGAAACTTGGCATGTTAGGGGATTGTCACAACATTTCCCAGCGCTGAGAAAGTGTGGCGTGAACGCGGTCATGAGTGTTGCTGGGAATTCTGGCACACTTGTTTTAATAAAATGTAGAAAATAAAGCTGTGCCGTGACCCCTTAAAATCACCAAATCACCGTCTCCTTTCCCTCCCAACAAAAACAGAACGGTAAAGGTGGGCACGTTCATTTCAGCCGCCACCTACCTTCACAAACGTGGCCTAGGCCAAGAAAGATGCATCCAAGATATAGAGCTGTACTCTTTTTTTTACATTGTTAATCGAGGATACTACCAACAACAGACAACTTTGCAACATTTTTCTTGTAGTTGTCTTGTCTGAAGATCAGCGTGTGTAGCCTGTGCATACGCAGTGCAGTCATTGTATAACAGAAAAAAAAAGACATCATTCTATAGAACACGGGTTACATTAATGTGTTGGTTAAAAAGTCAACTACAAAGTGGAAACCTGGGCATCGAGGCTGTGTGGCGCTGCCATATTACACCACTTGAGTTAATTGAATAAACATACGTGCCCACGAGGGAGGGCACTAAGTCCAATCAGTCCAATCGCTGTCTATAATTTCGAGGGAATGGCGTTTCCGCCGTGTTTAGTTCGGTACCACTGCGAGGTTATCAATAGGAAAACCCATCTGTGTCCAATTAAGGCAAGTATGGGCTCACTCCCATAAATGACACAAGCCTCCCTCATTACGACCTGTTTTATTGAAAAAGCTAAAAGTCAAACTAAACGGGGGTAAAGAAGTGTAACAGAATACACTGGACATGTGCATCTCTGATGGTTTGATTAAAGAAGACCTTTATTATTTTCCTTTTAATTACCTTGGCGTGATAAAAAAAAAACTCACCCAGAAACCCTGCATGAAAGACAAACAGTCAATAGGTCGGTTTCAGGGATGCAGACGAGACACCTTTTACAGGCTTTATAAATGTATTATTATAAATACAAAATATTTCTTAGAAAGTTAGAAATCTTCCAAAAATATGGAAAACAGTTTTTAACAGAAACCTCTTCAAAGCAGAGACTCGACTACAGTATGTCCTAAGGTCCTTGTATTTTGTTTCGTTTTTTTCCTTTCTTTTCCTCCACACAACGATTTATTAGGCTCCAGGCCAGATTATTTAAAATAGGCCTTCATTACTATCACCTATTCAGTTTGGAGAAAAAGTTGTTTTAAACGTTCATTGAAAATTTCACTATAACAGTGAACAACGTATGGTGCATTTAAGATCTAACTTTGTTGTTCCTAGCGGACAAATTATATTTAGCTTGACAAACAGCTGTTTCTTTCTCTTTTTTAAAAATGCTGTTTTTGATTATGTTTCTTTTGTGATGCAATAAATTCGAATTATATACAAAATTGTTCTATACCACCTTTTGTAGACAAACGCAGAATCTACAATAAAATTCTTTCCACGCTAAAATGCATATTCACCTATGATGAACATTTTACCGTGCGTCTTACATTATTGCCGTGCGTCAGTGTTATAAAGTCTCGAAATAAATCTATTATAATACTTAAAATGCAAATTCCTACAAGCTAAATAGCCTGCTATTCAAAAGTGTGCATTCAACGTCTTGCATGCCGTTGTCAGTCAGATACTTAGAACATTGCAGGCCTAACATATAGTATATATAGCCATTGTTTTGTGAAAAATTAACAGCTGGATTCTAGAAATGTAATTCGTAGCGTTGTATGCAACTAAAAATGTCACTCATTATTATCCTAAATTAGAGCAAGTGTTTCGTGCCGCAGCCAATGCTCTCAAAATTTGGACAAAAACAACTCATGACTGACCTCGCTGCGAAATGTCCGAAAACGTCCGAAATGTTGAAGGGAGCCTACAGTGCAAAATAAGCAGTAGCCAACTAAAGTTTATTTAAACGCTTCTTTTTGAATTCAGGATCATAAAGTGTTAACAGACTTAGTAATCACCATTGCAAAACCAACAATATTTCACACCCAATGTAAGCCTAAGTTAAGCGAACTTTACCATAAATGCAGAATAAGGTCGGCATGTCTCTCCGGTTCAAAATAGTAAATTGAATGCATTGATCGTTTTTTTTACGCATGGACACAGCCTTTGAAAATTATATATTTGTTCGGCATAAAATGTGTTCATATATGTGAAAAATCAAGTCTTTAAAAATGACACCACTGCAACATACTCCAAAACAAAAGAAATGTATGTTTTCCAGACTTTGATAACCATATACGGATAAGTGCAGATAAAACATATAGTTCTAATTTGCTAATATGCTCTCTCAAATCTGGTTATCTAAATAAAATTTTGTCAGTCAGTTAATTGTCTAAAATAGATGCATGGATTTCCAAGAAATATGCTGAGAAATAGTGTTTACCACAATCGTACAAATTATATAAAAGTGTAAACAGATAGCACCTTTCTTTGAAATACCATTTTCACTGGCTAATCCTAGGCGAGGGTAATAAATCAAAATCTGAGGAGTAGAAAACACCTACCTATAAAAACGCCAATCCGAACAACAAATCTATTCTGAACGCGGACTGGCTATTGATTTACGCAGAGTGGGCAAAAAAAGCCGAAAACAACGAGCCAGTTCCGTACATTCAGGCCTTTGATAATGAAAAGACTTCTGAAGTTTCCTCGCTTTCGTGTATCGTGTTTCGTGTACCACCTTCTGAGTAAAAAAAAATCCTAACAGTTTAGAAAAGAACTTATTGAGTTTACGTTCTTGGCTTTAGCGTTACCGTCGCCAAAAAAAAAAACTTTGCATGGTCACTCTCTTGTAATTGGCAGTTAAAAGATGGCCTGGGTTCTGTCTGCAGCTCCTGTTATAATGGAGACCAGTTTAGTGCAGGGAGCAAATCCGCCCGAATAGAGCCTGCTGCCTCTGCAAGCCTCTATAATCACAAATTTATGGCTGCATGACGCGTCCTTCTCTCCCACAATGCAGCTCAGTCACTGACACTGAAAATTGATGAACAGATTAGCACAATTTAACACATTTCCTAACATTCACATATGTATAAAGCATTTTCATTTCTTTTAATGCATGCCGCACAACCACTCCCTGACACACCTTGTACTGTTATTCTTTTTTTCCTTGTAAGATCGCTATGTTAGAACAGGACCTCGGGGAATGCGACCCCCTCACGATCTCCCCTGGAAAATCCTGAACGTAGTTATTCACTTCTGTTCCTCCATGTTGATGGACTTTTGTCCCATTTTAAAAGCCCCCACCTTACTCAAACAGATCTCGTTCGCAAGGATTTTGCCTTAAAATCACGTGTACAAAATCATATCGAACACGCAAGTCATGCGAGTGTCTCTCACATAACCTGGCGCACTTTTTAAGTCATAAATAAAGCGATGCTCGTGTTTGTTTAAGTCCTCAAAGACTGAATAAAACAAACAGGAATGTTAAGACCATTTAAGAAACAAGACAAACACACGTTCACTTCGACTTAATTTTACTTTAGTTACAGATTTACCTTGAAGCAAAAATGCATCTATTACAAGTGACATCCTTAAATAAAATAATTGTCCACCTCTAGATGTAGAATATAAAACAAACCGTATATTTTAACATCCAAAATAAGCTTTTTGCTCAGAAAGCGAGGCGCATTTCCCCATAAACCCCGGGAGCGAGTTTTAGCTCCGCCCTTTCCTTCGATGTCGACGTCTCCTGGGTAATTACGTCACAACTTAACCCTTTCCTGTTTACTCAAATCCACAACTCGAGGCAAGCTCCATTTGTTGCTCCCACCGGTTTATTTAGACCTTTCAGTTCTGCAGTTGTCTGTCCAGCGACCACAGATAAATGAGTGTATATATATATATATATATATATATATATATATATATATATATATATATACAGTATATTGGTTAAAAAAAAACTATTATTTTATAATTAATTTAAGTTACAAGTGACCAGTAAAAAATATATTTATGTAGATATAAATATATATGTTTAGAACCTAACAAAACTGGTACCTTAAATGGTGTACATTCAGTAAGTAAGTATAATAATAATATTTTCAATCCAAGTCAATTTTGGCTAAAAATAATAAATAAAATTCAGTGGTGAGTAGGAACAGTGTGGTACCTGGTTGCTTGTATGTGCATTAGCATTTAGGAAGCCTCATTACTGCCAATGACCTAAAACAACATCCCAAAATCTCTTTATAAATGGCAGCACTGTTGAGCTTGCAGTGTCATAAGATTAGGCAATCATTAAGGAAACAAATACTCTTAATGATTGTGTGTTTTGGGTGATTCCATGTCTGTTTCCCAAACAGCACGTGAATGTGACGGGTTACAATACACGTAGCCTAGTATAATTAACACCATTTACTTCACTGAGTAAAGTCATTAGAAGTAAGGGATGTTTATGCCTCATTAGAAAAATCACTTGTACATACTACCAATCTATGTCATATTTTACATTACAACAGTATTTACCTTTCTGTCTGAATGTTGGACTATATGTATATTCCACTGCCATCCTGAAGTTCTTGTTGAAATTATTCACAAACATAAGTCAATAAAATGAAGAGTTTGACATTTGACAATAATGCAAAATATCATACAATGTACTACATGTTGCTGTTGTGTTTTTTTTTTACAGTAAATTAAAAACATTTAACATACAAGTAGTGTTCTAGCTACTATAACAAATGATCCATGTATGATTCAGATCATAGGAGTAACATCATAGCAAGGTTTACACTTTGATATGATTGATTAATAAGATTTGAAACATTACTGCTTTTAATTTAGCCTCATCTGCACCGAAATAAATTGAAAACTCATAAAAGGTGACCTGGTGCCCAGAAAAGCAATAGTTATACATTAGAAGGTACAAACCTACACAATAGCCCTGGTCATAAGAATGAGCTCTGGATTGAGACAGGCCTATGCATACAGAATACCTCTGGGAAAGCTACGCTCCTCTCTGTGTTTCAAAGTGCTGAGAAATGCAAAAACCTGTCATGTCAGGTGCACCTAGAGAATAAAATATGGTAGCCTGCAATTTCTTGTGTAATAGCTAAATTTTTCATTAAAAAACAAACAAACAAAGAGCCTTGTGCTGTAACGGCTATACAAAATTAGTATAGTAGTGTGAGTAGTGTGATTGCAATAGAGTGGTAACATGTGATGTTCATGTTGCAATTCACAAGAGTATATATTCATTATAAACACTTCTTCTTGTATTTTAGGTGTTTTGGATCAAGGAGGGAAATGTCCCCAGTCACCATAAATCAAAAGCTGTGACATATCAAAGGGAGTTAAGGGTCAGCGGAAATGAACATGTCTGAATTACATCTGTTCTTCATTCTAAGGAACAGAGCTTACATACATATGCATGAAGCATTAGATGCTAAATACAGAGAAGCAAGCAAACAGAGACATCTCTTAAAAGCTCAGTGGTATTCGCTACAATTTTTTCCAGACTTTTCAAATAAAGCTTTTTTTATTGCAGCTGTTAAATACAGCAGCTGGGAGCAAGAAACAAGGTCTGTATTGTGACCACCCGCCCAATTCCAGATTCTGACGCACTTGCTTTTTGCCCCAGTTGCGAAAAAACTACCCTACTTACATCTGCAGCGCCATCACATGGCAGGGCAAGCAACTCATGTGATGCTGAAGAAGTGGCTGCTGTTGTTTGGGGGGAAAAAAGTTTATCAGACCATCAGAACTCAGCTGAGGGAGAATCAGTCAAGTGGTGGATCTGGCTAGGCAACAATAAACTCTTTCTTGGCCTTTCCTTACATCACACTTTTCAATTTATTGTTTTTTTTTTTCAAAATGTCTTAAATACAATATTTAAACAATTGTGTATTATTTCTACACATAAAAAAAATCTATTTATCAACAATGAAATATTTAAACATTTTAGTAATTCTTATGAGGACTGATTTATGTGACAGCATTGGTTACATTACATAATAAGTCATTAAATGCATCCTGGTGTGGGCTGAAATTATGGGTTTCATTGTGCCTTCATGCTTTGTGCAACAGGTGGCCTCTTCTATAGATTAATTCCAAATTCTGATGGCTGTTTTAGCACTGAACAGGAAGCCCATGAGTGATATTTCATAGGCAAGGCTTATAAGGTTCCCAGACATTGAGTTTTACTGGTTACAAGAGCAAACACTGGCTAGGCAAAGGTAATAGAGCTATCACACACACATACACATCAAGCTACTCTATAACCTGACAATGTGAACTGGAGATAAAATTTTAGTACCCATGGTCATAATGTAAGAGTATTGCTAGAGGCCTGAGGACATCAGTACACATGCTTGAGCATGAGCACACGCGTGCGCATACACATACACAAACACACACACACACACAAACAAAAATATGCAAACATTTTTCTTTTCTTGTATTAAAGAAACTCACATAACTGTGGCAAGCCAAAATTACTTAATTTTTCATTCTATTCCTCAGTTCCAATTTAAAATATTTATTCTCTAAATATACAGGTAAAAGGGTCACATAATATCAATATCAGTGCCTAGTGCTAAAAGTAGGACATTAGAAAGGAGAAAATGTTTTAAAATAAGAGCGACTTATTTGTCCATAACCTCCTCGGGTCCAAACGCTTATCCTCTTTTTACCATTTACTAAAGCAAATTCTTATAAGATGATGCGTAGGTTCCGGCGTTTTCTTAGGGTAAAAATCACCAAGAAACTGTACAATTATACACAAATGTATAATTAACACAACTGACAATTACAATTTAACACTGTTTAGTCGTTTTAGAAATGCGTGAACAATTCAAGGTTTGTGCTTGTGATAAATGTCTTAATCCCTTAAGTTTGCAATAAAGCAAACAAAAAAGGCAAATTAGAAAGAAAGTTTAATCATATAATTATATCATTTTATTTGAAGTTATAAAAGGTTATAAAAAGTTGTAAACTGGAAAGTAGTTTACAGTGGACCCACTGGTGATTAGTCTCCACGTCTCTGGAGTGTGAAAGTAATTTACACATAGTGTGGGTGCGCCAAATGCGGTGGTCGTGTAGTTGGTGACAGACGGGTTTGAAGAAAAGCAGCTAAACTCGGGCGTCGAGTAATCACCCCTCTGCGGAGTTAGCCATCAATTCCGAGTTAAAGCCTATTTGCATCGAGACAAAGGGAGATCGCCCATCCATCATTGAGTTGAGGGTGAGCAGGAGGGGTAAACTAGTTCTCTCGCAAATAAAGCTGTTGTCCTCCTGGGTGCGTTTACATAGGTGTGAGCTGAACCTGCCAAAGACCCCCAGAGTATTTTTATTCTGAAATTCTCCTCTCCTTGGAATAGGCTTTAAAGACCCAGAAATATGAGTATAAAAATACAAAAATCATAAAATATAAAAGCGTAGCGATCTTGTTTATTTATGTTTAGTCACATTTAATATAATACTGACACATAAAAAAATCTTGTACAACACAAAATGGGATTTTTACTACATATCTTGTTCCCACACTTTTATTTATTTACATTTGCAGTTTAAAGCCAACAATGGCTTTGCTGGTCTTGATGCACTACTCTTTTGTTTACTTCGCGTATAGCCCTATTGCCCTTTGTACCGTATTACTGCGTGGTATGTTGCACAAATTTCGCCCCATTGTAACATGTAAGTTAGGATATATTTGGAACTTTTGGAATTAAAACCTACTTGATTTGAAAGTACAGGCATAACATTTTAACATCCTCATTATCAACAGCAACAAAGCAACACCGTCGGTGTTGATGATGCATCTGCTAAAGAAAGCCACTGCGTTTTGTAAATGTGCAGGTTCCCCCTTAAATCTGCGCAATTACCGGTTGTAATTCCTCGTGCCGATTTTTGTTCGGTCGGCCCGGGGCTCCCTCCTGCCGGTCCGACGGGTTTCCCCCTCCCCCGCCTGCAACACGGCGGGGTGTGGAGAGGGGGTGGGGTGGAGGAGGAGGGGGAAATAGAGAATGAGGGGGAGGAGGGGGTTCCCTGCACGGTTCCGCTCAGAGCGCAGAGCTCGCGCTAAAAGCTAACCGGAGGAGAATGGCGACTCAGCGGAGCGCTACGGTCCTCACTCACTAAACTCCTCAGCAAATGGACGAGCGTCGATTGGCATCGAGAGGAGGAAGAGGCAAAGTGGAATCTGAGACTTCCAGTGTGTCGTGGTGGAAATATATCAGGAGGAAGCTTCTGCTGCAGGGGAAACTAATTCCCCACAAGAAGGGGGAGGGATGATACACTCGTGTGTTTTTTTTTTCAACTCGGAAAGGCAAGTAAATGGCTTATTAGGCTATCACCGAGAAGACGACAATGAATGTCGGTCTATCATTTGCTGGTGCATGCAGTTTGGGTTTGTTCTGTAAGAAGCCTGAATGCATATTTCGGCTACTGGTAAATCAGCGCGTTGTCTCTCTCTCTCTCTCTTTCATTTTCTCCCCTGAATGCCATGCTACTCTGGAGGAGCCTACAGCCGCTGGAAATTTGGCGCGACATTCAAAAAATCGTTTTCTCAAAGGAGGACGGCAAAACACACGAGACCCGGTCATTTCTCTTACCAATCACTGTTTTCGTCTGGGACTTTTACTGCTCTGGGAATAGGGTGGAGATTGCTATACTAAGAGGTGGGATACTATTAAACTAAACTATGTATGAAGTATTTTCGGCTTTCTGCGTATATAACAACAAACAGCGGTAACAACAGTAACAATAATAATGTTCATAATTATCCTGCCGAATCACCTAACACTGTGAATAGATTATAATTGTAATGTAACCTAAAATATGCACTTGCAGGATTTTTTGCAGGGTTAATTGGTCAACCGTTCGGGCTAGTCTGAAAACATCGCGGTTTGGGTTTTACGCGACTAAACACCGTGTTTATTTTTAGTATGTCGCATTACTTACATAGCCTATTTCGGAACCAATATACATCCCAGTCGATTTTTAGACCGCTTATTTGTGTAACCGCGAGGTCACAGGCAGTGTAATGTTCTAGTTTAATTCGGTGTGCTATTTAGAAAGCGTGAATTAAGGCCCCGGGAGGTGTGTGTGTGTGTAAAGAGAACTCTTAGTTGACGGACGAATGAGCCACATATTTAACCACTTGGATTAAATGAACAAAGTTTTTTTTCATAAATTATTATATTGTATGTTATATGTTGCTAGAATTTGTTTTATCGAAGTGTAACAATTTTTTTTACTAAAGGTCTTTACATAAGATAAAAGGAATTATAATGTTCACACAAACACATGGCCTTATTATAGTAGATTCGTGTAATATTGCAATGCAAACTTACAATTAATTTTCTATAATTGTGAAATATAATTGTTTTGTCCAAATCAGTTTTTAAAAATGTTGTATTTTTACTGAACATGGATTTGAAGTAGGTTTATTGCATTCATTTGACCGTATTCAATGGGGTAGCGTACAGAACATGTTTGTTACTAACAGTCGTTAGTTTCTTCATAGTTTCAGTATGGATAACAATAAAATCTTAATGAAGTAATTTTTGTCTGGTGATCCTTTTTGTTGTTTTAATTATGGTTCACATGTCATGTTGGTGTTTACAGTCGTTATGGGGAAAACAGGAATGAATGCAGCTCTACAAATGCGCGTGGAAGGTTAACTTGATAAACAAGTCTTATTTATTTGTTTCTTGCCTATTCTTTTTTTTTTTCTTAAGAAAATTTTCTAACGCAAATGTAAGAATCAAATATTAATATTGGGAAAAAACAAGCAAATAAACAAAAACCCTGGCAGCATAGATAAGCAGCTTGAACAAACGCAGTAGGCTTTGTACGCATCCAATTATATTCTAATATATATTTTTTTAAATCCGTCTATAAATGTTATAAATTACATTACTAATAATACTAACTTTGTCTTACAAAATAATTTTTTATTTTATATATTTTTTTTATCTTACCAATTTTGTTAATAGTTATTGTTAGTAGTAATTGTTTCACTTCAAGCTCATGATGACTCATCCAACATAGGCCTAATTGTAAATAATGCGATACTTCAAAAGATTTTATACCCTAGGTTGCATATAATGCTCTATAATTAAATACATATAATGATTGTATTGGCGAGTACATTCTTTGAAAAAAAAAAAAATCCTTATGGGTTCACTAAATAATTAAGGATGTTCCTAAATGAATTTCATTGTTTACACTATGCTTCTACATACAACTTGTTAGGCGTCCTCTAGTAAGACAAATTTCTAGGATTGTAGATCTGCCTCTGATAATATGTTAAATATCTTTATGTCCTATGATGCTGTGATAGAAATGATGCATTTTATTAATTTTAATATATAATTAATGGTCTGGGCCTTGGTTTATTAAAATTTTTTTTTTTAAGATATTGCACAAGTTATTTAAAAAGAAGAAAAATGAGCTCACACACAATATTGAGTTTTGTAAGTGCAGTTAAGCAGAACAGTGGGCCGCAGTGTAGCATCGTGTGTGAACTTAATTCAAGATGACCAGAGCAGGAGGGGGAGCTTTGCATTGTGACCATGAGCACGACAATCCTGCAGAAGAAAAGACTTAACGCAAAGTAAATCAACAGTAGTTGCATTAATAATATTATTAGGCCTTGTCATCTTTAATATGAAAAATCTAATGCTGTTTGATCTTTTACAATCTTTCATGCTTGTCCAATTGAACGTTTCCTTAACAAAACTCTAGAAGTGCATCATTAGAATAGGGTGAGTTTACACACGTGGCTGGTAAAAGAGGAGTTGGGCTATAGATTAGTGGTGAGCAAGAGCGCATGTGGATTACACATTACCTAACGTGGACTCAGTGCTGTCTTGTTTGAAATAAACCATGTACTTTCAAGCCAGATATGCATTCATCTGCAACACTTGGGTAAGCCAATTCAAGATGAAATATTACAATAAAACGTGTGGTTATAAAAAAATCTTATAAAAACTTTTGTGGCTTTTTCTTGTATCATACCCTTCCTTTACTTTATTGACATATTTCATGTCCTTCACACATCGTTTGGAGACAACCTGTTGTTCCTGTTTCAGATACAAAATGGTCTACACATAATGATACTGGAGGCTTTCCATTTTTAAACATTGGAGTCTAAGCTAGATTTTAATTTAAAATGAAATTTTGGAACCCATGGGTTGATTTAGGCTATAATATGGATTATTAAATAAAATTTTGAAATTTGCTAAATATTACAATCTACTATTATATTTTTACATAAATGTTATATACACATATTTGTTCCTGCAATATTAATTATTATATTGATGAAAATATAGGGGAGGAAAAAATATTTTGAAAATACTTAGAAATGATTACACCTTGGACAAAGTATTTAAACAGAATTACTATTTTATTTTTATTTTCTGTGTTTACTTCTAATGACAAGGTCTAAGGTTGTAAGTCTTAGGTGAAACGGACCAGGGGATGGTGGAATCCAGTCAAAAATCACTTGATTGTCACGGCTGGGAAAAAAGATGGCGTAACGGAAGACAAAATTATAAGAATCTAAGGTTATTTCCTATTGCATTAAATGTGGTCCAAACCGTTCACCACACTCATAACTGAGAAAAGCTCTTATAACTGTAGATTAAACCACAATGTTTTTCGCTGTTTCTGATGGTAAGAGAGTCTATCCCGACCCCCCCTCGCTGCAGCCGTACAACACATGGCTCATGGCCCTGTTCTGCTGTAGGGTCCACCATGTCCAAACATGAAAGACTGTGGAGACAATGTAATGATGCGGGCAGTCATTAGGCCTAATTTAGTCTCTGTGACGGTTATATGCACAAAGCCTTTATTTAGTTACCCAATAGGTAGGCTACAACGTGCTAGTTCTTGTGGCTAAATACAACTACATGTTTGTATAAACAGAAAATGTTGTATTTTTTGATTCCTGCGCAAACCATTTAAGCTTCCCAAACAGCCTGGTGTAATGAGAAGTTCCAAAGACCAAAAATAAACTGAAAACATGGTCATTGTCAGAACTCTGAAGGGTGGCTTGTGTGGACGTGTGAGGAAATTGCACGTTGGTACATGAAGTAAATGACGCTGTATGTAAAAAAGAAAATAATATTTAAAAACGTTTTGCGTTTAACCTGGTTCTTGACCTTGCGCTAGTGGAGAGATATGGTTTCATCATTTAAACAAGGTAAATTTGGAAATAATTAGAAACACTTTCAACATTTTAAAGACTATTCCTAGGTTCTTTAATTCCTAAGTCCCAAGCTGCATTTCGCGCAAGATTTATAAAATTCCTTCCAGGCTAAAGACAAACACTGTGGTTGTTGGACGCCGTCTTCTCGAAGTGTTGCTCATTTAGATGAACCGAAAAACAAAACACTGTTCCAGTTCGACAGAGTTAAGTTTAGCAGTCAGTCTACCTTTTTTAAGAGGGGAGCATGGATACGTTTTGTGGTCAGCTTCGTTTAGCTGTTCAAAGCTTAGCCTTCGGCCGTAGTGCTCAAGTAACATTCTGCACCTAGAAAGTGCTAATCTTTTATAATTGACAGTCGGCACAAAAGTTAAGCGGCAACCTTCAAAACCACATACTGCAGTACTGATATAATATTTCAAATGTGATGATATAGCTTCTTCTATGGACATACTTATTTAGTATGTGTGCTCTTTTTCGGGTTAATCTATTCGGCTCTTGCGCACTGTGTGCGCTCAGGAACAGTTTAAAGACTCATTGCTAGGACGCAAACAGAAGCGTTCTTGCGCAACGTGAGATCATATAGGCAAATTAAATTTCATGCACTGAACATGATTTATATTCACATATAATAGCGACTACTTTAAGTAATAGGAAGGAGGTTAATCGAAAAAAAAAGGACAAAATAGGGCCTTCGTGTATTTTTATAATATTATAATTTATTTATTTATTTATTAAATAATTCAGTCGTTCTTTAATTTCTTCATTCTGTGCAAAAGCTTTATTCTGGACCTGAAGTGGGAACACACCCCGGAAAAACTTTAGACTGTATATGTTTTTATGCTTTTTTGTGTACCGTATTGTATAATGCAGGGTCGATATTTTTCGTCTTTCTGACGACGCTTATGGGTTAGAATATGTGCGGTGGTATCTGTATCACACACACACACACACACACACACATATATATATATATATACCACACACCAATTTCACATGCAACCTGTGCTGCTTTTTAGGATTTGTTTGAAGACAATATTGATTAATGACCAGTGATGAATCATAGCAATGATATTTCATCTAGTGACTGTCTTTGCCGCTACCCCGTGTCTATTTTTCTCTTCTGTGACATTCCTCCACCATTCAGATTGCAGAGACCCCGTATAAAGGATCTATCTGTATATCTAATTTATGCCACGCTGGTTTCCCCCTTCAGACCCCTGCATTTAATCCCACTACAAACGTTTTGACAGTAATAAAACTATTTTTGCCAAATTTAAACATATATGAATCTGACATTCTCTTTGCATTTTAACACACATTATAAAAAATGACAAGTATCTACACTTTTTGTTTTTCGGTCTAAAATTTTAAATCCTAAAATTGTATTTTTTAGGTGATTATTTACATGCCTTAAGATATCAATGGATATGATGTATTAAGATCGTTTAAAACGTTAGTAATTCCTGATTAACTTTAGTTGATTATGCACAAATAATTTTGCAAGATGGAAACAATTATTGTTAATTATTGTTATTGTACCAATGCAACATTGTAAAAGTGACATTTATAAAAAATATATATAGTTTAAAATGTTTAGCTATTCACTGCAGTTATCCTATCATGCTGACATCGTTTTTTTTTTTAATCCATCATCAGCTCCTCCTTAACAGCTGGTAAGGTAGATGGTCAGGCCTGTGATTTGAGGAGCTCTGGGCTAAACTGGGCTCTGTGGACTCTCAGCAGACAATACCCCACTGACATGTGGGCTACTGGGCATATCTAAAGTCTCAACCCCCTTCCTCTGCTCTTTGGTCTGGTTGCTCTACCTCCAGTGGCCCATGGCTATGACTAGCAGACAGACACAGGAGATTTCAGTGCAAAAGCTCTCCCTCCCTCTCTCCTGCTCTTTCACACTCTCAGTGAGGAATGAGTATTGAATAGGGGTGGGACGAAGAGTATCTGTGGGGGTAGGGAGGAGCTGGATTGGTGCTTATTTAATTGGCTGTCGGACCTCCTGGAGTTTCAGCGTTTCTACAAAATAGGATGAGCCCCCTCCCATACACACACTTACCTCCAACATCTTTTCCAACTAATGTAATTATGATTCCTGGGGTTTTATCATAGTGTATTGACTCTATATGTATGCAACCAATAAAAAACAAGCAAATTAAAAATAGAGCCATCCTGAGTTCAGCCCACTGTGATTTAAGCAATATGGCATTTAGGAGAATGCTCTGATAATATTAAAGTGGCTTTATAGACACTATTTCAATCCTAAGGCCATTGAAAATCTTTTTAAATCAGAGGACAGTGTCTCAAACTGTGGAGTATGTGTTGTCATAGTGGGGGAGCCAATTTAGAGATAACAGGTCATGTTACCATTTAACATTACTAAGATGGGTACTTTAAATGTGTAAGTCCCCAGCTCACAGCCTATAAAAATCTTGAGAATATTTAACTTTTTAACTATGAAGTCAGTCTTTCCAAGAATTTACAAGAGATTATCTGTCCTGTCTCTTGATTCTTCCAAAAGTTTGTGGCACTGGAAGCCACAGATCTTTGTCTCTTCTACACTTTGATCTGAATCCTCTTTTAGCTGTTCGAGGGATTAGGTCAGGCAATTTCCTTACAAACGACACTGTCTTTTTTCTCTCCACAGTTCTCCTCACACAGCATTGAGATGTACTTGGAATAATGAAGGCACTGATAATGGTTATGGATTATATACTTCCATTGTTCATTAATGTTTACAGTACATATGGACATTTTTACATTACAGATTTCTGGTCAGTTTTAAAACACAATTATACTTTTTTCATATACAGTCTTAGCATACAAGAAAAACCAGAAAAATCATCATCACTGTACTGTCAATAACTAAAGTTCAGACTGCGTCAGTAAAGCAATACTTTTTTCCTTGGCAGATACAATAGCACAATATAAATGTTTTGTAATGAGCCTTAAACACTATTTTTCCTTAGTGTTATTAGTTGCAGGCTTACAGGATGGGGGCTCACTAGGAGACAGAATGTATTTTAATGAAAGGTTCTTCTAAACTCTGAAACACACTTCCCAAATAAAGGGTCGGAAAAACTCCTGCCTCTAAAATGTTGTAAAAGATCAAGGGGGCAGGTGTGTCAGTCCAGTGGAAGGCAGGACCTTGTTGAAGAGAGTCCTTCTTATAGAGAGACAGAGATAGCGAGGTAGGGGTGAGTGCAGGTAAGGTTAGCAGTTGTTTCTGCTGCTTAATACTCATGCATAATTTCTTATATTATTGATTTATCTTACTCATAAGAGAAAAGGAGTACATAATGAGATGACAAAATGTTTAAAGGGTAATAGGTGGAAAGTTAGGCTATGTATGCATGGTTGCGCGTGCTCAGTATCCTGTGTTAAGTAAGTGTATGTAGAAGGTTGTGTGTGCTAGAGGGAGCACATCCAGGGCTAACGATGGACAAACCAGATGTTGGAGCAGAAGGGGAGGGGCTGAGCAAGGTCATGCATGCTGCCTCTCTTGTCCTTTGAATCCCTCAGCGTTTAGCCTCGTCTCATTCTCATTCCGTAGCCTCTCCACCTCCTGTACACACTGGGTGGTGTGTATGAGTGTGCGCTGCACTTAAACGTACAAGGCAGCCAGAGTTACATGTGCATGTGAGGACATGTCTTCATGAGTGGTGTCTGTTCAGCTGTTTGAGTTGATCGTGGTCTATTTACCGAGGGGCTGCTCACAATCAGTTTAGAAGAAACAGGCATGTATTTGTGTATTTACAGACAAACACCAAGAATTTAAAAATGAAAGGGTGATTTCTTGACTAGGAAAACTGGGGGAAAAAACACAAGTCGTAAATCACTGGAAAAACAGGGAGAAAAAGTCCATACCAAGTTGATGTATAGAAGTCAGACATATGATGGTTTTGGTGATAGATTAGACATACCAGAGCTTGAAAGACTCCACCTGCTGGTCTGATTGCACATTACAGTCTTATCAAGCATTAACTCATGAATTCATGTGTTTGCTTTTCTTAAACCCTCAACCTAGGAGACATGTGCTTGTGGTCATTCCAGCATGCTGAAACGGCATTCCAAACTCAGAAGACAGAATAGGTGATTTAAAGTGCTTGATATAGTGAGATTGAACAGGGTCTGTATGAATTATAACCAGATTACATGCAGTGTGCAGGTCAGAAGAAAAGGAAAGCAAATGATTCTTATAAGGCATGAACACACATTGGTATGTTGCTGAATTTACACATTGAGTTTATTTGAGTAAAACTGTTGTTCTGTGTTGGGGATGTTTGTTTTTTTTTTGGGTTAGAAGTGACTGGGTTCAACATTTCTTCAATGATCTATTGGCAATATTAAATAGGCAATAGGGCTTTTGCTTGGAGATTCTGCAGAATCCTGTCAATAATACTCAATTAAACTATTTACCCTCATGTCCAGTTTTAGTCTCTTACATTCTTCTCATACTGACAAACTTGGTTCACCATTTTTAAACTCAACAATTTTTAGGTTCTTCTTTACATAATAGATGTACAGTACATGTCTAAAGGTTGGGTGTCTCTATCTGAGTTAAAGACAGAGTTAAGCAGTAAACAGTAACACCTGCTGTATGTATAATTCATACAAGACACACACCAGGTGCACATGCCCAGACACACACACACACACACACACATATATATATATATATATATATATATATATATATATATATATATATATAGGGAAGATGCAATGCAAACATCTGCAAAGGATTTGTACTGTGAATTGATACCTAATCATAAATAATGTTAACATTCAAAACTCATTATTTGGTTGGCAGTGACCTCGAAAAGGTTGAGGTTTCTTAAATGGAACAGAAGGGTATAAATAAGAGAAGGGAAGGTGGGGGGATGCTCAGGGCAGAGCTGAGTGACTCCAAATGTAATGGAAGATGATCTTTATACGGCAGCTGGTTTGTGTAGTATGAAGGGAAGCACCACTTCATAAAGGCAATCATGACTACTTGGAGCTGATTTCGAACAGCTGCTACAGTTTCTATCCAATTAAAGATTGAGCTGGTCCTGCCTCGGAAAATTAGAAAGTTATCTGTAAGCTAGTATTCTGAAGTACATTAGGAGGCATCAATTTCTATTTATTAATGACAAAGGAATGTTATCCCGGAACACATTTGTCAATAAGTATGTTTTAAGAAATTCATCTCAGTAGAAAGTGAGTTAATAAATGTGAAAATTAATTTCTTGGCAGGTGAATATATGTCTGTGCTTGTGTATTCAAGTTTCCAAAAAGTTTTTAAGTTTTGTATGTAGCATTGTTTTTTCATTTAGGCAACAGCAACATGGTACTAAATAGCAGTTTCCTACATATGTCACAGAGAATACTACATTAACAAAAAAACTACTTTTAAAATTTCTTCATTCGTCAAACAAAAAAGTGACCTGCAAATGACCAACATTTATGAGTAAAATTTTTGTTCACTCAATTAATATTTGTCAGTGGACACACATTCATTTTGTTTTACAACCGTAAGCCTTTATACAGTTGTTCTTTTTGTAATTGCAACTTTATTTATCTGTTAGTTAGTTCGTTTACTTCAATTTATTTTTTCACATGCAGACTATCTAGCCTCCAGAGAGTCTTTTATAGCTGAGGACTGAAAGCCCTATAATTAGGGCCAATGAATTTTCCAGATCTTCTCTCCACAGCAATGATATTAAACATATTTAAACAATCTTCTGATAATGACAAGATTCAGACTTCCCTGAGGTTCTGACTGATAGGAACCTTTTTGCAATCTTACTCATTTCTTCTACACATAATTGTCGGAAACAGATTTATCATCAAAGTGCCTTCCTTGTTGAGCATTTAGGCAGGTATCTCATGGGGCAGCAGTCGTCATTTTCCTTTGGATATTTCAGTTCAGCCTGGCTTGTGTGGGTTTAAATATTTTGACAAAGTGTTCTTTAATCTGAATCAGCTTGTTTATGTTCTCGCCTCAGCAAAGGGAAACATACAAGAGGAGTCGCTTTGACGAGATTGCATGTGTTTCTTATCAAGCCATACAGACACACACATGTCCGAACCGTTCGTGATGAGGGGCCCATGCAACCACAGGAGGCCCAGAAATCACTGCTCCCTCTGCCTGCGAGACACAGAGCTGCATTACACTCAGCTTCCAACATCTGACACGAAACAGCATAAGTTTTGGAATTACACTTAATCTCTTACAGATTATATTTTGCATTCTTGAAATAAACAACTTTTGTTTCTAACGTCCAGAGGCACTCCCTCCATCTACACGAACTATTCAAAATCTCTCCTGTTCTACCTTCCCTCCTTTGGTCAGTATGGCTTTCTGTCAGTAGCTGACTGAAGGCAGGTGGAGGAGTGCCCATGTGCTTTCCATTTGCACAGGGGCTGAAATGGCCACAATTAAAACCAAATGCGCAACCTGTGGCTTGTGCACGCAGCAGGCGGCACGCGGTGAACCAACAAACACTCACACTCGTGTACACATACAAACAAACGCACACATACACACCAGCCAGGAGCAGGGAGAACGAAAGCACTTCAGATTTATTGCTTGGAAATGAAATGATTGCCTTAACTCTGCAAGAGGCACAGGCAAAAAGCTTGGCTCTGCTCTTGGCTGTTTAGGGAGGCGAGACACCCGTAGAATGTTAAGTTGTTCTGGTCCAGCGCTGGAAGCTCAGAGGTCTGGGTGAGCGTGAGGCCAGACGGAGGTCACCAGCGAGGTTCAGTAAAACAAAAGAAGTTTATGTGGCCGAGAGCGGTTTCTCGGCTGCAGCCAGAATGTCTGCGGACCACACCATGTAGCCTGAGGACATGAAGACCATGATTAGAGTGGAGCTGCTAGGGTGATGCTGGTCAGGTCGCACAAAACTACTCCCACATGTTCAAGGGCTGCATGTCCATCTGCCCAGTGGGTATTTACACCCTACCTCTGACATCCCGAGACCCTTCTGTCACCCAATCTTATCCTGAACAAGATAAATAACTTCACTGAAAATTTCAGATTCCTCAACTCAGATGGATATATCGTATGCTCCTAAACTTATAACAAAGTTGACGAAATCTTCTGTATTCCAAGTATGCAATGACATTATTTTGAAATGACTGATTGTGAACATCAGGGGCACTACGAGTATACAAGTCCACAATGCAGGGACATGCAGATCCTTTCATGTAACGAGTTGTGGGGTTGGGGATCTCCTGCGCTCCACAGTTTTATAAAATTGAAATAAATCTACAGTGTGTATATTTATATTAGTATATTAATATTTTAAACTGTAGAGCTGGAACAAAATACAACAACTCATATAACATCCGCTCACTGGGTGGAATTTTAATATTTTTGCAATTATTTTAAAAAGTATTTTTATTTTTAATTGTATGTTTAATTTAAGACTATGGGTCTACAGAATCAATTATAAATTTTTTATATGCACCAGCTATCCAGATGAATATAATTCAAAATAAATTTAAAAGATACATTTAATCTATCAATCAATAAATGTAATCTATTGAGATACATTTAATATATTAAGATACATTTAATCTATCTGTACATTTTATATTAATGCAAGGTCTGTTCATTTTAATGCCTCCATGAGCGCTGGTACGCACACAAATTTCTACATGATCAGATCTTGCCTGCATATAAGCATATTAGTTACTGTAAGGTAATAGAATACAAGAGGCACAAGTGTCTGTGTGTGTGTGCATAATTTTATTATATATATTATGTAAGTTTATTCTTCTTGGCATTACATGTATGCCTTAGCTCCAGAAAATTTACTTTTACATGAATAACAGCTAATGTTTCTTTTTTGTAATCAAACTCACTAATTATATATACTATATTATTTCTTTTTTTTATTATGATCATTTTTAGATGGTCATTCCCTAAGAGCTAATAAAGGTACTGTAGGAAAATGTACAGTGGTTTAAAGGACACTGGATGCAACCCTGTACCCCTGGCAACATTCACACCTCATCATCGACACAGAGGGCCACCCACCATTAACCCATCACCCAAATATTTATACACATTGTGGGTGTTTTTCTCCTTTGTGAGGTTCTTAGCTTAAAAACCATGTTGAAAAAGAAAATGTGGCTTTGGCACAAGTTGAACATAGAGCAGCCGCTTTGTTTCAAGACACTTCAAAAACAGAGCAGGAAGGAAAAGATAATGACAAAGGGACGACGGTTTAATTCTGTAACCACACCGGCCACCTCTGCCTTGTTCCTTCCCGGAGCTCTTTTCCCTGACCCAGCTCACTCTACGAGGCCATCTCTTACAACAACCCCACGCATCACACAGAGCAGCTCCCTCTCTTCACTTATCCTGCACAGAGAAGAAAAGCATTACAGGAGTAAATTTCAGAGAGATGAGAAGAAAGTGAAGGAGAAGACGTAATGGGGGATCATCACCTTGAAAGTGTGCTCAGGGCAGGCTGAAGAAGTCCACAATGCCTACCCTTGATCAGGCTAGTGTAAGGAAGTGGAGATAGGAAGGGACATAGCAGTCTTTCATGTGTATGCTTGATGTCTATGTGCAGGGTACTCACTCATGCACAATAAAAGACACCAACACAAAGTGAAAATCACATACATGCTCGGATTACCTGATTGTACAAACCTTAGAGTTTATATGGACAGCTATGTAAAATTTGCACTGCTGAAAAATTCAGAAGACGGGAAATGTGCGCAATCTTTGGATGTGCATATGTACAAACATAGTTTTCAAACAGAAAGAATAAAAATTAGTGTGGTAGTAAGAATTAATTATCCTGTATGAATTTACCTTATTGCTATTTAAGAAGCCTTTTCCTGTTTACAACAGCATAGTGTGTTTTTCTTTGGCTAACCCCAAAACCTTAACTGCCAGCTGTCCTATAGCACTCTGCTCATATTTCGGACCAACAGAATGACAGAGGAGGAGGAAACAGTGCAATAAAAAGTGAGAGTGAGAGAATGAGAGAGCATGAGGAGGGGGCTGAGATTCCACGCTCAAGTGTGTATGTGTGTATGTGTGCGCGCACTGGGAAGGAAAATGGATGGATGTTGATTCTAACCTGTCACCACAGTGTGGCCATTTGGGCCAATATAAAATCCCTGATGTGTCTTTGATTCCTTCTCACTTCTGCTGCTGGTCTGACGTGAATGGGAATGGAGTGCAGGCAAAGATTATAGTGAGAGATATGTAAACTATGCAGAAAAGGGAAGAGAGTTTCGACCATGGTTTATATTACGAAACAGAGAAAATGGATCTAGAAAGCAGAGAAGGCGAGTGTTCAGTTTATGAATGAAAAAAAAACAGTACAAAGTGTGCTGAATACAGCATATGTACTTCTAATAAAGGGTTTGGGAGATGGCTATATCGGTATATCTTGCTTGTGAGTAATTCAGTTAGCTGATACATGTTCAAATTCAAATTTAAATTTTATTTGTCACATACACAGGCATACACAGTACGATATGCAGTGAAATGCTTAGACGACCGCCAGTGACCTTAGAAAAAAATTTAAATAAAAACTTATACTTATGAAATAAATATGAATAAAAGAAATACTAAAGAAAATAAATGTAACTAGTAAAAAGTTACATTTATTCAATAATATAATATTATATTTATATACATTTTTATGTAATGTTCACAGAATATTTCTTTGTTTGTTTTTCTGTAATTATCAGTTCACAGTAATTTTTCAGTCCAATAAATCATCTAGCAAGACAATTTGTTAGATAACATTATAGTATGTTACATTAATAGTACATATAGCCTAATATAATGTTATCTAGTTAATTGTCTTGATAGATTATATACTAAAAATAAGTTTGAAGTAATAATTAAAAGAAAACCAACTAACAAATAATTTGTAAAAAATTATATAATAATGAATAAATTAAAATCTTTAAAAAATGAGACGTGTTTGACTGGTCTATGAATTGTTCTAAATCACGAATGTTCCCAAGTAACCTAAAAACAAAAACAAACAAAAATAAAATAAAAGTCAGATTAATAGATATATCATATTTTTTTTGTTCTAATTGCTTAAATTAGAACATGTTTTAAAAACTGACTATGTGCCAATTTACACAATGCACAGAAAAAAAGAATATATATATATATATATATATATATATATATATATATATATATATAAGAATATTTATATAAGAATAAATAAAACATTTGTAATATATATATTACAAATGTTTTATTTATTCTTAAATCTAATTAATTGTTTTAATCAATTAATATATGCTAGTTTTTGTTTAAAAGATGCTGTTAAATGGCGTTTTCTTTTTATACTAATCACAATTTAAAATTAACCTGCTGAAAATTTTTACCATTATTTTTCTGCAGTAAACGTGTCTTTAAGATGTGCATAATACACGCAAACATAAAAAAATTGAGCTCAGATTATCTAATGGTAATATTTGATAGAATTATTTAAAAAAACAGTATTCACATGTGTATTTGCATAGTTTTAATAATAAATTGTTACTGAAAGATAAAAATGAAAAAATTACAATTGGAAGCATTTTACGTATTTATTTACGTGCTATGTAAATAATAATAATTAATACATTAATTATTAGTGACACTGTTAGACTCTGTCACTTGGAGAAATATCATTTGTTAAAAAGGTATATTGACAGATTATTAATCTATAAAGGCTTGGAATGGAAATTGGATTGAATATTAGAAAATAAGAAGATTAAAAGTTACAGTATTTACTGACTCCATCTATTCCAATTAGAAAGGAAGATGGGAAGATAGAGGCTAAAATCAGGGCAGTATCAGAGCAGAGACGTAATCCAGCAGTATAAACCAGCCCGAAGAAATTACTGTAAATTAAAAAAAACATGCAGCATAAACTAAAGATGTGTGACTACTTTCGCCTCTCTCCTGGAAAAAAAAAAAGACAGACAGGCAATCCCTGAGTGAGTCAGGCCACAAAGGAGCAAACTAACATGTAACTAACAAACTTCATAACAGATCTAGTCATGTTCAGTGGTGAGTTCTTTCACAACACACTAATAAAGTTTGTTAAAATTTAAAGCATTTTTTTTATAACATTTAGCTTTTACAAAAAAAACAAAAACACTCTGACCTAAATCCTTAAAGACCATGTATTAATAAGTAATCTAATACATCATAGACATAGCAATCTTCTCTCACCACCACGCAGTCAAGAGATGGCTACTAAGCCCCCCTACCAAGGCTGTATATCAAAATTACTCTGGTGTTGGCATTCACACCACCAGGTTTCATGGAGCTATGGAGGTATTTTAATAGGAATGACTCAGTAGAACTAAACACAGGGGCTCTTTCTGTGCTGTCTGCAGGTAACAGTTCGAGCCTTTGACGAGTCTTTGCATCCCTGGTGGCTGATATATAGTGGGCTTGAGGGTCTAGCTGTAGCAAGTTGAGGAGCAGAGGCTATATAGATCAACCCATCAGCACAGCTCTTGTCACCCCTCCATTTTTATGAGTTTTCTTTTTCCTCTAGAGATTTATGGCAGTTTTTCTACTTCATGTGGGTTTGAGTGGAGTTACTTAAGCCTAAATCAGTATGAAGACCTAATTGAGATGCCCTCACAGTCCCAATAGTTGGAGCATGTGGGGGAGGGTTGGATGTATGGAAAAGCACTGAAGGAAAGAAGGAAGGAAGGAGAGAGGAGGGAGGCCTGTAAAATAACCAACTGTCAGACGAGGACGCCTGCCATGTCTGCATTGAAACCCTTTAATGAAATGAGACAGTTCTGCTTTCTTCGCAACTGTCAAGCAGCGCTTCTCATACACATGCATTTAAAGATGAAAGACTGATAAATGTCCACCCTATATAATCTATAAAGAATCCTGAGCTTATTTTTACCGACTCTCCACCATTAATTACCAGACCGAGCAATATTCAAAACTCGAGGACTTAAAATAAATGCACTTCTCTTCCTAAAATAAAAAAGAAACCCTAGTGTGTCTGTGGGTTTTCTTACAATATGAATGATGGACCTGATTGACTTGTAGCAAATGGTGTAAATGTCACACTGACAGTTTTACTGTCTAGTCGCACATGCCAAAAATATGAGCTGTGCCTGAGTGTGACTTGGAGAAGACAAAATTTCGCATCAACTGTCTGACCCTTACAGAGTGATAGCTCTATCACTTAGTACTGTTCGTGAATAACCCAATCATTTTCTGGTACAATAAATAAATAACATTCAAAATAAAACCTATAGCATTTCAAGAGAATAGCCATATTTTGAAAATTTATACAGTATATCTTATCAGGTAAAACCATTAGACCAAAGAGCAAACAGGGTAGTTTATAATAATAAACTAATATTATTGTATATTTGCTGAGTCATTTGTTCTACTGTGATTAGAAATCTCTGAATAGTGTTTTTGATTTGACCCTAGCATCCTCTCAGGACTCAGTAATTAATTGTCGTGACCTTTGATTGAATGGCATACCACTCTTGTCTTCCCTTTATTCATGAATATCAACATAATAGCCGTTATCTGAAGTCCTTTTAGCACCACTGATGGTTACGAGAGAATGCTTTAATAGATTTCAGGAGAACAAAGGCAGGCAATGTTTAGTTGGGCATGTCACTCTTTTTGTGTCCTGCATTAAAAACCCTATTCACAGGCCTGGTTGATGTGTAATTAAATGTGATTACTGAGGCAGTTGGTGTGTGTCCTTTCTGAGGTCGCAGATGCAAACTCACATACTCGCACACACTTGAGGGTAGCAGCAGGTTTCATCCCCCTTTCCTCAGTTCCTGAGGGAGTCTGTGAGGTTTGGTGGCTCATGGGAAATTTTGTGCATGCCTGAGTCCACAAAGACTCCCATTCAGTTGCATGCATGCTTGACCTCTCACAGTTCAGCACTCGGCTTTGTGCTTGCGTGACCCCACACTGACCAGGGGCTTCCCCTGAGGTCAGTAGTTCAATCAGATGCCTGTGTCTAATTTCACCCTGGATAGAGTACCCCTCAAATCGACACAGAAATCTGCCCCACTGGTCCGCAGTCTTGCCCCCTTTTCTCCTGTTCTGCTGGGACCTAATTCCAATTTTCAGGGATTATGTGTGGATTGACAAGACCCTCCTGCCAATAAACTGAATAGTCAGGTTGGTTCAGAGGCCAGTGATATACAATAGCCAGACTTTTCCTGTCTTCCAGCTAAACCTGCTCTGTAAAACTGCGGTCTCAAATCCTGTCCTCAGAGACTACGTAAATGCCCGGTTGTTGTACACCGGACACAACCTCGCTGCTCCAGATGGGTCTCTAACACTGCAGGAGGTGCCTGAAGCCGGGATTCCACAAAGCTCCTGTTGCAGATCACAATCCCTCGTTCCTGTTTCCCTTTCCTGCTTTTCTGCTCATATCTCTGTCTAAAAGAAACATCATGCAAAGAGTTAAGTGGTGACAGACTGGGGGTGGCGTGTAGATTGTGTGATTTTGACAAACATCAATTCTGTTTTGTGTGTAAGAGGACTAGGTAATGCACTTAGTACTAATATCATACAAGTTATTATGGGCCGAGGGTGTTTTTCCTCCTCCTGGCCATAGGGGGCAGCACGGCACGAGGATGACCGTGTCGCGTTCACTTCCTGGTTACGCATCGAGGAAATACTGTTATTGTATACGGAGTCGTGAAATTCTCCTCAAAGTATTTACGTCAGTTAGAACGCGCTTTTACAAAAAGTGAATTTTACAGAAAGTGAGTAGTGGGGCTGCTTGTTTTTGCTGGACAAGGGAAAAATAAAATAGTATTATCGACACCGATGGTAACATAGGACTTAATGTCGGAGGGGAAGTGAGAACGTGGTATGTAACGATATTGGAAGTATGTCTTTCTAATGATTTACAAAACGTTAACACTTAACTGCCTTGCTAGTTTCATGTGAGGGTTGTTTAAATATAACTTTAATGTGAATGTCTTGTGTCTCGGATTTTAAATATTTACTTGGTTTAGGTTTCAGTGAGTGTTGTGTTTGTCTATCACACAGCGCCACGTCACTGACTAGCGCAGGACACATCAGTTACTCGAGGTCCTGCCTGGATTACACCGGAATTAAAGCAGGGATTACACCTCTGTTCCAGTGCTGAGTGTTTCTACAACAACCTCCTCTCCCCTCCCTCGACATAAAAGCTGTACCCTTCAATAAAAAAAGCTAAAATGACGGCGTCTAATTTGGGTTTAATAATGAACGTGGTGAACAGCATTGTGGGAGTCAGTGTGCTGACCATGCCCTTCTGCTTCAAACAGGTAAACACACTTTGGGATTGTTTTAAAGTGGGTTTCTACACCTCAGTCTACGAGTCACGTTGTCCTATCACCTGTCCTGTAATTGAAGTCGGAAGTTGAAGTACACTTAAGTCATTAAAACTTAATGATTATTATAATAAAAGCACTCCACAGATTTCATGTTAACAAATTATGCCTTTGTCAAGTTGGGTAGGACATCTAGTTTATGTGTGATGCAAATATTTTTTTCCAACAATCGTTTACAGATAGATTACTCCATTTATAATTCACTATATCTCAATGCTGCAGCATGGTGGCGTAGTGGTTAGCACTGTGGCCTTGCACTTTCAGGGTCAGGGGTTGGGCTCCGTCTCAGATCTGTGTGTCTAAAGTTTGCATGTTCTCCCCATGCTTTATGGGTTTCCTTCTGGTTCTCCAGTCCAAAGACATGCAGATTAGGCCCATTGGCATTCCCAAATTGTCCATAGTGTGTGTGTGTGTGTGTGTGTGTGTGTGTGTGTCCTGTGATGGATTGGCACTGTGTCTAGAGTGTAATTGGCCTTGTGCCCAAAGTTTCCTGGGATAGGATCCTCCTGGAACAGGATAAGTGGTATAGAAGATGAAGATGTAAAAATTCCAGTGGGTCAGAAGTTTACATACATTCAGTTCACTGATGGGCCAATTGACATCATTTGTGTCTGGGTTATCATTGGGAGCATTTTCCAAAATTTTATTTGTATAGCCCTGTTCAACTCTATATAAGTACTATGTAAGAGTAAAATGACTGGAGCTAAAAAACGTTTGCAAGCCGAAGAACATCCCAGGTGTGAAGAACCAGGCTGGAAGCATCAGTACAGATCTGTGGTAAAATTGCTTAAGGACAAAAAAATGAAGGTATTGGAGTCGCCATCACAGAGCCCTGTCCTTTTTGTGTGTGTTGGTAGAACTGAAAAAGCATGTTTTCCCTTCCGGCAATGTATTGTAAGAAACTTATGACCCAAGTTAAACAACTTAAAGGCAATTCTAACAAATACTAAGTGTATGTAAAGTTCTGGCTCACTGGGAATTTGATGAAAGCTGAAATAAATCTTTGTGATTCGGCAGAGCAGCTTCAGGCAACATCAGCCATCAGCATGTGGGGGAAATGTGATCTTGGTGGTTTTGACTGATTATTAGTGCCAGATGGACTAGTTAGAATATTTCAATAAATGATGATTTCCAGCACCCTATAGTGTTTACTCTGCCGCAAAGTAAAACATGTAGTGCAGCTGTTCTGCTGATGTAAACAAATAGTTGATAAGACAGGATAGGAGAGAATAGTCGGACTGGTTCAACTTGACAGAAAGGTTACAGTAAGTCAAATATCCACTCAGTTTACAACTAGAAATACAATTGTAGTGAACAGATAAGCATCTCAAAATGCACAACCCATCTAGCCTTTAGGAGGATGAGCTACAATATGTCCCTGGTTCACCTTTTGTTTAAGAACAGAAAGCTGAATCCGATGTTGGCACAGGTTTACCAGAACTGAATAGTTGAACCCTGGAGCTGGTGTAAATCTGGTGCAGTGGGATCGGTGTGAATCTTCTGTTCTGGGATCTGATTCCAATAGAATACCTTTGGGATGTGGTAGAACCAAAGCAAAGAATTGTGTTCCTATTAAAGTGTTGCGTGAATGTGTGTTTAAGGCTGTACCATTGCAGAATTTTGTGACTAATTCAGTGTTTGTAAAACATGTGAATTTATAACCAGACAAAAGGATCTACCATGTGGTTGACTAATACAGTATATTTGATGCACTGAATGTGTGTAATGTAGATTGACACACAACAGGCTCTGCATATGAACACAGGATACATATTCAAGTATGGTACCATTCATATCAGATATGTTATTTCAGAAGCAGATGGGTTTGTTTATTTTGTTTTAGTGGGAAACATCACACCAACCATAATCAACCTTTTTAATTCTTAGGTGAAATAGTTATTAGCCTAAAGGATTAGTTGCAAGATTTGAAATGGTTTAATCCAGTACCTGAATAACAGGAATAAAAAGCTCATTGGCTTTAAAAAAATAAACATTATTATACAAATGTGAAGAATGAGTTGTGCAAAAGGGGGCTATGTTTATTTGTTTTCCCTTTTTAATATAGATTAATCTCTAGCTGTCAAAAAAAAAAACAAAAAAAAAAAACTGAGCATCTGGTGTATAGAAGTGCGGTAGGTGCACCTGATAGTGCTCCTTGTACGTTTGTTAATAATTTCATTGCTGTAGTCAGGAATGCTTGAATCTTACTTTTCCATATCTCTTTTTAGACAATGTTGACATCAGAGTTTTGAGTATTGATTGATCAGCTGATATTAATTGAGTAGTGATACAGTCACAGGAACTCTCAGTTATTTGAAAAATCACATTCTGTATGTGAAGCTGCCCTCTGTACATATTTGATCTGTGGGTGTTGATTACTGTCATACATTCATGGTATAAAACAAAACAGGGAATTATACAAAATTTGGTCAGATATCGATCCATAGTTTCAGCTTTCTATTATCCCTGATATCTAATACGTGTTCTTTATCCTTTTCTGGCTTTTGTGTTTTACAATATATAAGTTGGGATAAATCCTACCTGTTAAACCTCATGTCATATTTGTTTTTTTTTTGTTTTCCATACAGTGTGGTATAGTGCTAGGCACTCTGTTGCTTTTCTTCTGCTCATGGATGACCCATCAGTCCTGCATGTTTCTGGTTCATGCAGCCAGCAACACTAAGCGTAGGACTTATGCTGGACTGGGTAAGAATAACAAACACCCCGCTGACCTTCTGAAAATGACATTTGGCAACAGTGACTGTGTTGGTGGTTCCATCCCTATGGTTGCCCTGCATATTTAGTTTTTTTCTTTTTTATTGTTGTTTACTTAGACTCAAATACCACAACAGCTGCCCCCAGATTAACATTTTTTTTTCTTTGCAGCTTTTCATGCTTTTGGTAAACCAGGAAAGGCACTTGTGGAGCTAAGGTCAGATATACAAATACTGTATGACTCAAGTCAGTTTTTTTTTTTTTTTTGCACCAAATCATTCCAATCAGGCTTTAACAGACTTTCTCTTTCATTATCTCCTTCTAGTATGATAGGCTTAATGCTTGGTACATGTATTGCATTCTACGTGGTTATTGCAGACCTTGGATCAAACTTCTTTGCCCAACTTTTAGGCCTGCAGGTAAGCATCGTTATCCTTTTAGATAACAGTGTAACAGTAGGTTAAATCTGAAATTATATTTGCATATTTTGCACAATTTTGCTATCTTTGTTTATACTGCATCTTAATTCTATTTTGACTGTCTGATTATCTGTTTTTTTTTTTAAATTAAGTGTTTTAAAATAACCTTGTATAAGGGCAGGCATTGGTTGACAAATAGACAAAAATAGCATGAACTGGTCAACCAGCTTATATTAAATTGTCCTTAAATGTTTGTTTGCTTATATTTTGTAATGGATCATAGCTATAATTGTAGATTTATAGTTGGTTTTGTTACCTGTATGTATGTCATATATTATACATTATTTTATACACAGTATGAATAATCTGTGTACTGTACACTGTGTGACCAAAAACGTTGCAAATACGGAAGGGTTATATGGCCTATTACGAGTGATAAAAACATCAAAATGACTGTAATTGGATTAAGAACCTAAACACTTGAAGTATTAGGATCACTTGTTAGTGAGACTCATCAAACGAAAGACTCCAGTTTTCTAGCATAAAGATTGGACGAGGTAGCAATGTAAAAAGGTTCTTTGGTCTGATGAGTCCAAATTAACACTATTCTAGAGCGAATGTGAGTGTTATGATCTAGGGTTGCTTTAGTTGATCATGTCTAGGCTCGGCAGCACTGTTATGTGACATTAAAGCGGAGTCTGTGAAGTTCAGCTGACAAGTTATGTAAGTTCAGCTGACAACCTGAATGTACTGAATGACCAAGTTATCCCGTCAACAGATTTTTTTTTTTTTGTTCTGGATGACATAGGCATATTCCAAGACTTAAAATCTGAAAGAGTGGTTCAGGGAGCATGAGGAATCATTTCAAAAATAAAAAATAAATGCACTTAATAATCAAAATTTAATAGTGTAACTTGTGACCTTTCTTTTTGCCAAGCTGTGTATGTATAAAATAAATATCTCTTGCATATATTTATGACTTAAACTTGTTTATGTTCTATATATTGTTTATACATTTTCAACTTTTCCTACCAATACCATGGTACAGTTAAATTTACCACTCATGCTGTTATCTACTCAATGGCTGCCACACATTTTAACATTAATTGTAATGCACAGTGGCACTATTTTCTCTGGTAAATGTTAAAATTCTGTGCAATGACAAAGTTCTGCCTGCCAGCCCGTCCATGCCACAGTGTTTTAAAACATCCACAGAAGACATACTCAGAATGCATAGGGCTCTGTTGCATATTGCTCATCGTTATTGCAAAGGTCAGATTTACATTTGATTGTAATAAACAGATGATATATTGACCAGCTGCATTAAATATAAGTCGGTCCTTCTTTATTTGAAATATGTTATGTTAGTCCATGTTCTTTCGCCTCCTCAGGTAACGGGCAGTTTCCGTGTCTTGTTGCTCATTGCTGTGTCACTGTTCATTGTGCTACCTCTGAGTCTGCAGAGGAACATGATGGCATCTCTCCAGTCATTTTCAGCCATGGCACTGATCTTCTACACATTATTTATGTTCACGGTGAGTCGCTTACATTATAGTTTTCAATAAAGTGGAGCTTTGTGTTTTTATGATATTAACTGATAATATTATTTGGTAAGGTCTGGTCTATTTACAGTTTGCCCTGGGGGAATGAGTGGCAGACAACTTTTTTTTTTGAAGAGGACTGGATTGTGCTGTATTAGTTATATGACACACTTGGGTAAAGAAAGGAAATTTATCAAAAATCACACCATTTATAATTTTGTTTTCTCTGCTTGCGACATGTGGTCCAACATGTCTGGATTTTAAAAACAAGATTTAAAATGTATCTTAAAATGTGACTTAAAGTTTTATTTTTTATTCCGTTATCAGACACAGGAAAACAATGTGTAACAGTATTGTCCTGCTAGTGTTTGGATGCATCATTGTGTAGTGTACTGTATACGCTTCTGTTTATAACCTATAAATCAGTGCTGTGGAAGCAGAGCCTCACTGGTTCACATTCTTCTTCCTGATTCTATTTGTTTGGTTTTCAGTTGACATGTTTAACCGTAATAAAGTTTGTTCCTAATTTTAAAGAGGTCCTCATGTTTTGAGGAGCCTGATGCATCTGCTGCTCCCACTCCCCCTCAACAACTTCTAGTAAAAAACATTACGCATATATTAGCACAAGTTAGTGTACTATTAAGCTGAATCCATCACAGGCTAATGAATGTTTCTCAGTCACAGCTAATGCATCAGCTTCATTTCTTGTAATGGCCTGGCCAGGCATAAATGGCTCATAATTCAGTCTTGATAATGGTTTAAATCTGATATAATGTGTTCTAGCTGTGCTACCAACTGCAAGAACAGTGCTGTTACAATAGTCCCACAGAGTTGTATTTGATGCTTAATGTTATATATATTTTTATATTCTCAGCTTAACTGTCATCAAATCATTTGACAGTTTTTTTTTTAGTGAATGAAGTTTTAATGTTTAGATTCAGGCTATGCTTGTAGTTGCTTTATAATGTGTTGATACTTGAGCCAGTTTGCTGGGCCATAACCCTTTCAGGTCCATGTTGGCCTGGCCTTTAACCCTCTAACCTTAATGTGTCTTCCCTTTGCCCCTTCTCTGAACCACTCCACTCCCCGTGTGCCCTGCATCCCTGATGGGCGCTCCCTCGACTGCTTCTAGATAGTGTTGTCTTCCCTGCGTTACGGCATTATCAGTGGGTCATGGGTGGAAAGAGTGCACCTGTGGCGCTTCAAGGGGGTCGTGCAATGTCTACCAATTATCGCCACTACCTTCTGCTGCCACCCGTAAGTAGTCTACGCCCTGGACCGAAGCATTCTACCATTATGGATTCAACCTGATTACTGCATTACAACGAACTTCCCCCTACTCTATCCACCTGCATCCAATCAAACTTCTTCATGCGTTATGTTCATCTGTTTGTCTGAGTGTATAGATGTGGGTAAAAATTCATTCTCCATGGTTTGCTTAAGAGGGTTTATGGTCATGGTTCACTGAGAGATATTCTGAAGGCTTACCGGTTAATTCTTGATCGATGCCTTCATGTTGTTCTTTGTTTTCCCATGATGTGTTGCGTTTTTCATCGAATCACTTTTCTCGCTGTGGGAAAATTTTATTGTTCTGTTTGAGGTGGTTGGCAACGTAGCTTGAAGGCGGGGTAAAAATGATCATGGCTTGGCAGCAAATCAAGACAGATACAAGTGAATCTGTGACTTATGAGGCTGTACCGTTCACCATTGTTTTATTAGCCAGCCGTTTCTTTTAGTTCCTGCTTTTCTGATGGCCTGGTCAAAGTTTGTTTCCACTCATCTCCCTCTCAGCATCTTCAATAATGGGACGTGCTGTAACCCTGCTGCTCTCCCCTTCGCCACAGATGGTGATCTCATCCTTCAAACATGGCCTCCACGAAGGCCAGTGGCTCAGCAGGGTCATTTACGTACGCTGGGACGGCGTCTTTCGCTGCATCCCTATCTGTGGCATGGCATTCGCCTGTCAGTCGTAAGTACTCCCCTTTCCCTGTACCGTTTCCCTCTTCCTGTGTATATGTTGAGCTGTAGTGACTTTCTTTCATCGTCACTTTGTATGTAGGGATGATGCTAGCTATAAAAGGGGCTCCATTTTTTCGTTGTGCAGAAAGACCAGCTTAAGTGAATTTGTTGAGCTTTTTTTGTACAAGTGTGTGGTTTCGATGCGACGTGGGCTGCAGGAAGCTGGCAACTCTTGGTGGGTCAAATGTCATGCACTGAGAAAATGGACCCCAACTGCTAAGCAGCTACCGTACTTCTTCAAAAACAGTCAGCAAAAATCCTTCCTTTTCTTCTCTCTTTTTGTGACTAGCATACTGCATTGTGGCTTTAATGATACTAACTTTCTCACTGCAATAAATGATCTTTGCCACTGCAGTCACCATTAATCAAACACTCCATTCTTACAGAGTTTACACAGTGTGTCAGGCTGTGCGGATCATGTTTTAGAGGAAACTGATTCCGGCATCTTTTTGAATAAAATTATAGACAATACACATCACTGCACTTCTGTAGTTAATTCAGTTTGAGTGTTGATTGTCTAATGGTGTATAGGTGAGAGTTACAACTACGAGAGCCCAAGTGAGCAAGAAAAGCTCCTGAGTTCTCTAAAATCAAGTCACATAGGAAATGGCACTTGTTATATAGTTGAACATGTATTTGCTGTGTGGCGATTAGCTGATATCCTGTATTTGCTTTAGTTTAAGCAGTATTTTATGTATTTAAGTATTTTAAGTTATTGTGATTCTAAAAAGATTGCCAACCATCTGTCGATAACAATAAATACCCCTAGTTAAAACCTACTTTTCCCCACTGACCCTAAAGTCACCCTAAAGCGCATGTTTAAATATAGCCTGCATATCAAATACTTTTGTGTTGTTGTAGACGGGTATGTAGTGATAGTGTGCTATAATTGGGATCTCCCATTTCGTAGTGTGATAAAAACATAGTGGAGTTCATCTATTGTACTCCCATACTAATCCCTTAATAGGATGAATGGGAAGGTCTCTTCGGATCTCTTGAATAGTTCACAAATGTAAGGAGCAGGTATACATTTAGTATTCTTAAATATGGAACAGAATATTGCAGAGTGATGTGCAAACCAGTGTGATGTGAACTCCATATATGTATTTTCTGTATACCTCCAGGGAAGGCTAATTCAGTTATCTTTTGTATAGTTGTTAATGTTGTAGAAGAGACTTTGGTAACTTCAGTAAGTGTTTAGAAAGGGAGAACTGTGCGTTCTCTCTCTCTCTCTCTCTCTCTCTCTCTCTCTCTCTCTCTCTCTGTTCATTCAGCGCCCCTTCACTCCCAGTCTACATTTGCATGTTCTTTCACAGCCTGCTTTCTTCTGTCAACATAAGTGTGTAAGAGGTGTGTCAGCGTTCAGGATTTTTTTTGTGTGTGTGTGTGTGAGAGATGGTGACAGAGTGAAAGAAGCATAAGTGGTGGGTTACAGTGCTAACTGTGATGTAATGCAGCCCTAGTGGCTGTCTGTTAGCCTCTCTCTATACTCTCCCTCTCTACTCTCTCTCAGAGTGATGAGTGATACTTGGCTCTCTTGGCTCACGCTCTTTGGACAGTGGTCAGAAAGTGTGACACATGATGGCACTTATGCCAATCATTAGAGCAGAGACGAGCCTCCCTTGTGTGAGGACATTTGACTCTCAATCTGTACACAAAACAACCCTTTCAGCACCCCTGTATATATTTCTGATTAGATTAACTTCACACTAATCTGCCTCATATCTTCCATACAATATAAAATAAAGCGCATGCTCTTTTTTTTTTTCTTTTTTTCTAGTCAGAAAGACATCCTTTATGAATCTGAAAGTTAGTGGATTGTGTACAAATGTTAGTAAATTCTGTTGCAAAAGAAATATTAGGATGGGTTTAAAAGCGTGTTGGCACTATAATTTATAAACACTAACGTTTTTATCATAAAATATTTATTACTTGCCATATACACAATTTAACACTTTAGGTGTTTCTCACATAGGTGTGATCGCTTAGTGGAATCACAAAATAATTAGTGTCAACAATTTCAGTTTAGTGCTTTAAAGTGATCTCTGAAATGGACCCCTCCCCGGGTAATTTGGAAAAGCAGAGTGGTTTATGTGATCATTCGCAGCGTTTCTGAGAACAAGAGGCTCAATGCTGTTCTTGTAGGATGGCTGTAAATGCAATTGATTGTTGGTACTACTCAGTGGAAGCGATTCTCTCCCCCGTCTCCTCCTGTCCCTGGGTTTTATTGCGAGCAGGTTCCAGCTATGAGATTGGCTGGCCTCTGGCACCAGACCAGGCCCTGGGTAAAGAGCACATAACACAGTGCTGTATAGTCCAATAAAACTGAGAATGTGCTCAGACTGTGTCAGAGAGAGAGAGAGAGAGCAGTGAGTGGGTAAGAGAAAAAGGATCCAAACAAAAGCCTGACCTGGCAGAAAACTTTATAACATTTTAAAAATCCAACTCGCACTTTAGTCGCTAATATATAGCCATAGTAAATTCACCCATTTAATGTTTTATCGGCCTTTATTTTATTAGTTGTCTTGATGACACACAGATTTTTTTTCTTTTTGTGCCCCTCCGTGCTTTCTAGAGATTGTCAACCCCATCATTTTTCCATTCCAACATTTGTCTTTCTCCCTATTTCCCCCCATACTGTATATCCTTTTTTTGGCTTCAGTTAAACAAAATATTCAGTATTGCTTTCAAATTCTTGCTTTCCTTTTTTGCATTTCTTTGCTGTCAGCTTAGTGCTTGAGCAAATGATAAAGTTCCACACTAGTGTAGTATGTTCTATTTGAAGTCTTAACCAGTGTGATGCAAATATTTTCATAATACATTCACATTATGAAATTCATCATTAAAGTGCATAATTACTTTTGTTAAAAGATGTGTAGTTCTCTGGTGTCTTGGGGGTGTGTAGTAGTGATGCACGGGTCGTCTGGTAATCCACGGACTCCGCGGGTAACCAGCGGGTCGGGTTGGGGCGGGTAAAGAAATTGTCACTTTATTTGCGGGGCGGGTTGGGGCGGGTCATTAAAAACAAAATTAAATAAAAAAATCCATGTATGTTGCGTGCAATTCCCTATAGCCTATATTAAATATTTGGGAATATCTATTTTCATATTTTATTAAGTTCTTTGATAAGGTTACGTCACGTGACAAGTCACGAAAACCGCCAAGCAGCTACCGCTGCCAGTCACAACAAAAACAAAGAAATAAAAGTGAAGGTGGGAGAAATTGAGGTCGGGAATTTTCATCATTAAAAGAAAAAAAGGTCAGGCTGCTAAATCTAATGTTTGGGACCGGTTCTAGGCTAGTACAGTATGTCTGTTTAATGTTTGCGGGTGCGGGGCGGGTTGTAAAAATAGATCCAGTGGTGCAGGGCAGGCTGGGGCGGGTCAAATAATTTCATAAAAGCGGGACCCGCGGGTTGGAAAAATACCTGACCCGCGCATCACTAGTGTGTAGGGGGCTTGGTGTATACAGTACAAACAAAGAAACACAAAAAAAGCTTGTCTGTTTCACAGGCAGGTGCTGCCTACATACGACAGCCTGGATGAGCCCTCGGTCAAGAGAATGAGCACCATCTTCACCTCTTCTCTTAATGTCGTTACCACCTTTTACATCACAGTAAGTATGTGTTTGTGAGGATGTGTATGTTTATGTGTGCACAAAATGGGGAGATTTTTTTGGTGACGGCAATGGTGTAGAGCTATGCTATGTTATTGGACATGTTATATAGACAGGTTATTCCCCTATGTATTACTACACCAGGGACTAGATTAAAATGATTAGGCTTCCACATTTGTCTTATTCCTATTTCTTAGTAAAGAAGACACAGACTGAAGCACGACTACAGGCAAGGAACATATGCACATTTATGTTCTGTTCGCATATTGCCATATTAACTTACATATTTTATTAGTATCCAAATGAATGTAGTCATGTAATGTGGGAGAATGAGGACGTAGCTGCTGCCTTGTAAGAGCATTTTTTACATGCAGTTAAAAAACTCTCCATAAATAACAAGAACACTGAAAGGGCAGTGCAATGTTATCTATCTATCTATCTGTCTATCTATCTCTCTATCTATCTATCTATCTATCTATCTATCTATCTATCTATCTATCTATATATCTGTCTGTCTGTCTATTGAACTGTCTGTCTATCTATTTATCTATCTATCTATCTGTCTCTATCTATCTATCTATCTATCTATCTATCTATCTATCTATCTATCTATCTATCTGTCTCTCTCTTCCCCACTGTGCTGTGTACCTTTACCCACAAGAGTCTTATTACTGAACATTCCCAGGATATTCAGTAGTATTGAGCTTCCTGTTTCCCACACCGTCCCTAGCATCTGTTATTTTCCCAGTGTAGCAAGCTTTGTGCTTGGGAGTAATAAAAGAATGAGCAACTTATCCCACTGAGCTTTCTCCATACATGCAAATTAGTGCATTTCCACTGCGAATTACGGATCTTAATCTTAATATGAATCTTAATGTGAAATTGCTATGCTGCTGCTTTCTTCCAAATTGTATTTAAGGCTGTAGAATTTGGTTTATTTAGCAGGCAAGGCTGGTCTGATTTGAATATAATACCTGGATGAGCTTAAGTCTACAATAAATGCATGTATTGCTTTATTGCCTGAAAGTATTTAGCATTTTCCAAATGTTCAAAAACAATTATTTTTTTTATATTTAATATTTTTATATAATATTTTATATAATTTTTAAGTGATTTGAAGATCTTTGACTTGTTCTGCATTATGGTAGAGAAGATCTTTTAAAGATTTTAACTGACCTATTTTGTCACTTTTTTTTAAAAGATTCTTCATCAAAAATGTTACATCTTATCTTCGTGCCTTTTAGCATTAAAGGAGAATATGCAGCTGGTCAGTTAAGCATCAGGAGATAGTGCTAATTAAAGGGCCATTGCATTCATGGCAGACCTGAAGTCCTTCCTCCTTTGTCCTCCAGAGAGATCAGGCAGCTTGTTCACCTCTCACCTGCTGTAGTTTCCATCTAGTGCCTTGGATGATTACTCTTTTCTGTCTCAGTGTGGCAGCACACTCATACTCTTTCAGTTTAAACAGAAAGAAATGGGTAGAGTGCGAATGACAGAAACAGTCTGAATGGCACTTTTCTTCCACCACATAAACATCAGCCCACTTCATCAGTCTTCAACGCTATCCTCTTTTAGTCCTCCATAAATATTTTCAGGTGGAATGCTATTTAAGACCATGTCAGGTTCTTTTTTTTGTTCTATTTTTCATACAGCAGCAAATAAATGTTACCTTGAGAGATAATAGTGCATTCACATGTTTTTCAGCTGCTCCTGCATTTCCACTTTTGTATTTCATAGCCCCTTGATTTCTTATCCTGAACAAATGCAGGGAAGGCGGGGTTGTGTACAGAGTAGTGCAGGAGATTTGTGGTGCACTCAAGGACTTTTGTCTGGTGTTGTTCCTAGAGGAACCCTCTATTTACCTCTGTGGATAGATCAAGGCCAATATGGGAAGCAGGGTTCTGCTGCTTTTTTTCCTTTACTATAGGCATGCAGAGGCTAATGGGACCAAAAGACCTTTTGAAAAATGTTTCTTGCATTGCTTTGTACTATTGTTTTTTCAAATAAACACCACCATTGCACCACCTGAAGTAGTTTAATCCCATCAAAGTGATAAATTATTATTATTGTAGTCAAAAGTCAATTTTAATATTGGTATGGACATAAATATATTGCACAGAATTAGATGTATGTAGTCCAACTAATCAAGCATAATCTGATATTCCTCTTTTTATTTATTTATTTGTTTATTCTTTGCTTTCTTTCCTACAGGTGGGGTTCTTTGGCTATGTAAGTTTCACGGATACCATAGCTGGGAATGTGCTGATGAATTTTCCTTCTAACCTAGTGACAGAGATGATCCGAGTGGGCTTTATGATGTCTGTGGCTGTGGGCTTTCCCATGATGATCCTGCCCTGTAGGCAGGCCATCAACACTATGCTGTTTGAGCAGCAGGTAAGACAGGATCATACCATAATTGTGCTTTTGACTACAAATCCCCTGTAAAAACTTTTTTAATAATAATAATTTTAAAAAATGGCATAACATGACATCACACAGAGCATGCTCACCTAACTTTTCTTTCTTTAACTTTGTAACAAATACACATCACAGATATGGCAAAAAATGGTTTAATGGTATTCTGCCTTTTTAAAACCTACATCAAAATAATTAAGTTAAATTGCCAAATAGCGGAAAGAATTATGACCTGTTGAAAGAGATAATATGGAATAACATCGTAATCTGCATTTCTGAAACAAATCCTTGCACAAGTCTGACAATGCAAATTAGTCTTCAGTTAAAAGAGACTGAGCCCTTTTTGTGCAGACCGTACTCCGGTATTTGACTTGATTAATTGAAATAAAACTTGGCCATAACGAGAGCCTTCAAGTGTGGAAAAGTGTATTAAACTTTTAAAAAGGGAATCCAACAGGCATTGTAGAAAAAGATGCTACAGGTAGTTGTTCCCAGTCAGGTGTATTAAAAATGTGTTGCAAAATGCAAAACACATGGCCAAGAACAGGAGTCAGTAAATGTGACAGAACTGTAAGACATCAGCTGAATAAACGGGTCCTAAACAGATGAATTCAAGGGTACAGTGGACGAAATAGGAGCAATGTCAGTAGTTTAATACGAATCTGATTTGGCCAAGGAGAAGATTCTGAAAAATTTTACCTGGTGCTGTCAAAAAGAAAAACATGAAGATGACTGCATCATTAATTCGTTTATCATACTGTATGGGGTTTCAGGTCAGGTCAAGGAACCGTGGTGATGTCCTTTCAGCATTACCGTAACACTCTGTGCACAAGGACTTGGAAATGATATATATATGTATATGTGTTATTTGTATACACCAGAGAAGAGAGTGGTAAAGCATTTCTTCATGAATGGAATGAATAAATGAAAGTAATGTGGCAAGCAAACAGTCTAGATCTCTATTTGAAAAAAACAAAAGATATATATGCCATTACTTGAGATAATTTAAATACCTTTGATTGATTGTTCCACAATGCCAGAATGATCAGCTATTAAACAGCAAATGAATCCAAAACCAATTCCAACATTTTGGCCAGAGGTTGTACCATATTGCCCCCACACTAGCTTTAGAAAAACAGGAGCAATGTTAGAATTCTTAATAAATCCACTTGTTTTGTTTATCATTCTGGTCTACACCTTCTTGGTGGGTCCCATCAAAATCATGGTTTATTCGAGCTTAGAGTCATCTCAGACCGTAGTGGCAGCAGGAGTCATGATATAAGGAGTTAGGCAGCAGCTACAGAGCAGACAGATTCAAGGGAAAAATAAAAGTGTATGATTGATGAAGAGAATGAGAGAGCTGCTCCATAAAGCTACTGAGACACTGGCTCACTGTGTAACTGCTTCTGTGCTGAATCACCTCAAATTCTGCCATACAGTCACACTGAAGGGTATTGTCCCAATGAGAAAACATAATTTTATGCAGGTCCTTTAGGAACATAAACTCTTTCTTACGTAACTGCCTGTTGAGCTGTCACTGCACAGATTTGTATTTTGTATATATATATATATTTTTTTTCAGCAGAAGGATGGCACTTTTGCTGCCGGTGGTTACATGCCACCTCTTCGTTTCAAGTGCATTACTCTGTGCATTGTTTTCGGGACTATGGTGGGAGGTATCCTCATCCCGAATGGTTAGTGTCTACGTGTATGGATGTCTGTTTGCCTGTTTGCACACTTTTATTTTTTATTTTTTTAAATCTCAGCACAACAAATCAACATAAGTTTAGTCAACTTAGCCTTAATGGCACTGTCACTTCTACTGACAACAAACTGCACTTTAGTCCATTCTAGAAAATGGTAGCAGATGCTCACTTACATCAAGGCTTCCCACTCTGCAGCATTCATTCATTAATAGTAAAGCAGAATAACAAAGACATGCATTTTTAGGGAGAAGAAGATCGATGTTTTATTCATACACTGGAGCTGTTGACATGGGTTCTGCTTGGCTCTCTGGACCCAATTAGGCTAATAGAGTGGAAGAGTGTGAGATACTTAGATGGGATTGAAAAGGAAGCATAGCTTTGTTCACAGCGATAGTTCCACTGCTTGCCAGTGTCATTGTAGCCACAAATCCAGCTGTAGGGAAACGGACACCATAGGACATAAATTTGAGTAAACCAATATGGCTGCTCTTCGGATCAAATATGATTAATGGGCCTTGTGCTCTGTCTGGTGACATGGGTACATCATGGGGAAAAGATAGCAATAGTGATTCAGGGGGCTCTTAGCATTCTTTACATAGTAATGTTAACTGAGGATTAGTTTTATTAAAAATCATTTATTATTATTTTTATTTGTCTATTATTAATATGAATGAACTATAATGAATGATTGTGTGTATATATTTTAGTGGAGACTATTCTAGGATTGACCGGAGCCACTATGGGAAGCCTGATCTGCTTCATCTGCCCTGCTCTCATATACAGGAAGATCATGAAGAATGGCCTTATAGCTCAGGTACTGCACATGTAGCATGTCTACAGTATGCACATCTTGCATACTGCTAAATTGGTCACACAGAGGTAGGAGCAGAATATACAATGAGAATATTTGATATCTCTGCATGAAATCTATGGAAATAGGGAGTGAGCAGTGCTTCTGAGAGATGTACGTACTGTGTGTGTGCATGTATACCATAGTAAGACATTGCTACATTGCTGTAGAGGAATATACAAATATAACTTGTATTTATTTTAGGTTGTTCAGTGTGCTGCTTTTTGCTTAATTTCTGGACTTTAAAGCAAGTACCCCTGTGGCATATATTGTAAATCATTACTGTAATGCAGGTGTTACATGTTGTACACAGTGCTGATGGTCACAGGCTTTTGTGTGATCTCTATATCACCATGGTTGCCCAGTGAGACTACCAGCCAATACAGTCTGTCCAAAGTGGGTTTGTCCTAATTTGGGGGAATGCACAAAAGATAATTTGTATTTTTTTCCTATCCATAATGGCCACAGCAGGTGTTTGGGTTGGCAAGCGAGAATAATGCCCCCCCTCTTGCCAGGATAGTGCCCCTTTTTCTAAGCCAAGAGGCCTGAAGCAACTTATGCCACTTGTACTGAAATACCATGTTTGAAGATTTATATTTAGTTTAAAATCCTATAATGCTTAAAAAAAACAAATAAAAAATTAATAGGTTTGTCAAAAAATCATAACTTTGCCCTCTCTTCCCTCTTTCTCCCCAGCTGGTTCTTTGGGTTGGGCTTGGGATTCTACTCTTGAGCACCTTTACCACTCTGTCCATCTCCAGTGAGACAAATCAAGTACAGCCTCCTCCTGCTATTGTCCCCAAAACTAATGACAAACCTCCTGTTGTTGCTGTGCCCGAGCTACCCAAACATCCTGGTAAGTCAATGATGTGTAGAGAGGAAATGAGAGAGTCAGAAGAAGACTACCAATGGGATAAATGTAGATGGAAAAAGAAGAAAATGGATAGTGAGAAACAGATCATAAAGAAAATAAGGCTGGTGTAAAGTGGGCAGGACCAACTTCAGAATTAGGCGTTTTTGTGCTGCTGTGACCTAAATGATGCCCTTCAAACCTAAATGCGCCCTGTCCCAGAGCAGTAGCGAGACAGCCGCTGGCGTTTTCCTGCTCAAACTCCAGTCAAGGGAGAGAGGGATGGGAGGGCATCCAAATACAGAATAGGGCAAAGGAAATGATGGAGGGACTCAAATTCCCCCTACTGTAAAAAGGGACGGGGGTGTGAAAAACTGCACAAGGGCAGTTCAGACAGCTTTATGTCCCTACACTCTCTTTCTTTCCTCTCACTTTATATCGTCTGCTCGCTCTCTCCCTCCCTCCCTTCTCTTTCACCATACCTCCTCCCACCCCCTCTGACTGACACTGGCATTTATCACTGAGTGGACACCCACTTCCACACCTGTTTCCTGTTTACGGCGTGCTGGTGAGGGCAGCTGTGCGGAAACGCAGGACTCGGGGAACGAGTGAGTGAGTGTGAACGGGGGAGTAAGTAGAAAAGGCATGAAGACACGTGAAGGAGTGTGTCTATGGGCTCAGAACACCAAAATTCCATGCTTTGCATTTCACATTTTCTATCGCTTTTGTTCTTGCTCACTCTCTGGGGGCCATGGAAGGTAAACTAGACACCTTCGAGATTTTGGGATTCCTTCACAGATTACTTCAAGGGGATAAATAAAACACACACATCTAATGTTAATAATAAATATATTTTTTAGTGTTCAATTTTTGTTATAATGGATTAAATAAAACAAACTAAAAGGATCTTTAAAAAACCTGGCCTGGTGCTGTGAAAAAAATAGCCCCAGGATAAAAGAAGTAAACAGTGTAAATACTCAAAGGTTTTTGGTTTAGTTTTTTTAACCTCAGGACAAATGGCAAGGTTATATGGAAAGTACTATCTATCCATTTCTTATCTCAAGTAGAATTCCAGTTTCCATAATCTGTTTTCTGTGTTCACACATACTCTGCTGCCCCCTGCTGATCAAAGCATTTGTTTCTCTCAGGTGGGTTGTGAATTTATTGTGCAAGTTTGGATAGAGAGATAGATAGGTTGACTTGTGAGTCTTGTATCTATTTAAATAACATATTGTCCATTAAAAACTTTTCGGTCAACTGAAATCTTGAGCATCTGATGATATCTTGAAAGCACTGACAATATGGTACAAGTTAGCCCATATCCCGTAATATATTGTTCTTTGTAGCCATTGTAAAAAAGTGTTGTTTTTCTTACTCTCTGTTTTTCTTAGCTGAAGAAACCCCAGTGCCTCCAGTGGTAGCAGAAAAACTGGACAAACCTAAGCCAGCTGTGGAGCAGATTCCACCTGCAGAAGTGGTAAAAGGCCCGGAGGTGAAGGAGCCAGTTGAGCCACCGCAGATAAAAGTACCCATCGAAGTGCCTGACATAAAGAAGAATGAAGAAGTTCAGCTGGACCGACCCGGAGCAGGTAATTCAACAAAAACTAAAGGTGCGAGTTTTTTTTTTTTTAACATTCTTAGTACATTTTTTTTTTTTATAATCATAGTGAAAATAAAGTAGAATAATTTAAAAATAGATCAGTTTTATTAATACTTTATCAGTAGAGATTATTAGTTGTTTAAGAGCTTACACTCTGGGCCGATCCACGCTGATCTTAATAGCACAAAAAAAAATCTTTGGATTGGAGATGCATTCCCATATGGTTCACTTTATTAGTTTAGTATTTGTTTGAAAGGTTTATTAAGTGTACAGTATATGCAGCCATGCAGACAGAATTTGAAATGTTCAATGTTGACACATGCTGTTTGAGTGCATTTACGCAACCTTTCCCCTCCCAGAAGTTGCAGTGCCTGATGGAGAGGCTCACCGCCATGAACCGCCAATTCCTCATGACGAGGTTCAGATAGAGAAGCGCAAGAACCAGCAGGAGCTTGATGAAGAAAAGAAGAACGTTCCTGAAGAGGGGGATATGGCAGAACAGGGAGCGGGCCAGCAGCAAGATGTGACACAAGATCGAGTGAATGAAGTAAACATCAAAAAGCATGATATCGCAAAGATCCCTGCAGCCGAGGACCTGGCTAATGAGATCCTTGGCAAGGTGAAAGAACAGAAGCAACCTGTGGTGGTGGTGCATAAGTCTGAGGAACAACCACCTTTAGTGAAGGAACCAGAAGCTGAGGACAGACTTCCTGCTGATAAAAATTTAGAGGAAAGTGATAAAAACGCAGCTGAATTTGAGGCCAGGAAACGTGAGTACCTATACTTGACAGTTCATGATGTATTAATTAGGGGTGTAAATAAAAAATGCATGTGATTGGTATAAATATTGTTCAAAACCTTGCTGTTACCAAGAAACCAAAAACCACAATGCCCTCTTTTCTGAAGCCTTCCCCATGGGGGACAAGTCTAAGTATAAAATTGGTGTATATTCATACCAAGCAGCTGTGAGGCAATGATTTGTGAAAGTCATTTGGTCTGAAATAGTTAAAAGTACCAGGGATTTTTAACATGTTTATTTTTACATTCACTCCCTGACTGATCCACTGCACAGTTCCTGACTCTGTGGTCCATTTGCCTGAGGTGCATGATGGGGCTGCCATTCAAGAGCATAAAGAAGACAAGAAACAGGATGGGAAGGATGCCAAGGATGGGGATGGAGACAAGATGGAAGGTGAGCAAGTTTCTCTGTGGCCAGCTTAGGCAGAAAGAGCATTGTGCTTGTAATACTTATAATAAAATATAATAAGTAGAACTCATTGTCATTTTTACTGTCCTTTATTTTAGGCCTGCACAGATTTTTTTTTTCTAGAGTTTGGAACTGATTGCGGGTTACTATTTAAAGCTGTATGTGTAAGAGTTTAGCTATATCCATATATGCATTTTTCAGGCGAATTCATATGATTGTTAACCTGCAATAGACTATAGGCATTTTTTCTTGTTCCCAGTATAAACTGCCTTCTGAAGTCACTGCAAGCTGACCATGCATGACAATTATTTGGCTTTATCTTGATGAAATGTCATGCGGAAGTACAGTGAATTTTACCTCTGTTTCTTTTGCTTGGCTTGATTTTTATTAAGGCGCTCTTAAGGCACCCTTTGCTCTGTCTCTTTCTGTCTCTTACCTTGCTGCTCTGTTGTACCATGGACTCCTGCTGCAGTGATTAAAAAGATTGTTGCAGGTACGAGGCTTTTCAGCCTTTCAATGTTTGACTGTTGCACCTTAGACACCTGCTGTTACATTTATACCATTTCCTTTCCATCTTTTCTTTGACGTCTTGTTTTTAATTTTCCTCTGTTCATGGCTACTACTCCTGAAGCACACTGATGAGTCAAATAACAACTAGCTGATTGTGATGTGATTTAAAAAAAAAGTTGATAGTGGTATGGCAGAATGTATAACACAGATTGATTAAATAATCTTTAACACAATGCAACAATAATCCTCTGGTTAGCCCTTATTTACAGTAATGTATGGAAATAAACAAGAGTCAATTAAATTCTGCTTAGATCTACAGTACATGAACAGTTGATCATGGTGAGTGTAAATGTCTCTAAATGTTGGTTATGTTTTCTCTTTCCTCAGAGGGAGCACTAGACCATGCAGTGTTACTGCAGGTAATCAAAGAGCAGCAAGAGCAGCAGAAGAGGCTGCTTGACCAGCAGGAGAAACTCCTAGCTGTCATTGAGGAACAGCACAAAGAGATCCATCAGAAAAAGGATGAAGAGGAGGAATTTAAAGTTGCAGGTCAGCTGGTGGCGTTTTTTGTGCCCAGTAATGAGTGTATAAATAAAATAAGCACCAAAATAAGTACAATAAGCATCTTATCCTGCGTTTAGGTGATCCTGCAGCTGATGCAGGTGTAATAGTGCAGCAGCATGATCCAGCTGATGGAGAATGGAAAGTGAAAATCCCAGAACAGAACTTGGACCACAAGGAACCTGAGAAACCTGTTCCTGTTGCTCCAAAGCAACAAGCAAAGGACCCCATACATGAAGGGGATAAAGTAGTAGAGGACCAAAAGGATGCAGCTTATCCCAACCCAGCACATGATGAACCCGTACAGAAGAAACATCCACAAGAAGCAGTGCATGTGGAAGCTGACGTGAAGAGAGACCTTGGGGCACGTGGGGTGCCATTACGCCAGCAGCAGCCCGGCCCTCCTGAAGATAAGCAAATAAAAAAAGGAGAATTGGAAGAGCTTCACTCAGAAGATATCGCTAAGGAGGAGGAGATAGTAAGGCAGCGGTTAGCCCAGCTTGAAGCTGAGAAGGAAAGATTGGAGAAAGAGCGACTCGAGAAGGAAAAATTGGAAGAAGAACAGCTTGAGAAAGAAAGGCTGGAAAAAGAGGGGCTTGAAAAGGAAAGATTGGAAAAAGAGAAGGCTGAAGCAGAAAGGATGGAGAAAGAAAGACTTGAGAAGGAAAGGTTGGAGAAAGAGAAGCTTGACAAGAAAAGGTTGGAGAAAGAGAGGCTTGAAAATAAAAGGTTGGAGAAAGAGAAGCTGGAGAATGAAAAATTTGAGGAAGACGAAAGGCTCAAAAAAGAGAGGTGGGAAGAAGAGAGGTTAAAACAAGAGAGGGAGAAGCTTGATCAAGAACTTGTAAAGCAAGCAGAGAATGAACAGAAGCTTATAGAAAAGAGAGAAAAACTTCTTCAGCTGCAGCAGGTAATTGACAATCGAGATGCCAATGAGGTCGTTGCTAAGGAGCACAAAGCTCCTAAACCTCAGAAGAAAGGAGGCAGGGACCTGAAGGAGAATTTAGATCCTCAAGAAGAAAAGTATCATAAAGAAAAGAGGAGCAGAGAGGAGGGCGACATGGACCTGAGAAGGCGACGCAGGGCTTTGGGAGCTGAGGAGAGACGAGTACCTGGACTGGAACCTCTGTTGGAGTTTGGAGGAACAAACCTCCATGCAGCACTTGAAGCTCAACTGCTGGCTGGAGCTGTGGTCCATTCTCGCCAGATTAAACAGATTTCACACAAGCAAAACACAGATGAGTAGTCTTCCACCTAACAGTATTTGGAATTCATAGACACGAGTGTGCACCTGCACACACAACCACACACTTCTACGTCTTATACATCTCAAGTTTATATGAACATCAACTGTTGCAAACCCCCTGTATTAGAAAATGCTGCATCAGTTACTGTGTTTAAATTTAGGACTAAAATGTGGGACATCCACACAGATGGACATGTTTAATCTGTAGCTAGACAGTTTCCTTATTTGGTGTACATTTGTAGCTTTCTTGGCACTCTGTTTTCAAAAGATCTGCCTTTCTTCACAGTGATCTCCTTTGCACTATAACCTAAACGAAAAAGTCTGGCTTTTTTATTCTGTAATCCTGCAACATTGTAAAAACTAATCTGCAAGAAAACTGGGCTCAATATCGAATTAACCATTATAAATGAAGATATTTAAAAATTGATGCCATGGTGCCAGATTTTTTTCAGATGTATTGGAAAAGTCAGTGAAAACGATGTATTTTAACTTCCAAATGCTAAAATACAGGTAGTATCACATTGATCACTGCTGATTTGTGTACATGTACATGGTCATTAGATATTCTAAATTCATCCCAAATAATGCAGTGGTTCTATTAATATTGTCCTGAAATTTATTCGCAGCAGGTCAAATTTGAACCATTAAATTGCCAAAGGTTCCATAAATGTCTTTGCCTAACGTTGTTAAAATAATAAGTGTTTATGTTTCTCTAAGTGCATGCAAGCTGGGTGTTGCGTCCACTTTTTAACAAGTGTCTACAAAGTAAAGACCAAAGTTCTTAGTTGAAACTAGCCTTAACAGATGTGTATACACCCAGCTGCAGGGACACATCATGCTCACTTTTTTTTTTCCCACATTCATTCCTCTGATGTGTGGTTTGGTTGGCATTGAGTATTATCAATCCATTCATTTTGTTATTTATATAGGAAGTTAATTGATTTCTGTTACCATTTGTGTTATCAAGATTCCAGGTCATGTAAACTTACTTTCGATATAGACTTATGCTAAGTAATGTTTAATACTTATTTTAATGCAATTGGGTGTAAAATGTTTTTTTGATAATGCACCATATATGGCTAAAGGTTAGTGCACACCTGACTGTCATACTCGTATGGGGCTTCCCTAAACTGTTGATACAAAGTTGGAGGCACACAATTGTACAGAACGTCTTAGCATGATGTAGCATTACACTTTGCCTTCACTGAAACTAAAAAAGGCCATTCTGATCCAGCATAACAATGTGCACAAAGCGAGCTCCACATAGACAGTGGTAGAGTGGAAGAACTCAAGTGTCCTACTTAACTCAAGAGTCAAGCCAACTGAACACCTTTGGGATCCACTCGATAACTGCATCACAGGCCTCGTCACTTAACATAAATATCTAACATCACTAATTTTCTGGTGTCTGAATAAATCCCTACAGCAAAAGCTGTTCCTATCATATATCATATATGTGAGTGTTTAACTAAATCACAATTGCATGATGGTCAGGTGTCCACAAACCTCTGGTCATATAGTGTATATGAGCGATAGACTTTTAATTGATAAATCTAGATCAAGGACCAAACACTGTTAAAGAATGCCAGCTTTTCTTTCTTGGTTATATTTATTCTGTGTAATATTTATGGTTAGCATTCAAAAGCTTACCAATTCCATTAAAATTATTTGAAAGGAAAGACTAAAGTTAATACGTCCCCTGGTGTTCCATTCCGTGATGAGCAGTACACAATGACAGGTTTTTCTACATAATATATGTCTTTAATTATTTATAGAAGAATATACCGTATACTGATCAGTCATAACATTAACACCACCACCAGGTAAATTGAACAACATTATCACTTATACACCAGGAAACTGATGATACTATTAGGGGCACCTAAGGCTTATCTATACCGATAGGGAACAAAAGCCATCCTGCCTGGTCAGATCCAACAGAAAGGCCAATGTAGGTTGAATCGACATTGAAAAATCAACGCTGGCCATATCAGAAAGGTATCGGTTTATTACAATTTGCTGCGTCTGGGGCTTGATCTCACATCTGAATACCCCAGGTCTCGATCCAATCAAGCCTCCATGGGGTGTGCTGGACAAACAAGTCTGATCCATGGAGGCCCCACCTTGTAAATTAAAGCACTTTCTAAATCTGCAGCTAATGTCCTGGTGCCAGCTACCACAGCACACCCAGAGGTCTTCTGGAGTCATGACCCTAGGGGCCAAAGACCTGTTTTGGTGGCACAACTGAAACCTAGGTGGATTTAATGTCCTGGATGATCAGTGTTGGTCTGAGACTCAATCTATAATTTGAATATGAATGTTTGCAACTGCTTGGAGCACTTTGTTTATACAGTACTTGTAAAGCACAACTACAAAAAATAATATAGTCAATGAATGGTTTTATAGAGATGTTTATTCTTCTAGGCCTACCAGATTATAATTTATTTTTGTCATTTCTGGAGTGTGTTTTAAAAAAGATAAATAAGAGCTTTAACAGCTGGCAATAGATACTTCATTGTTGTTCTGTGTATGTATAGAGGCACTGTAACATGTAATTGTACCATTTTATTGAACTTGATTCATGTAAATGTACAGATTCTTTGTTTGTTAATCGTTTCTTGTTCGACATTCTTTGCTCTTGCCTATAAATATTATGTTTCTGTTCTTTTGGGGAATCGTGTGTATGGGACAGTTTTGCTTCTTTATTTTCTGCCGCTGGAGGTTTGTGTTCTTGTGGACTATTTGGTTATGCAGTAAATGTGGTGTTCTGTCCCATTTTTAGAGTTCATTCTTTTAACAGAGCCCGTACTGCATGTGTTCTGTGTTCAGGTGTGTTAAAGCTGGTTACGCTGTTGTAAATGCTTCTGTCTGTACATTTAGCAGACTTAACCTGCTGTTTCAAATGTTTGAAAATATTTAAACACCAGACCATTTTACAATAAAAAAAAATGACATGTTGCAGATGATATACATATGACTGACATGCCTCCTTTTCTCAGGTAGTAATTAAATGAAAATGTTAAGCAAAACTTGTTTACTATAATATATTGCTTAAGCATTGTGCTATATATGTCTTTATTTTATTTCTCTTATACCACAGCAAAACTAAGCAAATGGGTTACAGCCTTCCATTGAATAATTACTTCAGTGACGCAGCCATCATGCCTAGTGCCTACCGTACAAACCTGTGGGGGCAGTGTTGTGATTTGGGCTTGCTTCAGTTGGTCAAGTCTGGGTTCAGCACTGTTATGTGCCCCCCATAAAACATTGGCCACTACAGAATCCAGTCCCTAACCATATTAAGGATCTTTGGGATGTGCTGAAGAAGGCTTTACACAGCCGTCCGACTCTCCCCTCAATACATGAGGTTGGACAGAAATAAATGCTGTTAAGTTACATAAGCTTATCAAAATGACACCAGCATAATCAAAGAAAAAGTGGTGCAATGATGTATATCAAATAGCTATATTTTTTGATGCATCACTGAATTATTATATAAGATACGTTTTGACCCACCTCTCTTTTATGATGAAAACAACCTTACTGGTCTACTCATTAAGACTGATGCCTTTTAGAATTCTAAACATTTTGGTTCTCACAGGTTTACAATAGTTTGCTATAAGGAAAATTTACTGATCAGAGAAAGGTACAATTTTCTGAGCCAAAGTCATTGAAGATACCGAAACAAAAAAACAAACATCCCTATTAAATAAAGCAGCATTCATCTTGTTTTGGAGCATTATTATTAGCATTACTGTGCCTCAGTAACGAAAAAAAAAACTGCAATAGTCAGTTTATTTATCTTTATAAATGAACAACAAACATTCACTCAATTACACTTAAACTGTTTGGTAGAAAACATGGTGAGATCCTTTTAATTATCATTTTTTACTCTACATTAAGAAAAGCTGCAATGATTCAGTTTAATGTTTTCCCAAACATAAATTAAGCACTGGTACATTTTTACTCCACCTTTTAGCTGTAAATGTTTATAAACCAGAGTCTGTTATAAATTCTCTAATTGGTTGTTTGGATTATGTATGTTGATCCTAAGTCATTAGTGACTTTGACTTTATGGCCACCCCATCAATTAACATATGGATAACAAGGGTGTGGGATCAGTAACACCGCTGCAGCCTAGGTTTCCATATGTACAGACCTGTGGTGTGAGAGCTTTCATGGTGTGTGTGTGACATGACACTCATTGAAAAACATTAATCAAGCCTTTAATGTTTATTACCTGTTCTCACTGAGCCAGGACCAGTTCTTCCGAGCTCTGTCTTTCTTAGGTGTCTCTTCACGGCAGCTCTGAGATCAGGAGCAAAAGCCACGTTGTGCCACCCTTACGGCCGTAAAACACCTCGTTACTCATCATGCCTGACACAGGTTCTACAGCCACCCTAACTCCCCAGCACGTTCTCTGTCTGTCTGTCTCCCCTAAAGCAATTGAACAGTCTGCTTTTGGTTCCCTCAAGTCTTTTATCCACATCTTGATCTAATCTATTAAATTGCACTAGATAATAGAGACAGAAAGAGTGTGTGGCAGAATGACCTGTCCATTCTTTACTACAGCAGCATAGAAAACCACACACTTACTTTGCACAGATCATTTATTTTTATGCATGACAATATCATCATATTTTGATGTTGTTCATATTTTAGTGACAGAAATGCATTAATACCAGGAAGACGATTTTATTCGTACATTAGGTCATCATCTGTATGAAGTTTTGCCTGTTCTTCTTGTGTCCATATGGGTTTCCTCAGTGTCCTCCGGTTTCCTTCTGCTATCCTAAAAACATGCTCTTAGATGCACTGACTTTGCTAAATTGCCCCTCATTCAGTGTGTCTGCATCAATGACCCACCGAGGTGTACTACAGCCTCGCACCCAGTGATCATTGGAAAGGCTCTAAATCCAGTGTGGCCTTGACCAGGATAAAGCACTTACTGAGGATGAATAAATGAATGGATCTCCAGCAAGTACTTATCCAACAAACAGTATGTCCAGGCTTGAATTCTTCCTTTACTTCATCCCCTGATTTGCCTGAAGAAGAAAAAAAATCATAAGAATTCGGATTCAAGTTAATCTTCAAGTGTATGTTGTGTAACTTAGTAAAACAAGAACAATCTTATATAAAAGGGGGGTAAGACAGAAGTATTGTATACTGGTTGCTAATTTTCTAGGATTTGAAAAGGGGAAAACAATTAATTCTGGATTAAAATATTTTATGTACAATTTTGTCAACACCTTAACTTTCATTTAGTTGTTATTTTTGCCCATATAGGTAAAAAAAATAAACAAAAGTATGCACTGCCAGTGTATTTATTGACTGTCTTTATTACAGGGCACAATGTGGAGCTAAATTATTCCTTGTGCTCACAGAACCTCTCTTTCACCAATTTAATTCCTGGAATATGACCATGCCATCAGGGGGTAAAGAAAACCCCACTCATGTAAAAACATGGTCTGTCTGTACAATCAGGTTATAAGCTGACTTCACAGCTGTTTAGTCTCAATGCTGTGTGTAAAAATTGTCTCACTTTCACTATGCTTTTTACAATGCAACTGTATCAAGTGTTTAAATGATCTCCAATCATGTTGATCTTTTTCCAACTACATATCCTCCATGAAGATGCCTGTTCAGCAACATACTTCCAGAATTTGATGAGTGAAAAAGCAGTATTAGGTGAATATTGAGCACAGAGAAACATTTCACCTCCAGGTTCTGAGTTCAATTCCCACGGCGGGGTCTTGGTGGGTTTCCTAATTGGCATGGCCAAATTGCCTTTAGTGTGTGTCTTCCGATTGATTAATTTGTTTGCCGTATCTTACATTTCAATTTTGTCCTAAAAATATGCACACTTTTGCATACAAAGTATTTTATAAGAACTTTTCACATCATATCTCATTTGATACGCACACAACTTGGCACAGGTTTTATGCCAGATGCCCTCTCCTGACACAACCCTCACATTTTATTTGGGGTTGTGACCAGCAGGCTGGGGTTTGGCCACTGAGTGGAAATTTAACAAAAATACTAACACTAATCTTATACCAAAATCATGCATAGTTTAACACTGAATACAAAGTCATTGTGAGCGTTACATCACAATATTAATAAGCATGCCGGTATAACTAACAGCGTGGATGAAGCAGGTCTTCAGAGCTTTAAACTCTTTCAGGCAGAAATCTTTCTTCAGCTCCTGTTTGCCTGTTGTAGTGGAAACCACACATTTCCCATAAGCAGCTGCCTACAACACAAACCAGTCCAGACATTAGTTCAGAGAGCTGCAGTTATCGTCCCTATCAAAGGTTTTCATACGAAAACTTTGGAATTTAGTCCATAAACTGTAACTTATGGTTTTATTTACCTCTACTGAGCACCGGGCTAACAGCTCAGGAAATCTCCTGATCCGCTCCCGGCTACTGGCCCAAGCGTTTCTCCCTGACATGACGTCAACACACAGATCCCGCCTCTTACACAGCGATTGGATGACGGTTCATGTTCAAAAGCGTGTGACCAATCGGGAGAAACGTTAACAACGACGTCACAGATACTACCATACACCGTATATTAGAGCATTAGCCGAAGTCAGCTAACTAATAACTATCTGCTGAGTTTGGAAAATTACAATGGTCCACAATTGTACTGCGATTTTTTCGATATTAAATAGACACTGTATTAACAAAGGGCACCGTCGTCTTTACCACAAAGAGGATAATCCAATAAACCGAATCCGTTAAACTTCACCCTCTACCAGAGCAGCGCCATATTTGTAACCTCTGACCCAGTGACGCAATCACAGGTAGCTTTATGCTTCCTTCAAGTGCGCCTCGTTTGTTCGGAGGGAAATGAATACCAACGTACAATTTGGTATATTTGATGCAATGTTATATGTGGTGGGCGTGTAATGGTGAAGAATATTTCCTATATTTGCTGGTCATTTTAGGCAAATTTCCCATCCAGAAATCGATATAGGTTAGTGGTAAGCACTGTCGCGTTGCACCTCCAGGTTCTGAGTTTAAGCCCCACCTCATTAACTTAATTTTACTGAAAATAGTTCACCCAGGGGTACCTAACTCGATGAATGAACGAAACAGACTCGGCCTACCCAGGCTTGTACAAAATGGTTCTGTGGTTGTGTTTATTTTGTTTTATGTGATATTATACCTCTTGCTTGTAAATAAAGAAATGCTGATTTTTATTTAAGTGTTTTTTTGTAACTCAGATTCCATAATAACTGGATAGTGTCTTCTTCTTCTTTGTCTTTCGGCTGTTCCCTTTCAGGGGTCGCCACAGCTAACCCTATCCTCTGCATCCTCTTCTCTCACACCAACTAACTTCATGTCCTCTCTCACTGCATCTCCTCTTTGGTCTTCCCCTAGACCTCCTGCCTGGCAGTTTAAACCTTAGCATCCTTTTACCGATATATTCACCGTCTCTCCTCTGAACATGTCCAAACCACCTCAATCTGGCCTCTCTGACTTTATCTCCAAAACATCTAACGTGGGTTGTCCCTCTGATAAACTCATTCTTGATCCTATCCATCCTTGTCACTCCCAAAGAGAACCTCAACATCTTTAGCTCTGCTACCTCTAACTCTGCCTCCTGTCTTTTCTTCAGCGCCACTGTCTCTAAGCCGTAGAGCATTGCTGGTCTCACCACTGTCCTTTCATTCTCGCTGATACTCTTTTATCGCACAACACACCTGACACTTTTCTCCACCCATTCCAACCTGTCTGTACCCGCCTCTTCACCTCCTTTGAACACTCTCTGTTGCTCTGGACCGTTGACCCTAAGTACTTAAAATCCTGCACCTTCTTTACCTCTGCAACCTGTAGCCTCACCGATCCTCTTGGGTCCCTCTCACTTACACACATGTATTCTGTCTTGCTGCGGCTAACCTTCATTCCTTTGCTTTCCAGAGCATACCTCCACCTCTCCAAATTTTCCTCCACCTGTTCCCTGCTCTCGCTACAAAGCACAATGTCATCTGCAAACATCATAGTCCATGGAGACTCCTGTCTTACCTCATCTGTCATCCTGTCCATCACCAGGGCAAACAAAAAGGGGCTTAGAGACGATCCTTGATGCAGACCCACATCCACCTTGAACTCTTCTGTCACACCTACAGCTCATCTCACCACTGTCTTACAGCTCTCATACATGTCCTGCACCACTCTAACTTACTTCTCTGCCACTCCAGACCTTCTCATACAATACCACAGCTCTTCTCTTGGCCCCCTGTCATACGCTTTCTCTAAATCTACAAAGACACAATGCAACTCCCTGTTACCTTCTCTGTACTTCTCCGCCAGCACTCTCAAAGCAACTGCATCTGATGTACTCTTTCTAGGCATAAAACAATATTGCTGCTAATAACTGGATAGTGTGTTTTTGTTTTGAGTTGGCCCCACAGCTGGTTATCTAGATTATTTATATGATATATTTAGGCTTTCATGGTATCAGATTTGCCTTTAGTATCAGACAATTTTACAAAATTGTACAATTTTTTTTACAAAAAAATATATAATTGACTATGGCATGGTAAATAGCAAATACTTGCCCACATGGAAGAGCGACACTGCGAAAACATAGATTAAAAAAAAAGAAGAAGAAGTCCGTGTACAACCTGGAAGTTTAGGCCAGTAATCAGAAGTTACCACAATTTTTAAAGCAGTTGAATAGAGCATTACTGCCCTACCCGTATTCAAACTAATCCCGCCTCCTGCGCTGTGATTGGACGCTCAAAAACCTGAACTAGTTACTGAATAGAAATTCACAAACCAATCATAACGCAGAAAGAGTTTTATGAATACGGGTGGGGAAAATAGTCACAAACGGTTCCTTAAAGACCCGCCTCTTTGAGTTCATTCCTGCTTTCTGATTGGGTGGATCTAACCGTGACCTAAAGACGATGGACCAATGAGATGCAGTAGTGGAGTAGTGTAGGTGTGTGGTGTGACAGCGCACGGTTATTCGGCCTAACGCAGACAGCGATGAGACATAGACACGGGATAGACCTGAGACCCGTAACTAATGGCTACATTAATGGAGCGACTGGCTTTCTTGCAAAAAGTAAGTGTCATATATTGTGTGGAAACGTAACAGTCTCTAACAATATTGAGTTTTACCTTGACGTGTTTGTGGCTGGTGTGTTTATCTGAGGTAAGTGCCTAGCTAGCAGGCTCTAGCAGGTTCTTAATGTGGATGTGAAGGTCTCGATGCTCAGGCCAGTTCATTTCTTAAATGCACCAGAGCTCAAAATCAAACTGAATATGTTGTGGATTTTTTGACCTGGGCTTTTTGTCATCTCTTCCCTTATGCTGTGTCATCAGATGCCGACTCTTATGAAAGCGACGGCAGATGACGAAGTGCCCTGTCCAGGATACCTCTTCGAGGAAATCAGCAGTATCCTTTTTCAGCTGTATTGCATAGATTTGTTTACAACAACTTCTTTCCAAATAAAGCCTCTTGACTTGTAAAACATCTCAGAAATTTCCCATGAGTCTCTGGGCTGCTGCCAGTGTCTTCTTGAATACCTTCTGGAGAGGCTGCAGGTTGAGTCATGTCATGTCAAACTGAAGGTGAGAAAAGTGCCAAGGAAAATCAGGAAGGGGCAAATACTTTTTCACAGCTCTGTACATACAGATTGTGGCTGACTTTTCACTGTAGCAGTATTTAAACACCACCTTACATAAGGAAGAAGAATAATATATTAACATGGATTTGAGTAAACTTCGATCCAACCGCTTCTCCCAAGAGATACCTCAACGACTTGTTTAACTAGAGATCTCATTATTCTACAGCATAAGCATGCGTGTTCATTGTGTTTTCTGTCCAAGGTTTTGAAGATCCTGCTGCACCTCTCTGGCCACAGTCCTCCGCACTTTGTCACAGAACTGAGGCGAAATGCCACCTTCATCCAGGAAGTGACAGGTTAGAAGATTCCACATTCATCTAAAGCAGCACGGTTATGCATATAGGCCTATAATAATTTTATATAATAAGGTATAAAATCAGAGAATTATATAGAAACACTGCTTTAAGGGCAATGTCGGTCTGGATTACTTGTTTACATGTTTAATCTTCGAGTTTCAACTTGCAGCTAATTGATCAGAATTCTAACAAATGAATAAAATAATGCTCTCAAGTGGTGCAAACAAACTTGCCCTTATCGCCAATATATCACAAGTGTAAATCCTGAAGAGGACCAAGCAATCCCTGGAGCAAAATTGAGTGCGGGAGCCAAATTAGACAGGCTAGGAAGAGACACTAGTAAATCTTATGAATGTGGAAGTGGGGAAATGGCTTTTCTTTGTCTCTGCATACGCAGCAGTAGGAAAGGTGTGGTTGGTTGTTTTTGTGTCCTAAAGAAAGCATGTGTTAACCTTTGCTTTACCCTAGTTGGTAGCTGTCCATATAATGCGTGAGAGCTGGCTGGTAGGTGAGCACTGGCAGATTACCATCTAGAGAGAAAAGCAAATCATCAAACAAAAGTAACCAAAAAGTAAGAATAGCACCCGATCCTGTTTTTGGTATCTCTTTCAGTGTACAGTGGTCCTCCAGACTCTGTTCATGGCAACGCACTCTTTCAGAAAGTCCGGCTCTTGGCACAGGTGAGTGATTTAAACCTTACTTCTTACTTAGTTTTTCGGATCTGTCACACATCATAGTGTGTCATCAAATTAATTCCACCTATCTACAATATGGTCAATGAGTTTTTAGATCGTCTTTAGACAGTGTTATCTAAAGATAAGCTGTTTTATTGTCCTTCACCTCTTTTCTATAGGAATTGGCCAGTGTGCTCTTCACTGACATGATGTCAACAGAGTCTGGTGTTTCTGCCTATAAAGCAGCAGGTCCAACTCTAGGTATGTGAGCAAGTGTTTATGATGCATCATTATTATTGCTGAGTTGACTGTTTTTAAAACCTAGCAGCTCAATTACAATTATGGTGTGTGCATTTACTTCAGAAGTTTGTCAACATACAGTATAGTAAGACGGAGGATCATTATCATCTAAAATATAAACAAAGTCATCAGTCTGTCCCCAGTTTGATCCTGAGCTCGAGTTCTTGTCTTTGTGGTGTTTCACAGTGTCCTCTAGGTTTTCAAGCTTCCTCTAAACTAAAAAAAAAAAAAAAAATAGGAATTGTTCCTGAATTCAAGAATATTCAGAATAAAATTTTGTCAATTTTTGAAAATTTGTCAGTTGTATATGTTTAATCCTTATCTCATCATGATGTGACTTTTGGTTTGTTCCTTTAAGCTGCGAGATGCTTGGTTGCCTTTATACACTGTCACAAACACAGTATTTATTTATTTGGCCCATCATTCGTGTTGATTATGGCACGCATTCAGTGTTGCATCATTTCGATAAGGTTATGCAATGTCACAACATTTATTTCAATCCAGAGTCATGTTCATTTCTCTCCAAGATTTCATGATGGGAGAGTTGGCCCACTGTGTAAAGCCTTCCCTAACACATCCCTAGATTTTCTTTTTGGTTAAGGTCTAACACTGCCCCCACAGACATTATGGGTGCATCACTTCATCTACCTCTCCTCTTACCCTCTGGAACAGGGTAAATATGGACTTTTTTCAATTCTCCACAGTCCATTCTTTATTCCCCCTAGAATTTTTTTCTGATTAGTGATGCGTGGTTTTGTTGAGGCTACACAGCTGTTTGGTCTCAGTTGAGTTTTTATCACATTGTGCATGTGAAAATGCTTTTACTTTAACTATTAAACATAGCTGTTCTACTCTTGTTTTTTTATGATCTGATTTCAAGGTTTCAAAGGTTTAAGGATATGTCTTTCCTGTAGATGATGGTTCATCACTATCTTTCCAGGCTTTAATAATGCGTTGGGCAGTTCTTAACGTAGTTTTGTAGTTTCAGCACTCCTTAGTTGTTTTCTTTGCTTGATGCAGGAAAATAATTTGACCATTTTAAAACAGTATTATTTTTGCCATGACAACATGATATCTCTTTCTTTTGACATGCTTGTTTAAGAAGCTACTCACTGCATCAGTTAGGGTTAAATAACTTGCAGCCAACTGAACCCTATTATTCACTGCAGTGATTATCAAATGGAAGACTTTTAGCTATTTGCTTAGGTAAATTCAAGTGGTGATTATTATTATTATTATTAATTAATTAATTTTTGGGCCATGCAGTGTGTATTAGTTCATGAAAACATTGAGATGTTCTATCAGCGGAAAAAAAACCCCCACATAATCTTAACTTGTGTGTAAACTCTTTGTCAAATGTTGATTGAATTTTATTATTTTTTTTTAAATAGGAATGGGACCAGAGTTTCTCAGATCAGGAATGCTGGGATTTGGAAGTAGCCCAGCGAGGAAATCATCTAGTAAGACAAAGTTATTTCTAATTTGTAAAGAACACTGTTTGATTGCGCTCTTATTTTGACTTTATTTAATACATCCTTTATGTCTTCTCTGCAAGATACAGTGGGTATTTTGGGTAAGATTCAGAAGGCTGCGGAGGTGGTTGCCAGTGCAGTCCTGCCCCCCACAGAGCATGCTGGCATTCGACTCCACGATAATCACTACCGGGCTGTGGTGGCACCCTCTGCTGTTGTGGAGGTTGCAGTTCCCGCGTGCGCCTACAATGTCCCTTCACGCAGCCACAAGGGTATGCGGATAAGCTAATGCTTGTTATCTGTGACAGGTTTTTTAGCTACATAAAATTTCTTGCTTATAATATTTTCTTAAGTACTTAGTTTAATCTGCTGAAATAATGTGCAGGTCTGGAGCTAGACTGTAGTTGACAACTTTGGTTTAGGTTAAAAAACTGCAAAAGTATCTCTAATGCCTAATAAATGGAAATATGGCAATTAAAGTAAATTAATAATGTAATTAAAGTGCATGTAAGGTGTGTGTTTATAGAGAGGGTTTATCTAAAGGATGCTTATTCACACTGTCCAGTTATTGCCTAATGTATCTACAAACTATTAACAATCTGGCAAAAATCTTCTCAATCAACACAGTATTTGTGTGTGACAAAATACAAAATTCAGTATTTATTCTTATTGCAGAATGTATTACAGTACATGCAAATGAGTTGCATTAACAAGTATTTATTTCTTGTGTCTTAGCCTCTTACAGGTCCCCTGGGCAGGTGAGTGGAGGTTGGGAGGAGACGGGCAGTGACCACAGCTCCTCTCACAATTCTTCTTTTGAGACTGAACCGATCATTCAAACCTCAGTGAGGGGAAGCAGTAAGTCAGGAGACACGGGCAGCCACTCAGGGGCGAGCAGAGAGAGTGGAGACAGCGTATCAGAACGGTAATAGCAGGAGGATTTTTTTTAATAATAAAAAATAAAATTCATGAAAAATTGACAGTCAAACTTTACATGTTATAAGATATTATGATATATTTTACCCCTAAAATAGTAATGTTCGGAATTAATGTATGATGAAAGCTCTCAGGAGAGATGGTTGAATGTTATACAAGAGAGATTGGGCTGGCTGATACTTAAACAATAGAAGCTATATTGAGATTTCTTAGATTAAGACTAAAAATCATTTAAAGCTAAAGTTTTTTTCTTAAGTTAGGACACTTGAAGACATTCGGCCTTTGATTTCCTTCAAGTTCTGTAAAACTACTATAGTATGTGACCCGCCAGTATACAGCTGGTGTGGATGGGGACTGGCTCTACTTTCTGCCATGATTTAGAGATTAAGATTGTTTTAAAAGTGTGCAGGCGTTGACATGGTGGATGGATTTACTTGTATATGGGAATTTAGAATTTTCAGCAATTTAAAACATGCTAATTAAGGAGGATTGACACATCTCTGCAAATTACTGTCAAACACTGATGAAACCTTTTATTCACTGTCTCTTCGCATTCAGATCTATTACCTCACCGGCCTTCAGATCAGTTACCACACTCACAATTTGTTTTGTTCTGGTTCTTCTTTGTCAGGGTGGAGGCTGTACAGTTGGGAGACTGTGGCCAGGAGATGGCGCTGATCAGTAGACTAACAAATGGATTTAAAATATTTCTGTCCAGGGATGAAAGCCAATGTTTCGTTAAAGAGTAAGTGATTAGATGTTTCAGAAATGACATTTTTCTTGTTTTCAAAAAAGAAAGTTACATAAAATTCAGTGAGTTGATGGGATCATTTGTAAACATTTCTGGGGGAAAATGTCTGGTCAGATGTTTTGTGTAATGATGTAAATCTGTAGGAGTCCTCCTTTAATAGCAGTACCTCATGAAAAGGAACTTGAACAAACAGATTTATTTATCTGTCTCTCTTTCTTTCTCTCTTTTTAGGTGTTCTACATTAAACTGTGAAGTTGTGGTAGAGCTTCTCTGTCATAAACTACAGGACTCCTCACAAAACACCCAAATGGTATTGTTATTTTGTTATCTATAACTTCTCAACCATAAATGCCAAATTTAAACATGCTGTTACTTAAAGCACATCATTACCACTTTTGTGTGTGTTTTTTTTATGTTGGTTTTTGCTTGAATAAACAGACAATCTAATCCCTCCTATGTCACACCTTTTGCCATCCTAATCTTATTTCTCCAGAGGGCCCTGTGTGGTCTGGCATGCCTGATGTGCACAGATCTGCTATCTTTAGAGCAGATCTTCACTGTTACACATGCCCGACTCACCCAGTTGAGTAAGGGCACAGCAGGACCTGTAACGAACAAGGCAACCAAGGTAAGGTTGTATAAATAGGAAGTATTGTGTTCAAATATTCGAACAAATGCACAACAAGGACTTGGATGCCTTTCTGTCTGTCCAGCTTCTTAGGCAGTTTGAAGCTCTATTAGGAACTTCCTTGGAAACAACCACACGTGACGTCACGGTGGGTCCAGAGTCATCCGTTGCCTCACATTCAGGGCAGCACTTAAATCAAACCCTCACCAGTCCCCTTCTCTCTGCACCACTGGAAGCTGCTGGAAAGAAATCTTCATCCATAAGTAAAGATCCCACTGCTGGACAGGAAGACCAGGAGAACGTTTGTACTGTTTCTGTAGAGGAGAGCATTCAGAAAGAGCAGACTGGTTTTGGAAACCAAGATAGAAGCACAGACTCCTGTGAGAGCTCTCAGCAGCTTGTACCCAGATTGTCACTGTTCAGTGGCATGGAGCTGATAAACAGAGGAAAGCCTGTGTGTCTGGTTGAGCCTGTTCTTGTAGTTCCAGAGACCCAGGCTGAAGCAGAAGTCGTCGACACGTTCGTGGAGAAGAGCTCAGAAATATCATCAGAGCCGTCTTCATCCTCTAGTGGAGAGCAAGTGTCTCCCTTCTCTTTCCTCAACCTCTGACCTGTCATGTTGTTTAGACAACTTTTTGTTGTAGATGTAGATGTAGAATCAGTGGTCCTGTAAGGAAAACATAACTAGATTGGAATAATATGGGTGTAGCGTGCAAAATTTTAAACTGCACTAGATGTATGAAGGTATGACAATGCCATAACAAATCATCCATACTTGACTATACTTGATGAGTAACTACATATTTAGGTTTAAAAGTGATACCCACACATGGTCAGATTAGAGAGGATGTGGCTGCTCAAATCAAAAGATGTTGTACCAGGATATATGATACATACTCCCTCAGGAAAGGATAGCTAAAGTCAAGTGTGGCACTGATCTTTATATAATATGTATACATATCTAGATGTTGCTAGTGTTTTATAATCAAATCCAATGGGTCATATGTTCAGTGATGAATTGAGTGGAACGGTGTTGACAAACTGTGTGTAGCAATATAGTAGGGGTGTAACTGATATGGCATATACAGTAATAATGACACGTGTATCAATAGAAACCTCATTGAGCCGAAAATACCTTCTCTGAAAGATAAGCTTCGTATTTATCTGGAGAGACTATAGAGGTTTTAAAACGCCTCTCTTAAGCAAGCTGTTTTACTTATACCAGCAACCACATATACTGTGGTTGCTGGTATACTGGGGCATCGGAAGGTCACGGGTTTAAACCCCAGTACCACCAAGTTAAAGCTGTTAGGCCCTTAAACAAGGCCATTAGCTCTCAACTGCTATGATGTAATATGAGATAAAATGTTAGTCGCTCGGGATAAGGGCCTCTGTAAATGTAAGCTTTCCGGATTTAAACCAGGCTGTAGAAATTATGCCAGCGATGGGGAAATTACCAGCTGCAGTTATGAGACTCGACTCTGTATATCGAAGAAGCCAGGATTAAAAAAGGTGTGTGAGCTTCAGAGAAAGGTAACTAACTGCACAACTAGCCAACAGCAGATTTTAAAATTAAACCAAAGCCCTGTACTTCAGATGTGTGCCCCCTTGCGAGTCATTACAAAGAAGCTTGATTAATGTTTAATTAGCCATGCTTAAATTTGTGACACTCTAATGAACAGCTTATGTTTAATTACATTTACATAAACAGTCATTATTAAGCATGTAATCAGGCACTGCTTGTTCGTACAGTGCTAAAAAATATTACGTATCGGGACAACGTCCATCGAATTCTCCATATCGTTACATCCCTACTAAACATTTAGTACGTTTACCTGAGTAAGTATTCTAAAGTCATCAAGTTGTTCAGTGGGAAGCATGGTCCCAGGTTCAATCCTGAGCTCAGGTTCGTGTGTGGAGTTTCACTTGTTCTCTCTTGGTCTGTGTAGGTTTATTTCAGGTACTCCGTTTTCCTCCCACCTCTGAAAAAATGTCTAAGTAGGTGGTTTGGCTGAAGATTAATTTGTGTGTGTGTGTGTGTATGTGTGTGTGTGTGTATATGCTGGCCCGGGGTAATCCCTGCCAAATACCTGGTGTTCCCAGGATTGGTTCTGGATTCACTTCATCCCTAACCAGCAGGTACTGAAAGCGAGTGAGAGAATGCTCCCGGTATACTCTGCAGGTACTCCTCTGAGGAGTGACAAATTGTACATTTACTGATGTACTTGACTGATGTGTTGCTGATGAGAGAAAAACTGATCAAAGATGTACCTCAGGATTCTTTTTCCCTCAGTGTTTACCTTGCCTGACACATATTGTGTCTCATTACAAATAACTTAATGATACTTTTATTTTTTTGCACTATGGAGTTATTCCTCAAAGCTATGGATGTCTTCCAATAATTTAAAAACCTTTACAATTAACACAAAACACAAGAATGAACATGCAAAATCATTTCACAATGTCCTTTTCATGAAATTGGCTACCTGTGGTTTCCCAAACTGTGCTATGTACGTATGTGAGTGTGATCTGGATCTGCAATCAGACATGGCATAAAATACACTGTATTACTCATATCCTTAATTATGTATTGACATCAACACAATAAAGGTATTTAAAAACTTTTATTGTTATTGTACGAAGATCATTTGAGAAAATAACAATTTATAAATTATAAATGTGCTAGCTATGTTCTGTACAATTCTACATACAAAATATGAAGGCGATTGTAATAATTATAATCCAAACACATGACTCACACTGGAGCTCCCAGTCTTGCGATGCAACCCTCTCTAGAACAATTCAAAATTATCAGAGGTGCACAGACTCCAACCCTCTGAATGCGTTTCCCCCCTGAGGCACACTTCTTCCCATAAACACATTTCTTCCCATTTGAGTGCACATTCTAAGTATTCAAATAAATGTAATATTTAACTGTAATGCAGTTTAAAAGCTGTTTTTGCCCATCTGATTTTGTAAGGAAGCATTTTAGAACATACTGTAAAGCACTGCATACTGGGCAGGTGAGCCTTCCTTAAAAACCATCCAGTAACACCCAGGTTGAAAACCACTGCTCCTTCATATGGACATACCACAGTGCAAGATAAAAGCTATATCAGCACCCTTGCTATACAAGGACAAACTCTCGAACATTATATTTGGAAGCACAAGTATGACCTCCGGCCACATACACAACGTACTCATACATACATACATACAAAGATACAGACTGTAGGCTGATGACGATATAGCACATTCTTGTCATTGTCCACTGCTCACCCAGACGTGTAAGGCCTGATGATAAATGAACCAGGGTTTAAAAAAAAAGTGTTTATCGAAAAGATACCGAATAGACTAATCGGAAATTATTTCCTTCAGGCTCTGCAAATTGTTCTGTGGATTCAAATATTTTCATCTTAACTAAAATACTTTGACATCACTTAATTAATTAAATAATTCACTTAATTAATTTCTTGTTAAGTTAGCTAATAAAAGTGCCTGAAGAAAGGTACATTGTTACATACCTGAATAAAAAAAAATCAAATAATTGTTAATATTAAATACAAATATAACAAATAGTTCACACTTAAAAAAAAAAAACTGAAGGTAAGGATATGCTTGTGTGGCACAGATCTGTACTATAGATGTCAATTTGACTTCATGGCACACTAGGAAGAAATCACAAAGCCTGAGTTGTTGTTTTTTTAATATACACAAGATGAAACTAAGCTATCTGAATAATTTAAACTCAAATAGGAACAAATGCAACACATTTACCTTCAGGTCCTATGTATACAGGTTAGAACTGATAATATAACTACGTTTCAATCATTATGCATTAATGCTCCCATGCGCTTAGCTAAACCATCTCTGTGATCGCAAAGGTCTTTAGGAAGAAGAAAGTAAAAATGCATAATTCTTCTGTGCACCACCACCACTCACTGTTCATACACTAACAATGCACATCATCTTGTTGAAACTGTCTTACTTTGTATGTATCACTGTATTATTTAACATATAGCACCATTTACATCTGCCAAGATGAGTGATAGGGATTTACATGTAATGATCATGTAGCATGCTGTCTGAGATTTCTTTAATATTGAAGCACCCAAGTAAAGATCTAAATGAACGCTGACACTCATAATGAAAATTGAAAAATGCTGAAAATGGGTACCAAAGCAGCAAAGTCAAATTTAAGAGAGATTCACATTGTGCCACTGATGTACGTTTCCACTGTAAAAGATTCCCTGTGTTCCATTTCCCAGACGTTCAGGTTTCTCCTGGCTGGCCACGAGTTTTCAGGCTGTTGAAGTGAGCTTCTCTAAGGATGCGGTTGATATGATGGTAAGAGTCATCCGATTCGCCCAGCAGAAAGCCTGCATCTTCACCAAACTGACCAGAGGTGCTAGGGCTAGGGGAATCTTCTAGGACACATTTCCCATTTTGCTTTGCAGGCTGGTATACAGAGCCTGCTCCTGTCAGTTTCTCTGGACTGCTAATGCAACTGCTGTCACTACTGGAAGACTGTTAGGAAAAGAGGAAATTTGTTGTTTAAAATGTGTGCAAAGATTTTTTTTTTATACTTTTTTGATCCTTTTTTTAATTGATTTAAATCAGCAATCAGTTACTGATCAGCAACCTTACCTCAGAGTCCCAAACATCATGGGCCAGTTCAGAAAAGAAAGTGTGGCCTGGAAACCTCTTAGCTTGAGGCGGAACTTGTTCTTCCTCAGCATCACAGCCATGATGCCGTTTTCTGTTAAGAGAAGATGATCATCTCAGTTTCAGTGGTCATTGCAATAATGCAACATAGCAGCCTACATCATGACGGCACAAGTTCTAGCTAAAAATCTTCAGTCTGATATCTATTTATTAGTGCATGTGTGATTAAGATGGCTAAAAGAAACCTGAACGATGGGTCAGTGACACCCGCATCCAGTGTGGTCAACTCGCTGCCACTCCTCATGCTGCTTCAACGTTTTGGCAGATATATTATAACCTCACGATATGACATATAATCTACTGTTACATTTAATGGCACTGCCTACTTTTAAATGGTGAGGGACGCCCACTAGAATTTTAATAGATTAATGAATAACACATCGTACTGTTTTAAACAGGTTTGTTGATTGTCGTGAAATGTGAGTGAAATAATTTAGTTCTGGTTATCATTTAAATTATAGACGCAAGCTATGAATAGGCTTTCCCTTACCAATCCCTGATTTTTCCTTGCAATTAATAAGACACATTACTTAAAAAACTATGTTGGGACAAAATAGTCCTCCGTTCTCATGACTTTCATGTTGCGGAAACCTTCGGGCTGTTAAAATCAGCTAAGATAGTCTCCTTCCATAAATGATAAATAAATGCCCCCTTAAAGAAAGGAATTCATAATTATAAGTTACTTTTTCTTTGCCAAATAATAGCAGGTTTTATATAGCAGTTAATCTTTGTATTCAATATTTTCATCTTAACATTGCACAAGAACTGCTTTGGCATGGCTCTATTGTGTTTTTCCTCATCCCAAGACCTTCACCGAAGACATATAATGGATTCCTTTAATAGTACTGTATACTGTATGCCTCTAAACGATGATAATCACTCACTCACAGTCTATACTGCCTTATCCTATATACCGGGTTGCAGGGGAGCCTCAGGCCTATCCCAGGAGATTTAGGGCATGAGGTGAGGTACACCCTGAATGGGGTAGACAATCAATCGCAGGGCATGCACACTATGGGCAATTTGGGAAATTATCTGCATGTCTTTAGACTGCGTGAGGAAACTGGAGTACCCGAGGGAAACAGATTCATGGCGGGAATCGAACCCAGACCCTGGAGGTGCAAGGTGACCCTGCTAGCCACTGCTGCTTTATTAAGCACGGCAGGTCTTATTTATTCACCACAGCATTTGTCTACTGCAGGATTATGACTCAGCTAGGTTAACAATGATTAGTGATGCTCTAAAACATGGACCCAGGGAGTCTCATAAACACTGATGACATTTAAGAAGAACTCCAAGTGCCAATATCTAATAATAGTCAGTAGCATGCGAGGCATTCAGTGTATTACACACAGCACATCATGTACAGTAATAGTGGAATATGTGCTGGATGTCTAGATCTGCAGCAATGTACAGTAACCAAAACAAACAAATAACAAATAATATTGATCACATATGAAGGTAAACTCTTACCTGCTTTCTGAGAGCATGGGGAAGCTGTGCATGTGAGAATTAGCCGGTAGGGTGGAGGAGGAGGAGGATATCGTCAAAGAGCCTTCTCGCCTGTCAGTGTTTAAACCCGAGTGGTTTTGGGTTGAGGAACCTTTATGATAAAACAGTCTTGACACGACTGACTATGAAATCAGTCAATTTCAATCAATCTTGTTAAGTCCATAAACCAGATGTAATGTGAATGCGAGTTAAACAGACCTCGATGTGTCGCATACACAAAGTGCACTGACTCTTAGGTTTAATATAACTTTATTGACCGTCTGATTCAATGTTTTAAATTAATGCGTTCAGTCTGATCCATCTGATCACCAAATATCAGATAAACCAACAGGTCAGTACAGGAAAGCAGCCAGCCCGTGCATGGACACTGTATATATATATCCCTTTTTTCTTTCCACAACATAAAAATGGCTTATAAACTTATAAACTATTAACTATTTAGGAAAACAAACCCTAATATATATATATATATATAGCACTTAACTGAGCTCCTCGAAGACAGGTTGCATGACAGCAATCTTTATTTCTCTGCAGCTAATTTACACGGTAGAGACTTCCGGGTTCGGCTGCTGACGCTCTCGTGACGTAGTCACTGCGTGCGGAACAAAACAGGAAAAGCAATTAAAAACAACACACACGTATACACGCATACTTAGAACTGTTGCTGTAAACGGTGAATTCTGGTTGCGTAGCAATATGTTCACTGTTTATACACGTTAACATGTTTTTAAGTAACATTCTTACTTAAAAATTACCAAAGTTCGTGCGCGTGTGTGTTTATTTATATACAGGCGCTGCGACTGGAGCTAAATTGGGTCCTTCGTGTTTAACGTGTGAGATGAAAACTCCTTACTGTGATAGCTGTTGTGCCTCAGACACGTTGTGTGCCTTTGGGTAACTGTGTTTGCTTGTCATGTTTATATTTATCAAACGCAAATCACAATCGGAATTTAGTAAAGCTCAAGATGAGCTTAGGTGAGTATTCGCCTGAAACAGAGTAACGTTTTTTTTTTTTTTTTAAATAAATCATTTTATAACTTTAATTTCCTAATTTTAAACCCTAAATAATTTATTGCTCCACAAGTACTGGCCCTTTTTGAGGAGTACTAGACCATTACTTTTTTTTTATCTTACAGTTTGAAAAATTGAAAATCCATTACATTATCAAAACTGTTTTATTAATTATGTTTTTTTTGTTTTTTTAAACAGAGACTTGTCCGTTTTGTGGAAAGGCCTTCAAAAGGCTCAGATCTCATCTTCCTCACTGCAAAATGTCCCCTGGCCTCAAGACTGTCCAAATGACTGATAACACACTTAAAGAAACTCCAGATCCTACTTTTAAACACACAGGTGACAAGGATAAGACCTGTAAGTTAAATACTGAAACTAGGTTGAGTTACCAGAAAATACAGGTAAAATCCAAATCCCCAAAATTTGAAAAGGTGAGCGCAGATAACGAATTTTTACAAAACTCATCACAAGTCACGATCACAAGCACTTCATCTAAAGTTCCATCGACAGAAACAGCGATCACAAACACTTTAAAACACAAAAGCAAGTGGCTTGCTAAAAGAGAACAGGAAAAATTAAGAAAAGTTAAATTGCAAACACAGACAAGAATTAAAATCACTGGAGTTTCTCAGCATAACAGCAAAATATATGAAAACCCTGTTAATGAAACACCATTATTAGAAAAAGAAGTCAATGGGCAAAAAAAGGTTACGAGAACCAGTTTGACCTCTTATCTAACCACCAACAGCATCGACCGCCCTGTTTCAGAGCTTTTACAAAGTGGTCCATGGACGACACCCTGCCAGCCTGAGCAAGATGTGCCACAGTGCCAAGCAAGTCCGGATGCATCAGAGCAGATACAAACCAGCCCAAAGACTTGGACCAACGAATATTCTTCGGGGTATGGAATAAAATCGAAAAATTGGGTTGTATTTCAAACCAAAACTTGTGTGTGGGACCACATTAAACAAGGACTTTATAAAAAGAGACATGATCATTTTCAAGTGTCATTTCCCGTAGATTTAGAACACAAAGTGCCTTTATCTAAGTGTGTAAACACTTTTGAGTTTGTAATCAAGCCATATACAGGGAACGACCAAAATGCTACTACGAAGACGTCCCCAGTACCGTTGCCGATTTTCCAAACCTCAGGACAAAAGCAAGTTGAAGACAGGCTCAGTTCACGATTGCAAAACGTGCCTGTTATGGGATACTCACCTGATATGGCAACAGGTTATGGTGGAACATTTTTCGTCTCATCTCATTCAGAAATCTCCACTAATGGGAATTTTTTGGAGTACCAAACCCCCAAGCCTTCAACACAGAGTCAAGGTAGAGTAACTGCCTTAGTAAAAGTTTACATTACTACTTTTATGATGTAGACAAAACACAGTAAGTCCAGAAAAAAAAATTGGAAGGTACAGTGGTAATTATTATATTAAAAATAAATTCATAAAAAAAGTGTATGAATGTTCAGTTATTTGACAATGAAAATAAACATTCAGTTTTATAGGATATGTCTGCTTAATTAGACACAGCTTTGATGTAATGGAGCTCTTTAGTTACTTCCTGTTTATATTAGGAACTCTAAAGTTTCTTATTATTAACACTCCTAACTATTCTTCAGAAGCAAAGAGCCATTATCTGATAAGATTCATTCTTTCATCTTTAATTAATTTATTAACCATAATTTTTTTTTTTTTTTTTTTACATTTTTACCAAGTCTTTGGTATATACAGTATCTCACAAAAGTGAGTACACCCCTCACATTTCTGTAAATATTTAATTATATATTTTCAAGGGACAACGCTAAAGATATGAAACTCTGATAGAATGTCAAGTAATCAGTGTACAGCTTGTATAATGGTGTAAAGTTGATGTCCCCTCAAAATAACTCAACACACAGCCATTAATGTCTGAACTGCTGGCAACAAAAGTGAGTACACCCCTAAATGAAAATGTTCAAATTGTGCCCAGTGTCAATATTTTGTGTGGCCACTATTATTTTCCAGCACTGCCTTAACTCTCTTGGGCATGGAGTTCATTAGAGCGTCACAGGTTGCCACGGGAATCCTCTTCCACTCCTCCTTGATCACATCACGAAGCTGGTGGATGTAAGACACATTGCGCTTCTCCACCTTTCGTTTGAGGATGCCCCACAGATGCTCAATAGGGTTTAGGTCTGGAGACATGCTTGGCCAGTCCAGCACCTTTACCCTCAGTTTCTTCAGCAAGGCAGTGGTTGTCTTGGAAGTGTGTTTGGTGTCATTATTATGTTGGAATACTGCTCTACGGTCCAGTTTCCGAAGGCAGGAGATCATGCTCTTCCTCAGTATGGCACTGTACATGTTGGCATTCATGGTTCTCTCAATGAACTGTAATTCCTCAGTGCCGGCAGCACTCATGCTGCCCTAAACCATGACACTCCCACCACCATGCTTGACTGTAGACAAGACACATCTGTCTTTGTACTCTTTACCTGGTCGCTGCCACACACACCATCTGAACCAAATAAGTTTATCTTGGTCTCATCAGACCACGGGATGTGGTTCCAGTATTCCATGTCCTTAGTCTGCTTGTCTTCAGCAAACTGTTTGCGGGCTTTCTTGTGCACCATCTTTAGAAGAGGCTTTCTTCTGGGACGACAGCCATGCAGACCAATTTGATGCAGTGTGCGGCATATGGTTTGAGCACTGACAGGCTGGCTCCCCATCCCTTCAACCTCTGCTGCAATGCTGGCAGCACTCGCACGTCTATTTTCAAAAGCCAACCTCTGGACATGATGCTGAGCATGTGCACTCAACTTCTTTGGTCTACCATGGCGGGCCTGTCCTTTTAAAGCGCTGTATGGTCTTTAGCCACCGTGTTGCAGCTAAGTTTCAGGGTGTTAGCAATCTTCTTATAGCCTAGGATATCTTTGTGTAGAGCAATAATTCTATCTTTCAGATCATTAGAGAATTCTTTGCCATGGGGTGCCATGTTAAACGTCTAGTGACCAGTATGAGAGTGTGAGAGCGATAACACCAAATTTAACACACCTGCTCCCCAAGGACACCTGAGACCTTGTAACACTAACGGGTGACATGACAACGGAAAGGTAAAAGGGCTAATTGGGCACAATTTGGTCATTTTCATTTAGGGGTGTAGTCACTTTTGTTGCCAGCAGTTCAGACATTAATGGCTGTGTGTTGAGTTATTTTGAGGGGACATCAACTTTACACCATTATACAAGCTGTACATTGATTAATTTACATTATATCAGAGTTTCATATCTTTAACTTTGTCCTTTGAAAAGCTATAATAAAATATTTACAACAATGTGAGGGGTGTACTCACTTTTGTGAGATACTGTAGGTCTGTATAAACTAAGGCCATTACAGCACAGTGAACAATATTATGAACAAATTCTCATGTATACAGAGATTTTTTGTGCTTCTGTATCTGTCTGTGCAGCTCCGGTGACACAGCTGAGACTTGGAGATGTGCGACTGAATGAACTCGCATCTTGGTACGGTGCTCACTCACCAAAATCACCCAAAGAAGCTTTGACAATCGTTAACAAAGGTCATTTTCTATTTTGTTTTTGTTGTAAAATAATTCTAGTTGATAAAGACAAAGGGTGCCTGAGTGTGATCAAAGTTTTATACAGGTTAGTGTTTGCCAGGAAATGTCATTTAAATTGTCTGGTGACCTCAGGGAAAACACCAATCCTAAAAAATGGCATTGTGCACCTGCTGTGTAAGCTTCCCAAAGGTACTTAAGTTTGGATATTTAAAAACATGTTAAGTACCCTGGTGGGTTCACACATTTATTATACAGGTGTGTTTTAAAGGCTTTATTTTTAAACTTGAGATTGTCTTGTGATTGGTTTGCAATTAAAAAGTGCCAGCCCTTTCTGCTTCTAACAAATTTGTTGTACTTGTGTATTTACCAGGTTGGCAGTGGTATTACAGGAAGTACATTGATGTACAGAAAGGAGGGTTTGGTGGGATTGCAATGTTGATTGGTAGCTACTGTGTCCTGAGTTACATTTGGAATTACCCAAATATCAGTAAGCTTGTTTCAGATATAATTTTATCTTGAATAGTATATACAAGTAAATTGTGTAAGAAGAATATTCATTATGTGCTAAATTTGTGTTTTGCTGCTTTGCAGAGAAACACCGGTGGAGAAAGTATCATTAGAATATTTGGTGGATGTATTTAACCACAATTATTTTTCATTACCATCAGTATTTGGAAGAATTCTTGTTTGACCCACAGTGACCTCAGAGTATTGCACTATGTGAACTGCAGTATTTTCATGGAAAAGATGTTTTATAAAGTTATTTATTTATATTTATTTTAAAGCATAATCAATTTCTGTTACAAAGTTTGATATACAAAAGTAAGTGTGAAGAAATATAAATCCAGACTGCTATTTAAGTATCAGTGTATAATAGAGTATTACTTAAACACACCACCCTGATGTACGTCCAAACCACAGCACTTAGTTAATAAATGCTAAAACATTCATGGCTTCATCACAGGTAACACAAACTTAACTTTCCTTGAGGAAGAAATATGAGTGAGGGGTTGATAGAGGGATGAATCTTTGCATTGTGCAACAGTGACAAACAGTTTATGTTCAGAAATCACATTTTTGTTTTTGTATGTTTTGTTATACAGCACCCTTCACAATTATTGGCACCCTGGTCAAGATGTGTTCCTAGGCTTCAAATAAATAAATTTTCCATTTAAACAATACAGAACCACAAAATTTGAAAAAGCCAACATTTAATTGAAGTTCAGTTATTAAGTGGGAAAAGAAATCCACATTAAGAAAAATATATATACAGTACTGTGCAAGAGTCTTAGGCACCATATTATATGCTGTACCAATTTTGTCATATATGTTTATCATGTCTGCATAATTATGTACAAAATAATTCAGTATTTCCATATACAACTTAAAAATTAATAAATAAATAACATTACAGGAGAATATATGCATGGCAAGAGAAAATATATAGTAGAAGACCTACAGTATATAGTACAGTTTTCAGATGATAACAAAAAAACCTAATGTACGCTCCTGGGAATTGCTAAAAAATTGTTAGGTTTTACTGAGCTTGCTGGAGAATGAGTTCTTCTGGTAACTTTGTCACACTCGCTCCTTTCTATTTTTGCAAATCCCAGGAGCGTACATTAGGCATGTTGAAGAGTGGGTAAGAGAAATCGGCTTCTGTGTCACGTCATTTTTATACCACAGGGAAGTCATGAATTATTAATTAAATGTTTCTAGATACTTTGATCAACTTAAAAAACTACAGTAAAATATTACAAAAGTGTTTTAATTACATTTATTATTTTGAAATTGTTGGGAGGGGGCAATAATTGTGGAATAGGTGATTTTAATTTAAAAAACCTTTTTTTTTCTTATTCATTCAAGTGAAAGGTTTAATTTTTCTACAATTTTCAGTGTGAGATTATGCTTCTGCAATAGAAAAATGAATTCATTAGAAGCTTTAACCAGGGGTGCCAATAATTGTGGAGGGCATTTTAACACATTTTAGACCTAAAATGTTAAAAATGTTGGACTTTTATATTCCACTTACTGTTTAATATTTGCTATTTAAATAGATTACAAATTATTGCCAGTTTTGGTGTGGGGGTCTAAAGAATGTGGGAGTGTATAAAATATTTTATTTTCATATATTTGAAAGGATTATCATAAAATGCGTATTTCAGGGAACATGGAGGTGTCAGTAATATTATTTTTAAGTGTGTTTACTACACATTGATCACAGTGGCTGTAATGTGGTTAAAGAAATAGTGTGATATTTATACAGCAAATGTTTCTACTTTTTAAAATTTAAACACAATAAACAATGTTATTCCACAATCTCAGTATGGTAGTACATGCTACAGGGGACAGATGTGCTAACTAAAGAAACATATACCACAAGTTAACTGTTGTATTCAAAGTGAATTTAATATTGATTGATCTTTTCTGTTGTGAGCACAAATTAAACAGTAAATCAATATCTGACCATATATTCTGATTTCACATAAACAAGGTATACGCAACATAAAAAATAACTTCCTTTTTGTTTAATTTTCCATACTTTTCTTACAAAATTATAAATATTTTGTTGTACTCTTAATTTTTAATACAAAACAAATGTTGCAAATAAAATTTTATATGAAAAATGAAATGTTACAAGCATGGTGACAACTTCAAACTTTCAACATGAAGGTGTTAAGATTAACTGAAGGCCACACACGTACCGTAAAACAAATAATGTTCAAATTGTTTTCATGTACACTCTTCTAAGGCAAGGAAGCCCCTCAAACAAAAAGGTCTTCAGGCTGAACCTCTTTCACCCACATAAGCTCAGATCACAGACATCATATCATAGTACAACTTCATTTGTTCATCATATTTGGTTGAACTGCTGGAAGAAAATATACAGTATAGTGTTGCTGATTAAGGAAATTGTATTTTAGGCACAAGCAACCTTTCAATACAAACATGCACAAAAAACAACACACAAATGTATCAAACCGTTCACTGCTGTTTATGCTGAATTGGTCTCACTTCTGTTGTTTGAATAAACACATTATTAACTTGTTTAAGAAGTTAGAAAAAAAGCCACAGTCAGAAATTTTAGAACTTGTAATTGGATGTAATTGAATTGCATGTGGGATCCAGTTCGCCACTTAAAAGTTCCAGATAGATCTCTGAATGCACCATAATTCCTTTTTCTAACGAACCACATTTCTAATAAGATCTAAGCAGTTCTGCTCTGTATTTCTAGAAAGAACTAGTAAAAAATCTATCTAAAAATAGTTTGGTGCATAGCAGTAATATAATGTAGAAATCTATATAGTTAACATTTAATACATATGATGATTGAAGATTAAATTCTAAGTCTATGAAATAATATCAAATTATATAAAGTAGCATTTAAATTTGTGAGTGTGGCTTTAAAATGTGTTCTCATGGTAAAATTAACTTGGTGGCCACATGGGTAACTTGTCAATCTTTCTCAAATAACATGTGAAGGCAAGGCATTAAGTCTCCTCCACATTATATAAAGATGTTGGTATTCAAATTACTTATCAAATACCAAATAGGGACTAGAGACAAGCTGCAGAAAACACAGTTGTCTAAAAGACACTATGTTTATGTGTGCAAACATTAGTTTCTGCAGCTAAAAATTGAAAACAAGAGAGAACATAGCCTGACCAGCAGGGAACACTAGTCACAAGCGAAAAAAAAAAAATGTTTGGGACAATATCTCTCTGGAATCATAGAAATGCAACCTACAATCACACACAAGCAGGGTTTTTTTATCCAAGCTTAGAAGCAGCATAAAGAAAAAGAAATCATTAAAAAAATGAATAAAGCACAAAAAGAATGTAACATCGTACCCTCAATCTGAGGACTTAGATTCACCTGCAGAAAAAGAAAACACTCAAAGTGAGCTTGTCTCTGTGGGCAGGAGATCACATACCTTTAAGGTACAAAACTAAATGCTAAATAAAAGAAAAAGGAGCATAGTCGTTGGTCTTACAACAGTATTCAATTCCTCACCTGGACTGCATAGTTTAGGATTTCAACCAGTTCAGTCATTCCGTTAATTTTCCAACAATTTTTTTGAAAACATAAATGTGCAGTGCAAGGAGGATGTGGGACTGAGATTAAATCCTACTACTACTACTAATAATAATAAAACAACTAAGTGTCTATATTTAAATGCCCTATTTGATCATAAGCTACTGCAAGTATCTTATTAAAAAGATAAAGGACAGCTATAAGCCATAAACAGTAGGTCTTTTCAGACACAATACCTGCCTACGCCTAAACTAAGATAGACACAGAAAACCTCCACAGAGAGTGTAACTTGGTACAAGAGTATTCAAAGCATCTGTATGAGTAGATATGTTCCAAAGCTACACACAGACAGTAACACACACATCATACACATGAAAAATGTGTAACCAGCATTTTCAAACATCAGACCTTACTGCTTTGTGTGGGTGCACGTCCAAAAAGGCTCTCATGTAAACGTTTCCAGAACAGTAGGCACAGTCTTTTTTTGTTTTCCACTGCCTCTACGCAGTTTAGGATGTACTAAGGGGACACTGTGTGCACAAACATTTGTTTTGCTGAAGTACATCCTTCAGTCTCACATGTCGCAGGATTAAACTTACAATTCTGAGAGTATCTAATAAACCCCTCCAAAAAATCTAACAGTCTAATATACTATTCACTGCAGCTTCAAGCACAGAATCGGTGTCAGAGAGTTGGACATGACCATGTTCAAATGTCTGAAGCTGTTCAGAGGGATAAAAATGGCCAGAACTATGCTGTGAATGACTGGGAGATGTGGAGTAGTGGGCAGAGTGAAAGTGGTGGTGCTGGCTGCTGCTGCTACTGATGATGTTGGATTGCTTTTTCTTCATGTCTAAGCTGCTTTTACTGAAGGTCTCTTCATGTCCCCCCCCACCCCCTGGATCCTCAAAAGCTGAATATGCGTCTGTCCTATAAGCAGGCTTTATATGGCATTCTGTCCTCTCTTTGTATCCTTGCATGTGTGGTGTGTCTGGGAGAGGGGAAGTCTCCATCAAAACTGGGATCTCCTCATTACAAGGTGAATCCATAGCCTCCAAGTTTGAAGCTAACTTCTTAGGTCCACAGCAGAATTCCTCTAAAAAGCCATCTGCAACACATTACAGAACGGTATGATGCAGTCAACACCATACACGTGTTACATTAAAAAAAAAAAAAAGATTTAAACAGTAAATGCAAATTTTTACCTGGGTCTACAAGTACCGTTCGTTTGTCTTGAGTCAAATTGTTCCGTTCCTCTTGGTTAAATGTCCTGTCAATCATCACTATTTCTGATGAGGGACTGGACCGCTGTGAAAAAATACACATCTGAGGAAGGTTTATAGCTTGTGCTCCTAATAATAGGCAATATTAGTCAATGATGTACTAATTCCTCAACAACAACAAAAAACGTCTCTAGAACAGGATTTTTTTTTTTATATATACTTTAAGAACCTCAAGTTAAACCTACCTCAGCCTCCACCATGAGCAAACGCCTGTATTTGTTTATCATGGACTGTGTTCTCACTACCACTTGTGTGGAAACTGCCTCAAATTCTTCATCCACTGTAAAGAAAAACAGCAACAACAAAAAAAACTTGCATAAAAACTTCTATGGATACAATTTGAGTGTGGATAAAAGTGTAGAAAATTATACCTTTGGCAAAATCATCCTCACAGGGTGGCTCCTCGTGGAACACGTGATAGGGCAGCAATCTGTTGAGGACATCATTCAGTGACGCGAAAGGGGTACGGTCTGGAGACACAACCCCAATATGATCCATCTTTAGCTGCTCAAGAACCCTGTAAAAAGTGGAGTGTAAATAACAATACTTTATTATAATATCAATATAAAAATAGATAATATTTCAAAGTTTGAAAAATAGCAAATGTGTCGTGTCACTCACATTTCTCCTCTGCTTAGCTGCTGATTTGCAGGTCTCTTTAAAGTAGTTAGGAGATGGGATTCCTGGTTGGCAGTTTTTAAACCTGAAAATTTACACATTTTCTTAAAATGTTTAAACTTGACAGTTGACAGAAAAAAGAAAACAAACTGATATGTAAAGCATATACATACCTTTAATATCAAGAAGGTTAGCCAGCTGGGTCTGAGCCTTCTGTTTTGATAATGCGGAATCCTTTTAAATCAGAAAAAAAATGTCTATAGAGTTACTAATAAAAAAAAACTCAAAGAAGGAGAAAAAAAATGTTGGAGGGAAAAGCATGAAATTTAAACAATATCTTACCAGGTTAAATGGTGCTTGTTCTTTTTCAAACTGTAGATCTTGGCCTGCTGAGTGGGAAGAGTTTGTGTTGTTCTGTGCCACAGGTACCAAAAGACGCTGTCCTGGGCTAACAGATATCTGTAGATGAGTCTGGAGAGGCTGGCCTGTGGAGTTTACCATGGTCAGACGATTTTGTGCCTGCAAAGACTGTACAGCTGTTGGAGTAGGTGATGGGTTGGCAGCCCAGACTTTGGCTGTGACACCAGGCCTTTGAGCAACCTGCATAACCCCTGTAGGGGAGGCTTGTCCCATCTGACCTGCATTAATCATACCTTGATTCAGCATCATCTGTCCACCAGCTGCAAAATTCTGCCCAGCAATAATCTGCACAGCTGTATTCTGGTTGGTCAAGATAGAGTATGTAGTAGTGCTAGTTAAGGATGGGTCACCCATGTGAGTGTTGGTTTGAAGCACTTGGCCGTTTACCGCCTGAAGTCCATGAACAGTGCTGCCAGTTGGCAGCAAATACTGCCCCTGGGGAAGATTGGCCTGGACCTGTGGTTGTCCTTGCTGTCCAAATGGAGAATGGACTACAATGCTGGTGGGCTGACTCACTACCTTTACCTGCTGGGTAGTCTGTGGAGTTCCATTGGCTGTGTACGCAACAGTATTAACTGGGTTTGCAACAGTAGTGCTGTGGGATTGGATCCCCAGGTTGCTTATATTGTACATAGTTTGTCCACCTGTCTGGAGAACCTTAGGTTGAATAGGTCTGACTAAAGACTGTGGTACAGGGCCTCTCTGAATGATAATATTTTGAAGCTGTATCGGCCCTTTATTAAAGGGAACAGATATCTGCCCTGGTGTAGAAGGAACGAAAGATGTACCCTGCCCAGCACTGCCCATCACCGTGTTTCCACCAGGCCTCAAGAGAATCTGAGGCCGCTCCAAACTCTTGATAGTCATCATGGAGGGAGTACTTCCATTAAGAGAGCTTAATGAGAGCTGAATGTGTCCTGTTGGTCCATTTGGCAATGGCAGCTGGGGAACTTGCTGAATAAAAGTCTGAGGTTGTGCCCCAGCTACAGGCATTGGAGCCACTAGTCCAGCTCCTGAAACACCTCCAGAAACTAGCTGCTGGTGGAAAGTTGCAGTGGCAGGACACAAAGCTGGTTGAGACTCCAACAATGCTTCTTCGGCCAGAGTCTGCTCTGTGATATCTGCCTCCAATAAAGACTTCTGTAAAATATCAAAAGGTTGGTCCTCACTACCAAGGTCAACCCCACCACTTGGGGAGACGCTACCCTCAAGCTCATCTTCAATAAACTGAAGACTACTGGAGAGTCCAGAATCACCAGCCTCTCCAAACTCTTCCAAATGATTATGGCCATCTTTAAGTCCTTCATTTGAGCCACTCTAAGCAAGAGAAAATACAATGCAATAAATACAAATATTATACAAAAAAATGTTAGCAGTTTATACTGAACTAAATAATTACTGTGATTCTTATAAAAGAAAGCATTCTTACTGTTTCATTTGTGAAAAATGAGGTTGCAGATTCATAGGCTGCATTTGTCAGGTCATCCTCTTCTATCTATTCAAAGAGCACAAAATTCCCTACAATATTATTTAAAATAACGTAAAGGTTTTATTAGCTAATAAATGAAAAATGTTAGGTTAGACCAAAGAAATGTATACTAAATGTATTGATGTCAGACTATTTCAGAAAAAAAAAAAATACTATAAAAAAAACAATCCATATACTGTACATGACCACTGAAAAATATTTATAAGCTTACCGATTTGGTATTGGAGCCATGAAGATAGTCGTTTAGAGCTTGTACATCTCTGTTTACAAAAGAAAATGCATATAAATGCATGCTAGTGAATATTGTCACAGCAAAAAGTTCTTCTTAAAATTAAGCATTAGTAAATCTGACATGCATTATTAATCTTTGTGTGCAATATGAAAAAAAAACTCTATTTACAACAACTTCGTCATTAACTTAACATTATTTTTAAAAATGTGAGAATTCTATGAAGTTTATATATCAATTTACTTTTTATTTTGTTACAATGGCATAGCTATTCATGTTCCTAAATAGCTAGCTATTCCTAATTTTAGTTCAGATCGTATATTATAAAATTTAGAAATAATCAGTAAACTTCAATAATCCAGCTCACCCAATAAAATCCAGAAGACGGCGATCGTCTTCATCATCCATGACACCTAAATTAAGAACAAACACTTATAATTTGTCGTCTTCTTTCCTCGTTAGTATTTATAGTGAGATAGATCCCTTCTACAGTATTTTTCACACTTTGTTTTTTTTTTCTGTTTGTGCAAGAACATGAAATATAGTTCTTTAATATGACATTAATTGTTACATCCAAATGTGTTATCATTGTAGTAAGATTCAACATTTTTGAAGATATACATTTACACTAGTAAGATCTGAATGTATGTGTAGGCCTCAGCATTGAAATGTGAGATATGAGCTTCTGGTAAAGTATGTTTGTCAAAATCAGTCAAGTAAATACCTTAATTGTATAAACAATAATTGTTTGTACTGTTGTTTTTTTTTAAGTATGCTGTTGGTCAAGGGGAAATTGCTGGTAACGTAGGGTGTGTGGATTGTTTAGGGGTCTTTGCACGCTTGTCCTCAGTGTTTTCACACAACACAAAGCAGCAGCTCCTCGTGTGTTTTACTGAGTGTAAAATGGCGGCTGCGACCTGAAACTGCGCCACTCCGCTGCAACCACACACAAAATGTACGGACACCACCATGTTAGATCACTCACAAAACAAACACTGTTCAAATAGTACGGAAATGCGTGCATGTGTGAGAGAGATACGACGACGTGGCATGAAAAAAACACAACACTTGAGGTGATATAAATGACTGGGACTGAAGCACAGCAATGTGTGGGGGGATGGGCAGGGCCGGTTTGATGTTCCCTCAGAAGTGTTTAAACGTTCTTGTTAAATTGTAAATAAAACATGATGCTAATATGTCGCTGACCCACACACATTAAATGAAAGGAAGGCTTAGCAGAATTAATCTATTGATGTAAAACTGGATTACCTATTTTTATATTTTATAGGTTATAATCTTGTTCAACCCCCCTTCATTTTCACATTGACTAACAATAAAATGATTTTATTTATTTATTAATGTTCGTTTGATCACTTTGCTAAGGGCTTTCTGTGCATGTGAGCTGAACAGATCTGTATCCGAGTGGCTTGGCCACTTTGTGTTTTGTGTAATGGCTGCTTCACTTAGTCGTTACACTCGAACAAAATAACACTCGGACAATGTGAATGTAGCCCAGGACTCAGCCAGGCAAATAGATTTATATATTTATAGCCCGATACACACAAACAGCACTTATTTGGTTTGTCACAGTAAGGTTAAAACTGTTTTTTAGACAAACAAGGGAGGAGAAAAGTCTCTTTTCCTTCCTCTCTTTGAAGAAGAAAAAACCCCACAGCCAGCTAGCAGAGCTTTAGCTCTTGGTTTGTTGCAGTCAGGGGGGCGGAAAGGAGACGCAGCAAAAAGCATCAACCCTCGATATACATCCTAATTTAAACTCTGCCACAGGAGGGACTGTTCACTCTCTATCTCCACTCGGATCCGATCTCAAACTCTAAGCTCTGGCGGTTTGTTTTATTTCCCTTTTTTTTTAATTTTTTTTAGCTTAGCCATTCGGCTCGGCGTGGTCTCGACTGTCCACAATGGCAGCTCCGGAAGAAGGTAATGCGATCAAAAAACAAACAGAGCGATAGTCTCTGGGTTTGTGCAGGAACAGACGGAGCTGAGCAGAGGACAGTGGAGAGCGCAGTGTCCTGTGCTTCACTGCTGATCAGGTGGACTCAGCGAGGACAGACACACGGCCACCATGGGACTAGCGAGCACTCGCAGGTTTCATCTGATCGCAATCATTTCGGATGCTCGTCTAAACAAACACGATCTACATTTTCGTTTGCGAAAGGCAGTCAGATAAACCTCATTAAATACTGTTTTAAAATTTTAACACCTAATGTCCTGCCCAGGAGAGAGTGAGCGCTAGCCTGCTACGTTAAGCTTCCCATCCTGTCCACTAACCGCTCCAATTCGACGACAAAACCATAACGAAGAAAGCCGTGTCGAACAATAAATATTTATTTCCATTTGCATAACATAAAGACGACTTTGAAAAAGAGGCAAACCCTTACTCCTGTCTCACTCCTCTTGAAACCCAATATCTCCATTTGGCAACTTTTAATTTGCTCCCCCTCCTCTCCACCTCCTCCTCCTTCTTCTTCTTCTTCTCCCTCTCCCACTCATATTTTTCCCCTCACTGTCCTTGCTCTGTCTCAGATAGATTTTTCTCTCCGTACTCTCACTCTTCCCTCCCCGAAGGAAGGGGTGGAAGGAGGCCGTGTGTGTTTTTTCCTTGAAATTTTTATCACAAAATTATAATACACTCAAAGGGAAACTCACCGTCATGAAAAAGCAGTGCCGTGTCACCGGGGTTTCCTCGCCATCTCTGCACGGGCCGCTGAGGCAGTGTTGCTCCAGCAGAAGGCGCATCTGCAGCCCTGAGGGAAACACCACCACTAACAATACCAGTAACAACCGTAGCCCCAAAACACCACAGTTACTCACAAACAATGTGACACTCTCCACTTTTAACGTAACACTTTATATAAACACATACAGTCTCACATGGCTGACCTTTTAGGTCACAGTGTCACCCGACAATCAGTTCAGACTATAAACGTTTATTCTCAATTGGTTTAATAGCCGTGTTTCAGCGCTAGGGGGCGGAGTGTGGACTGGGACCACACCCAAAACAGCCAATCATTATGAGCTATTGTAATTATTACAGTGCCTCAGTAATATGGCTTACATTAATGGAGCTTGGAAGGTTATTAACAGTTTCACTAAAGTGTCTTGAATGATATTACTGATTAATTGTAATTGTTCTAGTTGTGCTCGTTTTTAAATACTTGAAAAATTATTGAAAAATGATGTGAAAAAATGGTTCACGTTATGTTTTTCTGGATTTATTATTATTATTATTCATTAATACGAATATAATACTGTAACAATGTTTCACAATGACATGCATTCATTTTAAAATGTAATGTTTTATTAATTTATAGTTTACAGTTATTTTTTCCATTTGTATGTATTTCTTAAATTGTTTTACAGTCTTTACTGTCTTACATGTTAATAGTGTTGTATAATCATTTCACTGACAAATAATAAAAGTAATGTCAGGGAAATAAAAACGTGTGATTTGTTTTACTGTCAAAGCTACAAATCTGTTTTTTATCCTAGTATTATTTTTCCCTCTCCATAATTTAGTAATGCAGTGGGGTCTATGTTGAGAAGACAATATGCAGATGTTTAATCCAAAGTCGTGCAAAATAAATAAAATAAAACTCTAAACAGAGCATTATATTAACAAGATGTCTGCATGGTTTTTATAGTCTCCTTGTAACGTAAGAATTTATTGGCACAAAGTAATGTTTCTATCCAAAAGTAAAGAGAAACTACATCTTGGGGAAATACACTCACGAGTCACTTTAATAGGAACACTTCCTTAAAAAAAAAAAAATCTAATCAATTCTTTTTTTATCAGAAGTATTTTCACCAAAAGATTTGTTTTATGAAGATTAATTTAAAACCTCATTATACTGACATCTAGTGGGCAAATTTTGTGTAGCACAAAGAGGATAGCTTGGCATGCACAAACAGAATTAATATGGACAAGTCATTTTTCATACATCATTGACAATTGTTAGTTAAATCTTACTGATTCACTTGGTAACTCAATTATATTTATCCAGTCACTTTTTTGTTGGACGGCCACCCTCACTATCTGAATATAGTAATACATTTTCTGGCCAAAAAGCAGCACACTCCAAGGCCTCATTGTCCACCTTTAGATGTAATAACAGTGCACAGTGTGGTGGTGGATTCATGTGTGAAAATGATTACTCATGCTCACAGAACCACACATTCATAATTTGAATTCTGCAATATACCTGTTCCACAGGGAAGATAAATGTCTATTGATGTGTACCCTGGTCATTCAGTACATTTAGGTCATCAGCTGACTTTGTTTTATTGCCACATAATTGCAGAGTCTAGACCTGACCAACTGATCCAACCCCGATCATAATAACACTGCCAACAGAGGCTTGTTCAGTGGGCGCTATGCCTGATGGCTGCATTGCTTCATGTGCTTTCCTTCTTTCAATAATAAACATCGCTGTGATTTCTATGGTCATTTTGTTACCACCTATCTTTGCTAACCGTTTATGTAATTAAAATTCATGATTGTTTTTCTGACTACATTTCTTTCAAAAAGGGGAAGGGTTAGCACAGTCCTTACAGGTTTTAATAATGTGTTGGCCAGACCTTAAAACAAGCTATATGTTGTATATATGTGTTGGACAGTTCTTAACTCAAGTCCACACACACACACACACACACACACACATACAAGGCTGACAACCATCAATGATGTATAAAATATTTTTAGCAGCTACATGTCCATATACAGTTTAAAAAATGCATGGTGCAAAGGACATGTTTGTGCACACTACTACCATCTCTGAATCTGAACAAGCCTCTAACAATTTATTACAAGTATTAATAACCCTATTTGGAGAACTTACTTCAAAATGTTGCTAAATAGTCATTCTCTTTCTTTGTGGATCCATTCAAATGTAATAACTTTGTAGCAAGTGTCGTCGTGCTACTAGGTTGGTCACGTCGTTTTTGACGTCATATTGGTCACAATGGAAACGACTCAGGCCCCGAAGCGAGCCTTTATCTGGAAACACCCCTTCTGCTCGACACAAGCTTCTGAGTTTCGGAGTGATAGGTAAAAACACAATACCGCTACGCCCTATCTGGTCTGTACAAGATCGCCCATATATTACGTAAGACTGAATTGGCCAATGAAAACACAAATAACAGACGCGTTTCTTTTGGTCCAATCATCTTTCGGTTTATTAGAATACGCCTGTCTCGCGCGTGTGCTCTACTTCCTGGTTGAGCTGGAGGATTTGTTTCAATAAACATGGATGAAATCGCAGCGAACGTGCGCACAAGTGACGCTGTAAAGGTCCCAGAGAGCGTTTTGCGCCGGGATCAGGCGAGACTGGAGGAGTTAGAGCGTCGCAAAAATGTCAAAGAGAGCCAGGAGGTTTCAGAGGAGAAAGTCTGTTACTTCAGGGCAAGTTTTAGCGCGGAGAAGACTGCTATTGAGGAGCTGCTCTCCAGCTGCACACAGACTGACCGGCAGAACGCCACGGAGGTTTTAGAGGAGGCAACAAACATGCTACAGCGCCTCCAAAAGTTCCTGAACGACAGCACGATATTTCTCACAAAGTACGAACTGAGACAGGCGCAGGAATCTCTACAGCAACTGCAAGGCTCCATCGCGGAGAAAAGGGCAGAGGGGATGCCCAAAAAGAAGTTCGCGTTCCGGTCCCGTGGCGCCGGGGCGAGTCAGCAGGCAGCCGTCCCCTCTGCCGGTACTGAAGGGGAACCAAAGGCAGATCCCGGGCAGACCGTGGTGGACTCTGTCGGCAGATCTGAACAGCAGTGCGGCTTCTCAAATGCCCACGACGAAGTTTTAATCAAGAAGTCTGAAGAGATCCAGCAACGCGATGTTCTGTTGTCTCACCTTACGAATTGCAAGGTCAGACTTTACGGCTCACCGAGTACCCTGCATATTAAAAATGTAAGGGGTTGCCAGATCCTCAGTGGGCCTGTGTCCAGTTCGGTTTTTATTGATGAGTGTAAAGACTCCACTCTGGTACTGGCCTGTCAACAGCTGCGCACTCACAACACCACATCCACCCAAATATACCTCCATGTGACTAGTCGAGCAATCATAGAGGACTGCCACGGAGTCTCTTTTGCTCCTTTTAACTGGAAGTATGATCTACTAGAGGATGATTTTCGAGTTTCTGGACTTGACCCCAAACGAAATAATTGGGCCCAGGTGGATGATTTCAACTGGCTTGCTGCTGAAACGCCTTCACCAAACTGGACTGTCCTTCCAGATGATAAGAGGACGACTTGTTGGGACGCTACCGAGCCAGAAGCATGATCTGGCATTTTTATCCTCTTAAAGTGTTGTTGATTAATGGCATTATCAAATTCTAATTATCATGCCTGTACTTAAATATTTTCCTATTTAATGCAATGTCTTATGCCTGCTTGTAAAAATAAACATGGCCATGTTAAATGCATTATGACTTTATTTATTATTCACCCTTCTAGTGTTAAAGGTAACATAGCATTATAATAGTAACTGGTGACGGGATCATAGGCCACCAAGGCTCATCCATGCCTGCAAGGACATAAGCCTAGCCTGTCTGGTCCGATCCTACAGAAAAGCCACTGTAGCAAAAATTGCCGAAAAAAGGCAATACTGGCCATGACAGAAAGGCACCAGAAGACCCAGTGCACCATAGCTCACTGTGCATGTAGTCCAGCAAGAAAAGGAGCTCAAGGTGACCATACGATGCAACGGGTAAACTGTCTGGTCCCCAAAGGCCCCACCCCACAACCTACAGCACCCAAATGATCCACCGCCAACATTTCTGTGCCGAACACCACTCTCCCGAGAGATCCTGCAAAGTCAAACCGGTGGCAAAAGAAGAACCAAAAACCTGTTTAAATGTTAATGATTTTAATGTCATAGCAAATTATTATTATTATGAATGTATAATTCTATAATGTACTTTAGCTAATACTTTTTATGATATTTTAAGAATGTGATACAGTGAGACCTGGATTTCTCGTCATACTCATGTTTATTTTCACACTTTTCACGTTTCAGAATTTGACAGATCATCAAGGAAACCCATCTGACACAAAAAAAATTCTCAAATGAAAGAACCTTTTATAGGTTTCACAAAATTTAAATTCAGTGTTATGATTTTAAATCTGATCTCAAAGTGTATATAAATATATCAACTGTGACATTGTTTGAGCCAGCATGTATACATTACAGTTGTGCTCAAATGTTTTCATACCCTGGGACAATTTGCTAAATATGTACCATTTTTTTAAAAAAGAAAACCTAAGTGAGAAGGCAAAAAACATTTTTTTAATTCTTAGAGGACTTAAGTTTATATGTCAGGCATAACAGAATGGCACAATCATCAAACAAAACATGACAACAATGAAAATGACTAAATAATCCCTGTTTAAAAGATTGCATACCTTTAGGTCTTAATATGGTGTATTGCCCCTTTAGCATCAATGATGGCATGCAGTTTTTTGTAATAATTGTGCATGAGGTCCTTAATTCTCTCAGATGTTATAGCTGCCTGTTCTTCTTGTCAAAATGCCTCCGGTTCCTGTACGTCTTTTTGGTTGTTTTGCATGAACTGCATGTTTGGGATCTCAAAGTGACTCAATGACATTGAGGTCAGGAGAATGTCAAGAATTTTCGCGCTGTAAAATGCAAATTGTCTGCCAGTATTTTCTAATAACATGCATTCATCTTGCCATCAATTTTGACTAACCAGGATACCTATACATTAATAAATCACTTAACAATTACTGTTATATACTGTATATCTTGTCTTTTTTCTTCCATAAATATGTCAAAAGCATCAGTCTTTTTCCAGGGCCTTTCTGCAGGTGGTGAGATCAGTGAAACAACTCACTCACTCATTGTCTATACAGTACCACTTTATCCTGTATGCACACTTGCAGAGGGCCTGGACCCTATCCCAGAAGACTTAGGGCATGAGGTGGGGTACGCCCTGAACGAGGTGCCAATCCGTTACAGGGCACTCAGTGAAACCATTTTCTTCATTTTCCATCTCCAGCGTTATAAAAAAAAAAAAGCTAATATTGATAGAATCAGGGCATGTTTAAACATGGGAAAAACACCTGATGATTGAATAGTTCTTGGAAGAGGGACATATTGACAACTTGCAATATGAAAATGTGATGTATCAGTGCCATTCCAGTGACTCCATGGAATCACACATACAGTATATTAACACATTAACATAACATGATGTATTTGTTGCGCACATTGATAAACATATTTTAATGTAAATACTAATGTGCATTAAATGTTGATACAAGGTGTTTTTATATTTAAAAACCCTCTTAATCCATTGTGGAATACAGTAGATTTACCAAGTTGCTGGAAACACTCCCTTAAGATTTTGGTCTATGATACCAACCTCCCCTCCAACCACATCTCAAAGGTGCTTTACTGGATTAAGATCTGTGATTGTGGAGGTCACAGTGAACTGTCATGTTTTAGAATCCAATTTGTAACAGGATGCGTTATTCTGTGGTCATAACGTGGACGTGGTCATCAACAGTTTCCTGATCTTAGCTGACAGGAGTGACAGAAATAGAGCAGTTTAAGTTCTGCTCCCCTGGTGACTTTTGAGCATTGCTTGTGAGATCACATGATGAATAAAACCAATCAGGTACTACAACAGCAACTTACTGGTTGGCAGATCTGCTGGCGGAGGATTTCTGTAAGCGGGATAACCTGATTACTGGTTTAGCGTGACGTAAAAATACTCATTGAGGTACCTAGTCTGGAGAACGGGCGTTTACTGTAGTTGAGGAAGGAATCTATTTGTAGAGTAAAAAGGAAAAAAAAGATGACTTTTATTCCATCTGAATTTCTGACATGGAAACATCTGGAGTGGATTTTAAATTGGTGTTTAAAGATTTACATCTACAACATATCAAACAGTGGATCTAAATACTGTTGGTAGAGGACAGTGTAAATTACAGGTGAACAAATAGACATTTTAAAGTATCTCTCTTTATAGATATTAGGACCAAAAGATGGCTCTTGGTAAAGTGAAGTTTGACTTAAAAAAACGGGTAAAGTTGGCCCAGACGCTATGGCTTGTGTATTGGCTGTCTATCATTGCTGGAGTGCTTGTCTTTAGCATGGGTCTTTTTTTCAAAATTGAACTGCGAAAGCGAAGTGAGCTCATGGACGACAAGGAAAGTCACTTTGTGCCCAACCTTGTAATTGGTATTGGACTCTTAGCGTGTGGCATTAGTGCCTTTGGTGGCAAGATCTGCTATGACTCGTTGGATTCCTCCAAGTTCACAAGGTGGAAGACAATTATAAAGCCATTCCTTATCTTCTGTTTGATCTTTAATGCTATCCTTTTCTTTACTGCACTTTTGTGCTTCACCATGCGCATACCACTACAATTTACCCTTGCCGAAGGCCTGAAAAATGGTATGAAATATTACAAGGACACAGATGTTCCTGGTCGCTGCTACATGAAGAGAACTCTGGACCTAATGCAGATGGAGTTTCGTTGTTGTGGAAACAATAACTACAAAGACTGGTTTGAGATCCAATGGATTAGCAATCGCTACTTGGACTTCAGCTCAAAAGAGGTCAAAGAGTGAGTGTTTGTTTTTAAAATTTTGAGACTCAAATGTTCATAAATAGTGTAGAATGATATTTGTTGATATCTGCAGCTGAAGTGTTGTATATTGAATGAAATTTTTGATCAGCCTAAACATAAGTAAATATTTCATTTAGCTTCAATAATATCCTTTTTAAAAGTATTTTTTACTGTTCATTCGTCGTAGTTGAAGTTGTTTTAAGTTGTTAGTGAGTTGACAGTGTGCATGAATGATGTCAAGTGTGTAAGCTAGTTCAGACTTAGTTGATAATCTTCTTGAATCACACTTTGACGTCTTTCAGAGCTTAATGTCCTTTTCAATCACTTTGAGACTAGTTTGACTGGCTGGAAATAGATCAGGGAGCAACATTAATTCAAAATGTTGCTGAGGTTATGATCATGTTTTGATATAATGACAGTTGATATTTCATGATCAGTACCAAAAATATTTTCAAAAATATGTTGTCAGATACTTATTTATATACATGTGTAATTTTACACTTGTTTATCCAGTTTTATTTTAAAAGTTTACATTTTAAAAAGGAAAAAAATACTAATTTATATTTATGGCATTTGGTAGATTTCTGATCCAGAGTGACTTATGTTTAGTTCATTACACATCTGAGCAGTTCAGGGGTAAGAGCCTTACAGAATAATGGCAGCCTGGTTGTGAGGATTGAACCTGTTAATTTTCGAGGAGTAATAGTACAACATCTTAACCACTAAGTTACCCCTCCCTCTATATAACCTTTTCAGGCAGTTTTGTGATGTCAATACATCTCATACCATACTGGTTTTCTTGTCTATAGCCGAATCAGCAGCAATGTTGACGGACAATATTTGTTGGATGGAGTCCCCTTCAGCTGCTGTAATCCCAGCTCCCCAAGGCCCTGCATTCACTACCAAGTCACAAACAACTCTGCTCACTACAGTTATGACCATCATACTGAAGAACTCAACATATGGACACGTGGCTGCAGAGATGCTCTAGTTTTCTACTATGGAGGACTGATGAACACTATTGGTGGACTAGTGTTTCTGCTTACTATTCTCGAGGTATGTTTTTAAATGTACTACGTTTTAAAATGACAGACCTTAATGGTCGTTAATGTAGACCTTTAATTTATCAACACAAAACCATATCACTCACATGCAGTATACCGCTTTTCCTTTTCATTAATTGTTGTCCAATTTTCTGATTTCGCTGGTGATTATTTTATAGTGGATATTTTCCTTTTACTTTCTCCTGCCTCAGGTTGCTGTGATGATCGGACTGCAGTATGTGAACACGTCTCTGTCTACACTAGTAAACCCAGAAGACCCTGAGAGTGAAAGTGAGGGATGGGTACTGGAGAAGACAGTCAAGGAAACCTTCACAGACCTCATAGATAAAATAAAGGCAATGGGAAAAAGCAATCAGGTGGAAGAGGGGGTGGAAGTACAGGCAGTTTCTACAGTCAGCTGAATATACTATGCTTATTAAACATTGACTACTTCATTGCCATCAAAGTAAAACCTACCTATCTGAGAGTATACAACATGAAAATTGAGTCAGATTTTTATTTGAAAAATAAAGCCACTTATGAAAGAAAAATGAATCCAAATCCTGTTGGAAATTTTGTGGGAGCTGTTATCTGAAACCAATTTGATTTTTATGTTTTGCTTCCTTTGCTCCCTATATATTTTAACAAAAATTACATATTAGGCCAGAATTAATTAAAAACTTACCCAGTTATCTTATATATAACAAATAATACTAACAAACCATAAAAGACATACCTCATTTGCTAAAACAACAACAATACACAATTCAAAAAGCAAGCATACAAACAAATCAAGTACCTTTGCAATTTTATTCATCATAGAGGTCTCTCTGATATATTTGTATGATCTTTTTAAATGAGAGTTTCCCTCCTGTAGCTCTTCACCAGCTTCCATCATGTTTCTGGTTTAACTGCTTAAGCAATTTTGGTTTGTGTTAGAGTGTATCTTAGAAGATGTACAGAGATTACAAATATAATCAAAATAAATGGATTTACAAAATGTTCAGGACTGAGTTTCCCAAAAGGCATCATTTTAACTGGAAGAGAGAGGGTTTAATTTTGATGCTCTTTCTATCACATTTCTGCTGTGATGCTTTTGGGAAAGGGATCATGCTACAAGTTGCATGGTGACGAACAGTTCAGCAGGATGCTATAGAAATGGCGGCAAAAACTCTGAACCTGGATTGTTGTCCCCATACTTGTATTCTTTGATTTTTTTTGTTTTTATTTATTTTTTTGTTTCTCTGGGAGCCGTGGCTCTGACAAGCATTTTCTCTTTTCTTTATAAATAGTTTAGTGTTCTAAGTATATAAGTGAAAAAGGTTTGACCAAAAATTCATTTAAATATTAGGTAGTATTTATATGTTTTACATGTTGCTGTAAATAAAATGTACTATAGCAAACCCTGACAAGTGGATTATGATTATATTGACCTCTTTTAAGACATAGATTTAGTGCAGTTTGCCAGGAACTTTGCAGAAGGTATGCTTACGTCTTCGGATTAGTGTGTATAAAAAATTATACACAAAGGAATGTTGCGCTTGGGTGCAATCAGGTACAAGTTTATCGTTTCAAATGAGGACTTTGAAAGGAGATTTGAATGAAGTAAAACCTATTACGTTAAACTAATCAAAGGAACCCCATTATTAAAGAGACCCTCTGGTGACAATTGTTAACTTGGTGGGATTTACTTATGCTGTATACACTTTATGGACAAAATTATTTGGTCAAACCTGCAATGGCTTATGGAGTTGGTCCCCCTTTTGCAGCTATAACAGCTTCCACTCTTCTTGAAAGGCTGTCCACAAGATTTCTGAGTGTTTCTGTGGGAATTTGTGCCCATTTATTCTATAGAGCATTTATGAGATCAGTCACTGATGCTGGACAGAAAAACCTGACTCCATTTCAGTTCATCCTAAAGTTGCTTGATGGCTTTGAGGTCAGGGCTCTGTGTGGGCCAGTCAAGTTCTTCCACACGGAACTCATCAAACCATGTCTTTACAGACCTTGCTTTGTCATGTTGGAATAAAAAAGCACCCCACCCCCAAAAACTGTTGCCACAAAATTGGAAGCATAGGACTGTCCACGTCATATCCAACAGTCATTTGGAATAGAAAAGGGCCTTCCCCAATCTGTTGCCACAAACTTGGAAGCATAGGATTGTCCAAGATGTCTTGGTTTGGCTAAAGCATTAAGATTTTCCTTCACTGGAGATAAGGGGCCTGGTTGAATAAATTTTTTTTTACAGATTTGGCTAAATACTTTTGTCCATATAGTGTACATATGTATACTGTACATTAGGCAGGGCTGGGCAGGGTGCCAATCCATTGCAGGGCACACACTACCGGTAATTTGGGAACACCAATAAACCTAATTTACAGGTCTCAGAACTTAGAGAAAACCCACCAAGCATGGGGAGAACATGCAAACTACATGCATACAGAGAGGGGAATCGAGCCTGGCCGGGAATCGAACATGGGCCCTGGAAGTATATGGCAACAGTGCTAACCACATTAGGCAACCTAATTTGCTAACAATAGAAAGGAAACCCTCAGGAAAAATTAACATGGACAGTAGAAAGGAAGCCAACTTTGCTGCTAAAGCCGATAAAAAACAGTAAGCAGCTTTATGGTGCAGACAGCTTAGCCTTCTGGCAGTTGATCTGAAGAAGTGATCTGAAGATCTATTGTCCGCTGCATAAAAACATGGTAAATCACGTTGCATGTCATAGTTAGATTAGTGACAGAAAAATTATATTTCACATTTAATGGCATAATTTACAAAGTACATAACTGTTCTATAAGCTCCTGAAGCTTTAATGGAAGTCAATGAGTGTTATTTTGAAACTCAGAGCATGAAGCAAAGCGGTCACCAGCTTCATTTTGAAAGGGAAAGAATCAGACAATTGCACTGCTGAATGTAGAAGAGAAGATTATTTTAATTGTGGTGGCAAAATACATGCATGAAAAAGTATCTCCAGGCAAATAATTACATCAACCCAGGTTGCCAAAAGGGTTTACTTCTATCCTTCTATCCTTCTGAGAATCTTCTCCCCACAAATGCATCACTTTCACCTTTAACATCTTCCACATATCACTAGTTATCAAAATCCTAATAAAAAACAACATCCATGTATGCTAAACAACAATAGATACCTTGAAGACTATAACATGTTGGTAAAAGCTGAGCAACAACAGTGATTGCTCCATTTCTCCTATACTTTTCACAGCAGCTCTTAAGATTTTTGTAGCTGGTGGAAGATAGATGCTTCAAGGAGTCAGATCCCAGTGAGGATAAGGACTCTTGGTCCTACAGTCTACATGGATGATGTTACCACCCTCCCTCAGACAGTAGCTTCTACCTGGTCTAGATGAACAACAGGAGGCAAACATGATGACATCTCCTTTTAAATTAGTGGCCAGAAAATTCCACTTTTGTTGGATGAACATGTTCAGAGCCTTGGAAGATACTACAGTACATTGTTGACCTGTCCACAAAAAACATGGCTACTTTACAGATAAACGCAAAGGTCAATTTTGTTTCAAGTGTACATGATAACTTTAATTCTTAGTGATCCTGACAGCCTGACAAAGAGATGAGATGAGTTGTACAGCACAGATGAAACAATAATACTAGAGTTAGAATTGGAAATACTGGAATTACCAGTATGATATTCAAAATAGGGGAGCATAATACAGACAAGTGCAATAGCTGTGGGCAAGTTGAGACATTAAAACATATCATGTTACATTGTCAAAGTATGAAGCGGTAAAGAAAGAATAACATTCGAAACCTAGGAATGATTAAAAACTACAATCTAATTAGACATGACAGTAATCAGTTTTTGCTCCGGTTTCCTGCCACATTCCAAAGACATGCAGATTAGGCTAACTGCTAAAAAGCTAAAAGTGGTATAGACGATGAGTGAGTAAGTCATCAGTTTTTGTTTCAGTTTCTTAGGATGCCATTGAAAGTATATGACAGTCTTTTAGAATACTGTATAATAAAATCTGATCCACGCTCCTTACCAATTGGTGGCGGAAATGCACCAGTTCAGTGTTGGCCAACCACTAATAAACACCACAAGTACGAGATGGAGGAGGAAGCAGAAAAAAGATGTAAAGAATATGCATTGAAAGCATTGAATCGAATCTATTACACTTCACGAGGTACCTGTTTGACAAGTTTACATTAGCATCAGAGCGATACTGTTGTTAAAGAGACATCAATCTCTTCACATTAAATAAATATTATCATTTCCCTTGCTATATTTATGCCATAACTTGTTTATGAAGCCAGTTTGATTTACCTGCTATGTTTGGTAAAACTAGAACTATACATCTGCATTTGCTGTTCAGGTAACAAACAGATGTGCTTTTCTGTTTCACGAGTTCTTGTGTTACTATTTGGGAAAAATTTGGGAAACAAAGGCTTCATAAATTATCAAACTATTAGGTCACTGAGTCCTTCATAAGGGACACTTTTACTCACTCACTCATCGTCTATACCGCTTTGTCCTGTGTACAGGGTCTGTGTATAGGCTGATGGACATGGTGCCAATCCATTGCAGGGTACACAAACATACACTACAGGGCACTCTGGGAATGCCAATTAGCCTAATCTGCTTGTCTGTAGACTATGGGGGGACACCGGAGTAGTACCTACCAAGCACAGGAAGAACATGCAAACTCCATGCACACAGGGTCAAACCCAGACCCGAGAGGTGCAGGGCCACAGTATTGCCCACTAGGCCACCATGCTGCCACACCTTTACTCATTTATGCAATTGTTTAATCCATCACAATAAACAGTGGTGTATAATACCATGCAGTTTAGACCAGCAGGTTTGGGTCATGTTTGAATCAACCATCAGAATGAGGGGAAATTTTATTTGAACCATGGCCTAGTTTGAGTAATTCTGTAACTGCTGACCTATTTGGCCTTTCACATATAGTCCCTAGAGTTATGTCAGATTGATTACAAAAGCACAGTTCTCTGAGTGAAATATTCTTTTGTGGACAATTAAACTGTAATTAATGCACATAAATTCTATTATTATAAATTAAGTCTCCTTTGCACACAACCATGGTGTCTTTGTCTTTTTTGTGTTTTGTGTTTGTGTTTGTTTTTTCATTTGCCAGGCTGGGAATTTTTAAATACAGAAAAAAATAAAATAAAATTGAGACAATGTCCGGGAGACCAGCATCACAGGAGATACCCATCAAGTGTAATGACTTTGGAGTAGTCTCTGTGCAGAAGTTTATTCTGGACAGGGCTGAAGGGAAAGAAAATCTGGACATTGTATAAATTTTTTCAGTCACCTTTAGAGAACTAAATATGGTAAAGCATGAAAACCTCAGTCTGATGAAACTTCTCCATAACTTTTCCCCAGAAATTACAGAACTGCAAATGTATAACTGGGACCCCTACAGAGCAACGTTTATTTTTGATGGTCTTGATGAGTGTCGATTTCCTCTAAATTTCCATAACAATAAAGTATTGTCTGATATGACAGAATATGCCTCAGTGTGTTCTTAACGAACCTCATCAAGTGATATCTGCTTCGCACTGATCTCCTCTGGATAACCTCTGGACGAGGAGCAGCCAGTCAGATCCCTCATGAACATGTGACTTAGATCCTCTGAAGACCGGAGAGAGGATCCTTGCACTGGGGAAACTGACTTTTTAACAGTTGGAAAAAGGTGACCTGGTCTTCTACGAGGAAGACCTCAAAGAATGTGGCATTGATGTCAAAGAAGTATTCAGTACTCAGTTGTATGCACTCAAATCTTCAGAGAAGAGTTTTGCCTTCACTTGAGAAAGGTGTTCAGCTTTGTGCATCTGAGTGGTCAGGAGTTTCTTGCTGCTTTATATGTTTTTCTCTCCCTTATTAACAAAAGTCTAACAAATCAACAAACTACTCATCTGTTCGAGCTTCTCAGTAAACCGTGTCTGGATCCCTCAGGAGTGAGGAGGCCTTACACAGTAAGACTGGACACCTGGACCTTTTTCTTCGCTTTCTTCTGGGTCAGTCTCTGGAGTCCAGAGTCGAATTACTAAAGGAGAAGATCAGAGAAAATAATTCTTTAGAGAAATCTATTAATCTGTTCCATTGTTTAAATGAATTGAATGATCACTCTCTATTGCAGGAAGTCCAGACTTACCTGAACAGAGAAAAAGTCTATTGTCTCCATGGAATCAGACTCTCTCCTTCTTAGTGGTCAGCTCTGGTGTTTGTAGTACTAACTCAGAACTCAGAAGTTGAGTTAGATGTGTTCAATTTGCATAAATATTACCCATCAGAGTAGTGTCTTCTAAGACTACTGCCTGTGGTCAAATCATCCAGAAAAGTTTTGTGAGTAATTTCATTCATAAGTATACTTCTACTGTGTTTATTTTTATGAACCACTGAATTACCCTATTTGATTTAATATTGTTTATAGTTTCTCTTATCATCTTTAAAGAAATCCCACAACTGAGAGAATGGATGAATCAGGAGCAAAGCTGCTTTCTAATTAACGGAAGGATCCTCAATTTAAACTGGAGAAACTAGAGTGAGTTACTGACTTCCTGTTTACACGTACAAATAAAAATCTAATCATTAAACTTGAGCACAAAAACCTGAAAGGTAAAAACATAACAGTTTCTAATCCAAATGGTAAAATATTCCTACCTTTATATATTGCTAAGTTTTTTTCAAAATTAATTACTTGCCTATACCAATACTTGACCAAAGAATAAGTAAGAGTAACCTTACCCAGTGGTTTTCAAAACCCCCTCAGGGGTTTGTAACACATCGCCCCCATCCATCCATCCATCCATCTAGAAACCTCTATGGTCCAACTAGGGACCTTTGTACATCCGGTCAACATTCACTATTAAAGGTGTGCCCGTAGTGTGTGAATGTGCACACTACGGGCACACCTTTAATAGTGAATGTTGAATGTTGATTGAGCATATTTTGGAACGCCAATTACCCTAAACTGCATCACTATGGGCGGAAACCAGAGAACCTGGAGGAAACCCACCAAGCACGGAGAGAACATGCCAACTCCATGAACACATTATTTATCAAAAGAAGCCATACTGTACTCCATTATAGAATATATGTTGTTAAATTATTATTTAGTTCTTATAGTTCTTAGCATGGTTGACTGGCTACTACATGCAAATGAAACTTTAAAACAAGTAGCTTTGTACTGTAATAATGTTTGTTAAATCATTGTTCCATTGATGGAACATTCAGGGTTAGAAAGCTCTAGTTGTCTAATATATGCACAAAATATTATTAAAATGATGTTAATGGAATAAATCTGTATCAAGTCGGAACATTTTATTTAGCTATATTTGTCAAATGTATTTATTGGCCACGAGTGCATGAGTGTGTTCAGGCTTGTTGTCAATGATAACACTCACTCATCGTCTATACCGCTTTATCCTGTATACAGAGTTGCAGGGGGCCTGGAGCCTATCCCAGGAAGCTTAGGGCATGAGGCGGGGTACACCCTGAATAGGGTGCTAATCTATTGTAGGGCACACACACACTCACACACTATGGGCAATTTTGGGAATGACAAATTACCCTGATCTGCCTGTTTTTGGACTGTGGGGGGGACCCAGAGGAAACCCACTAATCAATGTGTGTGTGTACGTACTTATATATAAATGTTTAGGTGGATGAAGCTTTAATGCGTTTGTATCAGGTGGCATCCATCAATTTCAGGATGGATATTTCTAGCTGAGTAAACATGTACATCAGCTGCCATTCCACAGGGTGGTAGTGTTCCCATGGTTTTAGCATGACAGATGGAACTATTAAGAAAAGACAACATAACACGCAATAATAAACTCTAAGATAATTGATATGGCTAGACAATAATTCATCTTTTTAAATATTTATGCAAACATGCCATTCCTGCCTAAATACACTTACTAATTATACAGATTATCCTCATGCTTCAGAAGAGAGAAAGAGAGATTGTTTGGCAAGTGTAGAATGTAGATGTGTGATTTTGAGGATAAACTTGCAGCGATGGCTCTGATTAGAGTGCTGAATCTGACTCAAAGTGCAGCACAAAACAGCTGGAGTGAATACTTCATGGGAATACTTCACTAAATCATTTACAACTGGACTGCTTCCACGTGCAGTACTGCTTATTTTGCAATAATCAGGAGACCAGAGTATCATTAGAGCAGAGGTGACCCCAGTTCAGACTACTTTTTGCCAGAATTGCTCGATTGTCACTACATCGAGTATGCTACAAATTTGTCCATGTCTATTTATTCCAAGTTTTCAAGTTTTCAGTGTGTTTGCCTCTACAGATTAAAAATGACTGAAATTGTGTAAAACCTGGGGCATTAGGTAAAACAGTCAGTTGCTTCAGGAAAAAAATACCTCACATAGACATAAAAGATACAAGTTCAAGTCTGTCTCAGGGATCAGTCAAGTGGAGAAACAATGGCTAAATGTTTGAAGAGCAATGTTTCCTCCCTGGAGGGTGACTTTGTGTGAATGCCAGTGAGATTTGTTATCTGTGTTGAGAAAAAAAAAGTGTGTTATAATCAGCTTCCAGCTAAGCAAGCAAACACACATAAACACACACATGCACACACACACACAGTCTATAGTCATACCTCCTTCAATCAATCCCAGTGGCAGGTTATATGTCCTATTTCTCAGGTGGCAATTTAGGTTGTCAAGAAAACTATTTCTGTTTGTGTTCAATGGATTGAGAAAGAAAGAATTGTTGGATGGCAGATGGGTGACAACTACAAATGTCTCCTAAGACAAGCAAGGAAATATCTATTTCAGGGAGATAGCCGGCACTGATATGATTGAGTTATATTTATGTAAAACATACAAAGCTCATGGCAGCGGTGCTGCTGGTGGACTCAGTTTTTCCCACACTGATTTTTTTTTTATTTTTATATAAGATGGACAATTTCATACATATCAAAAAGCAACGTATTTATCTGAAAATGAATTTCCTGATTTTTTTTCCCCCTGAGAGAGTGCTGAGAGAGTGGAGTGCTGTAGGGTGAGTGACAGAAAAAAAGTATTTTGATGAAGATAAAAACAGAAGACATGCAGCCCATAGCTAGAAGCATTAATAAGAAATATTGATTTGCTCTCTATCGTAGATCTCCACTGAGTCTTATTAGTATGAGTTACAACAGTACTTGTGCAGAGCTTTGCAGCAGTATACAGTATGTGAATGTGTGTGTTGCTGTCCCACGTGGATGTTCTTAGTAGTCTGCGCACATCCTTTGCACCTTTGCAATCCTTACTATTCAAAACTGTTATCGAATTTAGTTTTAAAATGCAGGAATGTTTGTATAATGTGTTTTTAAAATGTGTGATGACCCAACCTTTTTGAGTTCAAGCCAAGTAGGCACAAATACTGGAACTGTACCAAGGCAAAGTGATGACAGAAAGCCAAAGGAGCCATCAACAGCCATCTATTGTGGTCATCAGACACAAATCACATGCATTCCCTGTCTCTGACCTTCCCTCACCATAGTCAGAGCATGCCTTGTCTCTCGGAGACAGTGTGTCCTTCTCAAATGTACCATTGTTTGGACAGTGTAAGAACAATGGCCCTCCTCCACCCAGAGATACCCTCCATACCAGCTGGTAGTGACGAACCATATCGCCACCCTTACAGCGCTCGGACGCCCATACACCCTGCAGGCACATAAGACTGCTGTTGTCCATAGCTGGTCAATGCACACTTGGATCAATTGTTCGAATAGTAGCACTGCGTGCTGCAAAGCTTGTTCTGGGGGAGGACAGCAGCCATAATGAATATTCACATTGCTGCATATTTGTTCTGGGTGACACAAAAGAAGTACACACTAAGACGAAGTTGGATTGGGCAAAAGGCTGAGTGAACAAATAGTCATGTAGAAGCATGGGCATGTATATAATGAGAGGAACAGTGTCTTACAGTATAGTCTAACAGAGTATAGAGAATGGTATTTATGCATTAATGTTAAATGCATTAGGATCTTGTGTCATTAGATTACAAATACAGAATCAATGAATATATGAGCACTAGTTAAAAGACACAGCATTCATATGGATAAAAACCTGAACAGGGTTTCCCTTGTACTGCAGCATACTGAAAGTTACATACTGGAAATTGTTCATGAAACTGATTAGCTTCAAATAATGAAGTTGTTTTTATAAGCTAATCTCTGACATAATACAACACCTCCACACATTAATGCATTAATACACGTAAGATTAACACATCGCCATACAATCATTCACAATGATGAAGTGTAGAATTTTCATACTCTTCATAGTTTTCTTCTAGTTTAATAGCAAAATTCTTACATGTTCTCTCTTGGATTAAAGTATAGGAATTTAAAAAAATCCAATTAAAACCAATGACTCTTAACGTCTAAAGTTTGTTGGGTAAGTCAGGGTTATCGTGATTCAAAAGTCATCACAATAATGTAAAAATACCATGCCATATTTAAACAAAATCCTGCACCTAAATGTTTTTTTTTTTTTTTTAAATTAAAATGTCTTTCTTATTCCACGAGCAATAATGAACAATCCATCAACAATTTCTATCAGAATTTACAACTGCAAACATTGTAAGCTGGGTGAATAATGTTTATTTCAATAATGTTTTCTATGGCATCATCTTCATCAGTTTCATGCATGTCAGGGCCGCGGTTGGTCTGGAGCCTACCCTGGAGTACTGGGCGTATTTTAACCTGAATGCGATGCCAGTCTATGGCAAAAAAAACAAACAAAAACACACACATTTATATAAACATTTATAACATTTATTCAGTGCAACTTAGCAAATCCACCCAGACATTTATCATTTAACATTAACATTTTTACCACATTTATGATTCTATTGCAACAACAACAACTACTTCTACTACTACTACTACTACTACTAATAATAATAATAAACAATTTAACATCATCAGCAACAATACAACCAATCAATATGCCAGTAGTTACATTTCATTTATATTCAAAAAAGTGAACATGAGAAATAGAAGAACCAAACTTTCATGATTTAATACCTTCTAAAACACTGTTCCAGTTTTCTTTTACACACATACACTGTGTTTTTTTTCCAATCATGATCTCAGCATCTCTAATGTTTATGTCCATCTCTTTATGGAAATAGGTTTCCAAAAAAGTTCTGTTTGTAAGTATTATGATTAATGTTGGACAGCACTGTGGTCTCTCACATTCGATTCCCAGCTCAGGTCTGTGTGTCTGGGGAGTTTGCATGTTCTCCCTGTGCTTGGTGGTTTGCTCCAAAAAGTCCTGTTTCCTCCCACAATCCGAAAGACATCCCCTTTAGAATATTCCCCATATCGTGTGAGTATTTATGTTCTCGGCACCCCTTTCAGGGTGTACCCCAAGTCCCCTGGGATAGGCTCCAGGCCCCCCACAACCTTGTACAGAATAAGCATCATAGAGCGTGAGTGAGTGATTAATGTCGTTTATATTATACTGTATTATATTATAAAATTTTTATGTTGAAATGTTTGCTGATTGTTACAGATTGCTCATATTACTCTGCTTCTCCATACCGCATTTCGGTGCATGGTGAAATGAATCCTATAGTCAGGGGGTTTATTAACTCAAGGAGGTACATGAGATCAGTGTACTGTAGCATGAGAGAATTTGACTCTAACAGATGGTCATTACGTATTGGAACCTAGAGATATTTCCTTCAACAAGCATGTGTAATGTGTAACACCCTTCTGTAGAGAGGGAGCATGTGCCAGACCTGCACTGAGCCTTGGATTAATCTTTTGATTCTGAGAACAGCCATATGTTCGGGGCTCTGTTGTTTCAAAGTGGATAACCCTAAAAACAATACAACATACCAAAATATACCAAAAAAAAACAAAAAAGTTTACAGACCAACACACAATAATTCCTGATAATACTTTATATAACTAGCTTTCCTTTAGGCCAGTAATGTAATAGCTAAATAACAAATGATATACTATTACAAGCTTGATAGGGGGAACATGTAGTTTCTGAATGGTCTTCATTTATTTAAGAGTTGCTCTTTACATCAACCTATGTCATGTTGTGAAAGTATATATTTTTGTTAATTGCTGAATCTCATTGATATGGGACTAATATAGTATTTTTGATTATATTTTGTTTAAACAAACTGTCTTTGACATTACAGATTTAATTTAGTGACAGGAGGAAAGACAAATGAGTTGATCCAATGACATATGTGCTTGTTACTTTAAAAAAGAAAATCCATTTCGCCACTAAGGAGGTGAAGTATGTGCTGAACAACACTGTAAAATTACCAGGAGAAACTTTTATCACTCCCTACAGCTATTACTGTAGCTAATTGTTACAGACAATTTAACACCGGTGGTTTGTTTGGAATAGATACATAGCAGCTTCGGGAACACGAAATCTGTGTTTCTTTCATTGCACTGCAATTTAGGTGTTTGTGATCAGGTTGCCTGCCAGTAATGACATTACCATAGCCACAGAGCCACACCTACAGCACTGGATTATCCATGACAGAATGAATCAGCCTCTTGAACATGTTGAAGATGTGTTGATATAATCTTACCATTCTTGAAGAACACTTGGGATGAATAGATGCATTATTTGTGAATCATACTAAAAATATATATTTTTTTAAAACGCCCAAACTGAACCTCACACACTCACACGTATGCTCACACATTATTATTATTATTTAATTATTATGACGATCTTTTTCCACCAGTAATTTTTTTTCCACTTAAATTGTATCTGTCTTAGTATTTCATCATATTTTTTTTATTTAGCAAAAATGTGCAGTTCTTGCATAAGAAACTAATTGGTAACAAAGTTATAAAGCTTTTATGCAGCTTAATGCACTTAACTTTCTCTAATTTCTTAACTTTCTCTAAATTTGTAAATCACATCAGAAACACATACAATATATATATATATATATATATATATATATATATATATATATTAACCGTGTTTTCAAAAGTTACATAATTGTTTCTGCCATCAAATGAATGTAATCTTGTAAATCCAGAGTAAGTCTATACCTCTGGTATCCGTTCTTCCACAAATACCAATATAGAGACTTCACGTGATCTAAACGCTTTCTAATCAGTTTTTATCCTCCAGTGGAAAAAGCAAGCAATCTACCAGGCCTCTCTCCCTGATGGACATTGTTGTGTGTTGTCACACTTTCCCAGCCCCCTGTTAACAGCCATCTGTCTCTCATTTGGATTTGTGACAAGGGCACTGAGACCTTGAGGCATGTGTGACATGAAGCAGAGGTGAGGTGCTACATTTGGGGGGAGGTTTACAAACAGCTAAGTATAGAACCCCTGTCCTCTCCTTCCCAGTGGCCATTAAAATATAATGAACTTCCCTATCACCAATACATCACCAGTAACTGTTGTCACATTGGCAACACTTCACTGCACAACTACTTAAATCCCCATGTAAATAAAGTTAACACTGAATGAGACAAGAGAGTTAATATAAATTCAAATGACTTAAGTGCTATTTAGGCACTTAAACCAAGAACTCAGAACAAAAAGATTACTGTGTGCTACTAATCCGAATGCCTCATCAACTTCTGAATGTCTGAGATTTAGCTACTGGAGATACAGGCGGAGCTTGCATTTATGCACCTTTAATTTTTTTTTTATAAAAATGGTCATAATGTAAACTGATGACTTTAAATTAGTTTTGGAAACTCAGTTCTATTTGGCCTCATCAATTTATCCATGACTGTGTCAGATGTATGTGTATATTATGTATAGTCTAAAATTATTCCAAGTGAAATAGGACACATTAATGGTGTAATAAAAAGTAGAAGTGATTTTTTTTTTTCATTTGCACCAGTAGGCATGTTGAATCCTTTTCATACACTATAAATGGCTATTCTAACCTTTTAGCATTTAATGAACTCATTCATTTTAGCAATCACTTTGGGGCACTAGTGCTTTTCTTGACCTTTTCATTTTGTCAGAGTAAAAAAAAAAAAAAAGGAGAAATGGTCTGTGTGGACTTATAGTTGCAGGGCATGATTATGAGTCTATTCCAGGGTGGTATGTTGAGGGGCCTGTGGGTTCGTCTCTGCTCACACTGCCTCTCAGCTTAATGTTCAGTGCACTTAAATTCTCTGCTCCTGCTGCGAGCCAGTGCATCAGATATGTAACATTACCCACTATGCATAATGGATTAGTAAGAAATCTATTTCTGTAACAAGGCTATGAGTCCTGCATTATGTCTCTGTGGTCTTTATTAGTGAATACCAATGAACCTTCATGCAGCGAGGAAGAGGGAAGGAACAAAAGATATGAGGTAGAAAGCTGAAATAGGTCAGAGTACAGTATAGAGGAAATGAGTGAAATACTGTTTTTTATTACTCATCATTGGGTTTCAGTTCTGTTGTGCTACTCCACAGGTTAGGTATCATTAGTAACTGTAATTTCTACAATTTTAGATGGGAATCCTAGGAAATGTGAAATAACATCTCGTATCATAATATTGCATGCAGGATAATTGTTTTATTTTATAAATAAATAAATAAATTATATCACTAAATCTGTCCTAACAATAACCGAAAAATGTATTTTAGTTAACCTCAACTGCTTTTGAGTGCGCAAATACAAAAGATTAAATTATTGATTTGTAGTGGATCTGGGGTGAAATCACTGTGAATAGGAAAGCTATTTTATCACAGGACACCAGCTCTTTGGTGGTGTTAAATTCCATGTCAAATGTGACATGAGCTTCTTTGTACAAACTGTCATTGCAAGCTAGTAATAGATGAGGATTTGAAACGACATCATAAAGAGACAGTTTGGTACAAGCACACAATTATTTCTAAATTATTTACCTTCATGTAAAAGTGCTTCCTTAGCTAATGGTTAAAATAGTAATAGGTGGTGTGGCTTACTATTTTGTTCCTTTTATTTTTAGAGTAAATTTTTAGTTTCTTAAATGAGTAATGATGTTTTTTTTTTTTTTAGCAGGACAACTGTCTAACACTTTAACTTAGCCTGGAGAGAAGGCTAGTGACAGGTGATGACCAGCTGTATCAACAACAATTGGAGCCAGCACATTTTTTTTTGTTACTTCCATCTATATACACACAGATATATCTCTTTCAATATATGCATCACTCTAACAACCAATTTTGAAAGCACTGCATATTTCACTCTCACTCACTCACTCATCTTCTATACCACTTTATCCTGTATTCAGGGTCGCGGGGACCTGGAGCCTATTCCAGGAGGCTTAGGGCACAAGGCGGGGTACACCCTGAACAGGGTGCCAATCTATTGCAGGGCACACACCCTGGACCCTGGAGGTGCAAGGCGACAGTGCTAACCATTACACCACCATGCTTCCCTGCATATTTCAGTATATTGTATGACATATGGACTGTATCAAATTAATTTCTAAGCCATGACAGTTAAACATTTTCTTCTGTGTCAAACAAAATTGTGTGTGCGTGTGTGATATCCATCAAATAAGTTCAGCGACCCTAAATTAACAGAAAATGTATTAATATATCTATATAATATATTTATATTTCGACATTATTAAAGACCTACACAAACATTTCATGTCTTATGTAATCTGTGTAGAAGGTCTAGTATTGAGCATTAACCCTGACCTCTGACCTGATCTACATTTTATTTGGAACATGTAAATAAAATGCATGCTTGGATACACACCCACCTACTCTCACTCTCTCATTCTCTCACTCCCTTACTTTAAACATGACAGTCAAAAAAGCACAGTCATAACACATTTAAATACAAATGGGGATGTTTCTTACAGTTTCTCTAACAGTGCTGCCATCTGTTTTAGTAACTCTTTTGAGAAATAAACATGTCGAGGGTTCCACCTGATTATTTATCTATTTATATAAGATCCCTGCAATTACTGACAGGAAACAAATATGGATGCAGGTATTCTACATAAAAAAAGCTGTTTTTAGACATTTATATTTTATTTTACACACTGAAGCACCACTTCTCCAAACAAGAGAAATTACCATCTTTTTCTTTATCCTTTTTTTTTTTTTTTTTTACAATTTCTATTTATAGTGCTGTGAACTTGTTGCTTTGGAGCATATAGATATTAACAGATGTAAATGTGTTTTACTGACACAGGCCTGATGGTTTAATGTTGCTTCAGATTACTGGAACTTAATTTTGAAACAGCACTAGTGAATCATGACTCTGGCTTTGTAGCTACAGAGGAAGACTGAAAAGAGGGGAAGGAAGAAAGGAATGGACGGAAGGATGTGGATCTATTCATTCACTAATTGCTGTCACTTCAGTCTGTCAGCTTATAGTAATTGCAGAGTTTAAAGCCCATGAATGGAAATAACAACTCATTGACTCAGATATTGCTTTACTTTTGTACCATTTCAAGTGATTATCTGGGTCACTGTGAGGCTGTTAATCAAATATCACTTGGTTAAAGATTTACACATTGTTATAGCATTATTTTAGACTGATAGTTTTTTTTTCTACTTACAGTAATTGCTATGTAATGGCCTGTCTATAAGGGATCTTGCTTCCCCAGACGGAGCAGCAGTAATGAAACACAGCCTTTCTTCTCAGTGCTCTCTTAATTACTTCTCTATTTATTTAGCGGTTTGGCCATGGTATTGGTGGGGGCTCTAGGATTTGTCTAACTCCTGTGTTAAACAGCATGCATTCCGATCCTCTGATGCCCAGCCAGCCTAACACCATCCCTGTTTTCATCTCCACAGCCCAGCAAATTAGCACCCAACTGCCTCCCCTACTTGTGTTTCATGGCTGAAAGAGAGGAGAGCATGGTTTTGGAAATAACACAAATATTGAGAAATCACTTTTCTATTTGAGACTATACAACGACAATAGTATTAGTGTTCAACTTACTTATCTTTATACAGATAAAATAATCACAACTTTTATGTAAACACAATTACTAATGGTAACCCATAGCTTGGTACACCCTTTTTACCCCTTCTTCTACTATTAGACCACTGCTGAAACATCTGAAATTATCTGCATGGACCATTTATAGCACAGTGGTTTTGTAATCTATTGTCTATAGCTGATCAAACATTGGGTTGGACTATTCTCGGACTATTCTCTGGACAACACTGATACATATTCATTGTCAAGCCAACATTTTGTTGGACCACTTTTTGCTTTTTTACTTTTTGGACTATGGCCATGGCATTGTTTCAATAAGCTTACGCAATGTCACAACATTTATTTCAGTTCACAGTTGCGTTAATTTCCCTCCAAGAACTTGTATTGATGATGGGATAGTCGGACCGATCCATAAAGTCTTATCCAGCACATATAAAGATTCTCAGTGGGGTTTAAGTCTGGACTCTCTGGTGGGCAAACCATGTGTAAATCTACACCATGTGTAGTCTCATGCTCCCTGAACCACTCTTTCGCAAGTTGAGCACGATTAATCCTGGCATCATCATCTTGGTATATGCCCGGGCTATCAGAGAACATAACATCCACTAATTAAAAAATAACTCGTCATTCAGTTTTTCCAGGCAATCAGCTGACCTAATTTTTTGGGCACTTAATGTTGCTAAACCTAGACCTGACCAATTGAAGCAACCCAAGATCATAACATTGTCCGCACAGGCTTGTATGGCAGGCATTATACATGATGGGTGCATCACTTCATCCACCTCTCTTCTTACCCTGATGTGTCCATCACTCTCGGACAGGGTTAATCTGGACTTATCAGACCACATAACTTTTTACCAATGTTCTAAAGTTTATACTTTATGCTCCCTAGCAAATTAAAACCAGTTAGCCTCACTGAGAAGTGTTTTTCTTTAGGTTACTCAACTGTTTAGTGTTTTTGTGTTGCATGTGTGAAAATGCACTTATTCTCACTGCTAAACAATGCTGTAAGTTCTACTGTTTTTTTTTTTTTACTACTGAATTTCACTAAGCGTTTAAGTGATCTCTTATCATGTTCACTCAGGATGTTTTTCCGACCACATTTCTTTCCTCAAGAAGATGGTTTAGCACTATCCCTTCAGATTTGACAGTTTTTAACCCAATTTTAGTAGTTTAAGCAGTTTCCTTAGTTGTTTTCTTTGCTTGATGCAGACCTTTTCTAAAACAGAGACAAAGGTCATTTTTGACATTACCACTGAATATGTCTTCTGACATGGGTGTTAAAGAAATGAGAAGCTACTCACTGCGTCAGTTAGGGTTAAAAAAAAAAAAAAAAAAAAACTTGTTGCCAGCTAAATCATATTAATCACTGCAGTAATTATCTAATAGAAGGCTCTTAACTTTTATAGGTAGATCCAAGTGGCAACCAGCGAGTGTATAATATGGAGGTATGTTAGAAGATGTTTCTGTAGTTAATATGATGTTTGGGTTGCATCATCCAAAATATACCCAGTCAAAATACTAATACTGATGGGAATATAAAGCTAATGAAGTACACAAAAATTAAATACCCTTTATAACAGTATACCTACAAGGTGGATTTACAATGTACAGGGGTGTTATCATACAGGAAAAGGTTTGTGTCTTCTCATTTCATTTTTTTTATTTAGTAGTAACTAGGCATTCAAATGATTATTGGTGATAAAGTCCATATTTTTATTAGAAATTTATTGAAACAAATTGTACATGTACATAGACATAAAAAAATGAAAGCAAATCTTTAAATTTCAACATGGCCACCAAGTAGCATCAACAAGTTTTCTCAAATGGCCAGAGATGGAATGGTCAGTCTTTTGATGGAAGTAGTTTGAGATATTGCTGAGAACCTCTTGAATCCGTGCCCCTAAGTCCTCCAGTGTGCAAGGCTTTGTCTGGGACACCTCCTCCTTTGCGTAGCCCCACAGGAAAAAAATCTGTGGAGTGAGATCTGGACTTCTTGGAGGCCATTCATGAGGCCCACATCGTCCCAGCCAACCAAAATGCTGATCTAACCATGCGCACACAGTAAGAGCAAAATGGGGTGGTGCACAATGTGGTGGTGCTCCATTGATATAAGTTCTGTAGCCATTAAATATTGCCTAGTTAATTTTCATCCACCCTGGATAAATGAATAAGATGGTGAGTTATCCACAAAGGTTTCGCCATAGTGTATAACATGCAATTAGTGCTGCTCTTATGGTAGTCTCTTTTCACTAGTGGCTAACAAACTGTGTGTGGTACAGCAATGTATACATATACAGTGCATCTATATGGTACATGCATCTACTGAAATAGCCAATGAGTTCTTGAATGCATTTATAAACCAGCTGGATGAAAAAGATAGGAATGCAAGGGTCTTTACTAATTTTATCTCAGCTCTTCATTTGTTGTTTTAGAGTCACTTTATTACTTGGAGTTCACTTCTGTTTGGAATCAAAGAAATCCACATGGGGCAATTTCGATCCAAAGATAGAAATTTAATCAAACACTACTGTGGATTCAGAAGAACTTTGTCATGCAAGGACAAATATTTTAGTCTGCAGGTTTCTAATCATCTATTCACCAATAGATATATACAGTATATGAATAAAAAGTATTGGGCCAAACCCATAAAGACTTTGTATCCAAATACATAAACTTTAATATAGAGTTGGTCCCTCCTTTTGCAGCTATAACAGCTTCCACTCTTATTGGAAGCCTGTTCCCAAGATTTTGGAGTGTTTCTGTGGGAATTTGTGCCTATTCATTCAGGCACTGATGTTGGATGAGAAAGCCTGGCTCACAATCTCCATTCCAGTTCATCCCAAAGGTGCTCGATGGGGTTGAGGTCAGGGCTCTGAGCGGGCCGGTCAAGTACTTCCACTCATCAAACCATGCCTTTATAGTCCTTGCTTCGTGCACTGGGGCACAGTCATGATGGAATGGAAAAGGGCCTTCACCAAACTGTTGCCACAAAGTTGGAAGCATAGCGTTGTCCAAGATATATGTATGCTGAATCATACAACCTGGCAGTGTATAATATAATGGCATGTTAGAAGATGTTTCTGTAGTACAATTGTATCAGATTGTGTGGCTTTGGGAGCTTTTTTACTTCTTAGTATGATGTTTCGGTTACACAATCCAAAATATATCCAGCCAAAACACTGGGGATATAAAGCTGAATCATGCCCTTCACTGAGGAAAAGGAGCCTGAATAATTACATTTAATTAATATATGTTTAAATATATACGAATGGGATAAAAGGCAGGTTTATATATCTCGGTGGGGACCAATGGAATGTCAGAGTAAGGTATTCACGTGAATGAGATAAACGTGTGTGTGAGAGAGAGAGAGAGAGAGAGAGATGTAAAAATCTCCCCCTCCTATTCTCTGGCTTAGTTGATGGCAGCGCGCGCGGATGGTCACATGACCGCGGGCGTTAGGAGAGCAGCAGCAGCAGAGTCTCTTGAATAGCGACACACCAAGCGGAGAGGAGTTACACAGCTTCCCTTCAAACTTCACACACTTCTCAGGGTCTCGCTTATAAACCGCTACTCTGAATTGTCTTTCCTAGAACTGGGAGTCCAGTTATTTTGAATGGCCTGGGAATAGCGTTACTCTGTCGGCTGCGGTCCCTGAGAGTTATCACAACAAATCGGAGCGGTCATGCGGGAGTGCGGACAGTTTCCGGAGATTTTCTGACCTTTATCAATCACACACACCGCCGACTTTTTTTCTTTCTTCCGAAGTCTGTTTGTTTCTTCAGCTAGTATTTTTTGTAAGAGAGACACTCTGAAAGTCTTTTGGCTCGAAGCAGGACTTGTCTGGAGAAGTGAGGAGTGAAGAGTAGCAGGACTCGACCGGTACAGCCTGCTGTCGAGGAGCCTCATCACTGAGATTTCTGACATTTTATGCAAAGGTTTTTAAATATGGTGGGGGAAATGGAAACAAAAGAGAAGCCCAAGCCGAGTCCTGACTATCTCATGCAGCTCATGAACGACAAGAAGCTGATGAGCAGCCTGCCTAACTTTTGTGGGATTTTCAACCATCTAGAGCGACTTCTGGATGAAGGTGAGGGGAGATTTTAATAACTTCTCTAAATCTTAAACCCTGACAGAACTTAAATAAACACATTTGCGTATTTGTTCCGTGCTTGATTCGAGAATAAAATGCACTAAGCTGCTCTGTGCATGACACTGAAGAGAGTCGTGCTGGATGCGGGTACAGGAGCCAACACCCCAAATGTCACCCTGCTTTTAAACTTTTTTCATCTTTTTTTTAAGAAACACTATGTATTCAGTTGAATTCCTAAGCCAACTTTTTAAGCAATACTATCCGAATAAAAAGACCTGTTCAAATAAGAGGGATGAGTTAGAGAAGGGTGGTCCGTGTTGACTAATGATAAAAAAAAGCGATGTAAGTAGGTGAAAGAATGCGCGAGGGCGGTGTTGCTGCTTGGTAGTCAACACACAACTTGTGCGCATGCGCGGAGACAGTCGGCAGGGGGCTCCGGCCAGTTCAAATGAAAGGCGTGGAGGATGTGGGGCCCCTTTTATCAGCCCCTTCTTACAAAGTACTTCTTAACAAAAATAACCAGACATTTACACTATCACTCTTATTATTCAAATGTAGCCCATAACCTGCCTCTAATGTTACTTTTTTTTTGACCATTTGCCATCCAAAACAATCACTGTGACAAAATATTGCGCTTAAAACATAGACATTTTACTTTATTAGATTTAGTTTGACATCATTGACATGCAGTAACATCAGTTAAAATAATAATAATAATAGTTTTTTAAATAATTGAATCTCTCACTTTGCGTAATGGACTCTACTTTGAGAAGTAATGATTTATAGGTTGGCGAGCGACACTTTGATTACTGCCTAATAGTGAGCATGGATTAATATTGCAGCATGAATAGATCACATTCTGCTGCATTCTACACCACAAATTTTAATCTTTTAACACATAAGTATCATTATTTAGGCTTTTAATCAGTAAACAAGTTATAATATACCTAAACTGGTACGTTATATTTCATCTACTAAGCATGTTTTACCTATGGCTTAATTCCTTCTTACTTTCTTTTTGAATCTTATGATTTAGCAGAAGTATGTGTGCACGCTAGCCTGGAGAGAAGGCTACTTTGACAGATTTATGTCTTCAGTATTGGCTCTAAGGGCTGGAGGCTATTCAGCCAAGCTGCTTGATATGCACAGTGACTTTGGCTATGTATCAGCTCACATATTGTGCTCTGCTAAACTGGTTAGTTCTCTTTAAAGCTGTGGACGTCAGGAAAACTTTACTAAGCTTCTGTTTTCACTTCCTCATATTCAAGTTTTGTTTTAGTGTGCTCTCAGTACTTAACAGCCAGAATCACTAGACAAAAGAGAATAAAAATTGTCAGTATAGTTTTGGTTTGGTTTGTAGCTTGTGTGTTGTTTTGTGTTTGTTTTCTAATAGGAACACGTGCTGCTTTTATGCAGCTTATTCAATTAACTTAATTAATACATTGAGTAATGAAATCTGGGAAAGGATCCAGTGTCGTGTTGAACCTGTGCCTGGCTCATTAATGTCTGATTCAGACAATGCAGATTAGAGACAACCAAAGCTTAGTAACAGTATTAGATGCTAGATAGTCAACATCTGGATTAATTGAAATGATGTTAGAGCATGTTGCTGAATAACCAACTATTTTGATATTGGAATTGTACCTAAGGGTATTCTATTATCTATTGTCCTTTTATAAGCCCTCATGGCTTGGATGAGGGCTTATAAAAGGATAATAATCAATGGTTGATGGGACACACTAGTAATGTTTCTGTTGATCAACTTTGAGAAGAAAACCATAGTATAATGAGCATCACTTGGCCTTTGTTTCTGTTCAGGATGCCTTATAAGTCTCAATTTTTAGTCCAGACATCACTTCCAGGACACATAATTTTCTTGCTAAATATAAGCCCATTGATTACAGTTTAACAATGCAGTTGTTGGTCCATAAAAATAATGATTGCTGTTTTACTTAGATGTGTAGGTGTGATTGCTATCACAAAACAAAAGGTGACGCCGGCTAGCAGGATTAAAATCATTACTCATCTCTGACATATGTATACATTTACAGATAAATACACACAGATGAATAGAGCTGTGTACATATACATATTTACAGGTAATTGAGTAACTCTTAGTGTGGAAGTAAAGATGTACCAACGTAGATGTATATGTGAATATGTGTAGTGCATGGTAAACTTTTAAATAAAAATATTATATGAACATATTGTAATAACTCTTTTTATTTCATTGACTTCATGCACTTTGCTTGACTCTAAAAGAGGCTCTCTAATTATAGTTCAGAGTGTCTGGGTGAGTTTACAAATGTACCATATTATTTTAGTAGTCTTAGCTGTCTCAAATATATGTGTTGCTTCTAAAGCAACAGTCGAAGTGCAGGCTAGTGTATGCCTAGTGCTAGGCTAGATCGTATTAATTTACTGCGAACCGAAAGCAATGTACTGTATATTGACATTATTTAAAGCTGGATTTGCATATATTACTTAATGGTGTCATACACAAAGTAACATGAGCTTGTTTTCTTTTGTTTTTCGACCTTTGGCTGTCCTCATGTGTTTTCTTTTTAAGAATGCAGCAGTTGGCGTTTGAGTTTTACTGTCCCACTGTGCACCCAAAGGATAGACACACAGCTAGTGACAGGCTTCATAACTTATCTATCAGTATGTCATTATTGTTAAACAAACTGAAAATGGCATTGGGAGCGGTAGAGTAGCGGAATGCTGTGTAGGCATCAATTTTAGGACAAAACATGGGACTGTGTTGCAGTGACCTTCTTCATTGACTCACGGAGGCTTTTTTTTTTACTTTGTAGTTAGTGAGCACATGTGACATGAATGTTTGTTTAATTTAAAATATGATTAAGCCACTACCTTATAGCTAGAAAGAGGGATATGAACAAGCAGGAAAGTGTGAAAAACCATGAGGGCAAACCAACCAATGAAGGGGGTGCAGTCAGAGTGAAACGTCACTAAATATATGTGTTCAGAGGGAGCTTGCTGTTCTCTCGACACTACTGTAATTAGACAGCTCCAACCTGTTGTTTAAGGACCATTTACATCAAGTGTGACATGAACACTTAGGATGTTGTCTGGTGGCTTAAGCATTAAAAAGATCAGATCTGAAGTCTGTGGGCGTCACGGTGGCACAGCAGGTACTGTTACGTTACTGGTGGCGTTGCAGTCTGGCAGCGTCACGCTCTCTGGTTCAAATCGAAACATGGTTCAATGTCTGTGTAAATTTTTACATGTTCTATTTGTCAATGTGTTTTCCCTAATTTTCTTCTAATAATATTTTTGTAGGCATTTCCTAACTGTCTCTCTGTTAGGGTACTCGGCAACAGCTATTGTACCAACCAGGAAGGGCGAAGGATATCACATGCTATCTCTGATCTTTTTTGCTCCTCATGCAACATTTTGGACTGTATAATACATTCAGAGAAAAGTGCTTTCTGCCCCTTCTGCTTACTTAAGCTCAAAGGTGCCTGTGATTGGCTAGTGTCTTTAGGATTGTGAGAGTGTGTGTATGCCAACCCTCCAGCCAATCTGCTCTCTAGACCCCGGGTACCGATGGCTGTAGGATGACTGCAAATGTGTTTTTTCTTTAAGCCAGTCGGGAGCCTGATCTTTTTTAATGAGGTTGCACTGTTGATTAACCAGTGTTTCAGACGAGCCTCTTCTGGTTACATCATGCCAGTTTCTTCACAAAGTAGCAATGCTTGTCTCTGTAAATTTAGCTTTCTGCTAAATACACTCTTGCTACCAACCTGCCAGAAGAGACACAGTGACTCGCTCACACATGCTGATCACAGCTTGGCTATCAGCATGTATGTCTTGTAAATGCAAGACATGAAATGGCAAAAAGCACAGATTTTAATGTGAGAAATACAGTAGATAAAAAACAGATGAAAGATCTTGTAATTTTTTTTTTACAAATCTGTTAGCATAAAAGACAAATAGTGTTTTCTTACTGTGAGAAATCCAATACATGTTTTAAATTATAAGTTGATGTTGTCTTGGTTATTGATGAAAATGTAAAACAGGATTTTGTTTTCTGGCTGGGTCTTAATGTGGGTGTGGTGGCTCCCTAAGTGTTAAGAGTCAAGAGCAAGCTCTTTCTTGGCAGTAGAAAAGTACCCAGATTGTTTCCCGGTTAGAGGCCAGTTCTTTTATCCCTTCTAAAGCTTTTGTGTAATAAATTTTACCTTTCTTCAACAATTTTTTAGTGAGCACATTTTTGTGCTTTTTGTGCTTGCCTCAAGATCTATTACATCCATACTTTAACGCGGCTGTCTATACCCATTAAAATCTTATAAACATGTCATGATTTTAAGTCTGGATTTTTAATTTTATTTTTATCCAATTCCAAATGGCTTAAGCTTTAGCTAGGAGACCACACACGTGAGTGTAACAAATCAGATTTGAAAGTATTAGACTTTTTGTCAATCGTCATGTCAATGTTCTCTATAATTCCATGCCAAGGACCATTCCATGGAGTCTTTTCTGAAAGCAACTGCATTAGCATTACAGGAATTTGATGACCAGTAGGCTTGTTTTTAATTTGGTCTTTTTATATAAACGAATACACACACACTATATATATATATATATATATACACACACACATATATATATGTGTTACTTTTTTCTTTTCTCCTTGTCTTTCCCTGCACACAGTAGGATGGTCTAAAACAGACTGACCCTTTTGTCTTTCCCCATAATGACTCATAGTCATGAAGATTGAGAGTCCTATCTGGCAGTGGAAATTTTTCTCCAAACAACCGTGGAAACTGTCTGACATTTGGCATTAAATCATGTCCACCTCTTTGCCAGATGAGATCTCTGACTTCCAGTCATTTTGACTGTGATAACAGATAGCCAAGCCATATATTTTTTAACATTTCATAAAGCGTACATATACATATTTCATTGTTTCCCCTAGAACGCTTTTTAGGCATTGTGGTAAAAGGATGATAGAGCTTCTGTTTAATTATTTATTTCTCAGGTAACACAAGACTTTTGGTTTACATGTATAGGTCAAGTAAAACAAGGAGAGAATTGATACGATGTATTTATTTCACAAATGTAACTGGCAAAGCTACCAATTATCTCACAATCGAAAGCAAATTGTTAACAAAAAAAATTAAATTTAAAAATATTATGTGATTAGATTTTTTATATTATATTTAGATTCATCTTTATTGTCATTGTGCTAAGTACATGTACAGAGCCAATCAAATGCAGTTCTAATCAGTGGTGCATAAGTGGCCTATTTACAATAAAGGTGTTATATAACAAAACAATGTGTTATAACAAACAGAAGATGCAGAGGGTAATAAAGTTATGGTATATATAGTAATATGCAGTGTAACTGTTATGCAGAAAATGTAACATTAAACAAGTGTAATTAGATTAGTTTATTAGCATCATTCACTCGTGATGTTTTTTTTTTATGTTTTTTTAAAACAACACAGTACAGCATACTTGGGCATGAATCAATCAGATATGGAAGACAGTCATACCTGAACACAGAAGTAGACCCCTGTTTAGAGGTGACATCATAAATGTTGTCGGTCTCCTTCGAAATTTCAATCTCATCCTTTGACCTACATAGACGTTGCTGATTACGGCTGCGATTGCGGCTCACAAACCAAGTAGGTGCTTACTTCCACCTGCTGTATCGGAGAGCGTAAATACTCAAACGTACCATAGAACGGAGAATAATAATAATGTGAACGCTGGCCAGCGGGGGGAGTGGGGAGGGGGAGAAATTGTTCCTGGGTACGGTACACATCAATCATGCCTGATGTAAAAATGCCCTTACTCTCTCTCTCTTTCAAAAAATGATTTCTGGGATATTGTATATAATTTGTGTCATCAGGGATTCGCTATTAATATATGGGGTATTAAAAAACTAATGAATGTAGTCATTGCCGCCGCACACTTTTTTCACCCTGCACGCTCACATTTATTTAAAATCTATTCAGTTCACCATTCACCAAAAATGAGCTTGTTTATGCACAACATTGTTCCAGTGTTTATTAGTTTTTCTTACCAGAGCTGTCAGAAGGGACGAGCACCTGACAGAAGTCCCAAATGCACAAGATTATTTCCCTATGAGTGTATGGCCTGTCATGTAGGCATTGTGGAGGTCTCGTTTGCATGGCAGCCAGCCATAATTGTACTATTATTGGGGAAACCCCCTTTTTTATTTTTTATTTTTAAATGGTAAATGATGAAATAGCTAACAGCTATTAGTTATGTCACCTGACTGTTTCTAAAATGAAAGCTTAATTGTATAGTTAAATAGTTATTCAGGACCATCAACTGTGTCTCCTGGACATTACATACTTAACATACTGTCAATGCTTTATTTTATTTCTTTAACTTCTTTAAATAATTGAGATTATTCATTATTATGAATGACATTCCCACAAATGTTCTGCAACAAGCCTTTAGACAGCTCAAGTTATTTAGATGTGATGTATATTTAAACATATTGTAAAAGTTTGGGTAATGTGGATATTTAATGTGAAAGGTACAAAATGTGGGAGCATGTAATTTTGCACACAATTACAATGTCTTATTATAAGATTCAAGTAATTAAAGTGCTCAACACTGACTCATTTTTAGATGACTGAATGTCACTCTGGATTTCAGAGGTGATATTTATGCCTTATGCCTTAATGATGTGGTCATTAGATGATAGCATACCAAAGCCACGGTATCATGATGGAGCGTGGAGCTGGTGGACTCCGATGGCAGTAAACAGACACATACACACTGTAATTGAGCTCTGTCTGCTGTCTCTCCTCTTGCGCTAAAATGATGGATTGCAGTAGGGTGGATGGTGTGCAGCAGGGAGGCTTTGTAGTTCCGACCAGCAGTCTGTAATGCTCGGTTTTATTGCCATTGAAGGTGCTGTAATAATAGCCTAAGTGAATGTGGTAATTATATTTTACCCCAGGTGTTTAAGAATAATGGCACTCGAACGTCATACAGTGACACAGCATGCGTAGGTGTTGTGTTTCTGTACATTAGTCAAGCTGGTCAGTAACTGCAAGGTACTTGTATTGGTACACTATTTGAAAAAAGGAAGACCAAACACATGACACCATTAAACTGCACAAAACTTTTTCAGGAAACAATTATTCTTATAGTTTGTTATATATTTTGTAAACTTTTTTTTTACTAAAATACCTTCCTTTTTTTATTTTATAAATGACATAATGAACCAAGGGCAGCATCGTATAGCCGTGTTAATACTAATGAACTGCTTTGAAATGTACTGATCTGTGTGTATGTGTGTTTCAACATCTGGACTGACTGAGATGTGGTGCCAGTAACACGACAGCTCTTTTGTGTGGTTTGAGAAAGAGAGGTTAAGCTAAATGCTTGTCATACATCAATCAGCAATAACATTAATACCACTCACATGTGACGTGATTAACACTCATTAGTCCATTACAGTGGCACCTGATAATACTAGGCAGCAAGTGAACAGTTAGCGTTTGAAGTTGGAACTGACTGTTGAAAGCAGGAAAAATGAGCATAAGGTTTATTTATGCGCTTGGGGAACTAGATGCTAGTCCACCTGGTCCAATCCCACATAGCAGCTACTGTGGCACGAATTGAAGAAAATGTTAAGACTGTAGGTGTCAGAACACACAGTGCATGGCAGCCTGCCCAAACTGACCAATAAGTGTCCACAATGGGTATTTGAGCATCAAAACCAGACCATGGAGCCATGGAAGAAGAGGCCTGGTCTAATGAATCATGTTTTCTTTTTGGCGGCTGTCACACGAAGACCATGAAGTTCACCATGCATCCTAAAAATATCCGTTTTGACCCCATTCCTAAGAAAGCAGCAGGAATGGGGTCAAAATGGAAAAATGTGCATTTATGAAGTCAATACTACTGCATAATAAAAGGTTAGGTAATGTAGATAATGGGGAAGACGATCGTTGAGGAAACCAGTCAGTCAAAACACCATCCATTCTTTTTAGTCCCTAAGTGGTGTTAGTTATGTCGTCAAAGCCATTAAGCCGTTAATATGTCCTTATAAAATTTTCTGTATCTTGCTTCGACCACATCCTCACCAGGCTTTTTCTTATTATGCATAAAATAGTGTGGCGGCTCCACATACTTATCCATTTTTTCTGTGTTCCAACCAAATTGTAAAAGTTCTTACGCCGTTTACTCAATTTTTTCAGGATGTAGTGGGAATGTCGCTCAGTGTGACGGCCCTATTACATAAAATAGTTCATCATGTGGAGAGCCAGGTGGATGTGCATCACTTATCTGGGGAAGAGATGGCACCAGGATGCACTACAGGAAGAAGGCAAGCCGGGAGGGGCAGTGCGATACTCTAGACAATGTTCTGCTGGGAAACATTGGATCATGTCATACATGTGGATTTTACTTTGTTATGTAAACAGTATTACTTACTAAACGTTGCAGACCAAATACACGTGCCTTCAGGTCAACAGTATTCTTTAAAGTCAGTAAACTCTTTCATCAGGATAATGCGCACTGCCACACTGTTGCACTCCAAGAGTTCAGGCTGTTGATTTGGCCTCCAAATTTCCAAGGCCTTAATCTGATTGACCATATGTGGCATATTCTGGACAATTAAGTCTGATCGATAGAGGCCCCACCACACAACTAACAGGACTTATAAAACTTTCTGTCATAGTCTTGGTACCAGATAACACGACACATCTTCAAAAGTCATGTGAAGTCCAAAAAAACCTCACAAAAAATACTTATACTTACTTCGCCTAGACGTAAACGCAATTTAGCTGGCATTTGGTTTGGCCTGGTTCATTTGCTTGTATGGCAAAAATGCTTTGTATGCAGCAGCAAAATTATTGCAAAATTTCAGTCCTCAAGCCAAAAATTCATAAGGCAGGGTGTGTGTAGGCTGAGGTCCAACTGTATTAGGCAGGTGGTCTTAATGTTATGGCTGATCAGTGTATTTCATAAGCTTGTTTGGATTTTAAATTTACTCCAGCTGAGAGAATCAGATGTAAACCCCTTGGGCAATGCCTGTCTCGTCTCAGGGTTATATTAGTGTTATGGCAATCAGCAAGTCTGGTTTTGACTTTGATGTAGCTATTTCAAACATTATTGTACCTCATCGAAAATCCATTCTTTCTCTTAGTCCCTTTCATCCAATGTTCTACAAAGAGCTTTTGTTAAATAATAATGTGTTTGTCTGGTCTCCGTTGAATTGCATCTGTTTGTAGTGTGATTAATTCTTTGTGAATACTTAAGATAGGTTTGATGTGCATGACTGGTTTTGCTTACTTGCCTTCAAGGAGTTGTGTTCCTGCAGTGTGATTGTCAAATAAAAGTGTATTTAAATAAATTGGCTTGGCTAAGTGTTTGTAACACATTTTTAGTATTAAATTTTATCAGAATGTCTGTTGAGGAATATTATCAACACAGACTAAATATATCTTAATTATCCCTGTTCAGTTCACCAGAAGGCATCTAGACAGACTTTTGTGCTTAGAGAAGAAGATTGTTCTGTTTCGAACCCAAAGAGTGATTTAGGGTCTTCAAGAGATTTAGCCAAGTTATCATTTACCTGAAGTTCTGTTTTGTCCTAAAATCTCTTGTTCTTTTTGTTCTCTCTCTCTTTTTCCCTAGAAGTAAATTCCTCTCAGTGCTCTCTGGTAATTGTGTGTTTTTATGACTCTATTTGGCAGAGATTGGACGGGTACGGAAGGACATGTACAATGACACACTGAACAGTAGTACAGACAAAAGGACATCGGAGCTTCCAGATGCGGTTGGGCCAATTGCACAGCTTCAGGAGAAACTTTATGTGCCTGTAAAAGAATATCCAGACGTAAGTGGGATACCTTTGCTCATCCTTGCAGTTATTCTTTTTATCCGTGGGGTCTTGAAAAAAATGCTTGTAATATTAATACAATCCCTGTTTAGACATCCTTTATTCCTTTTGTGCAACTTCCAATTTCAGTTTAATTTAGTTTGCTATGCCTGCTGCTGGACACAGGATTCCCATAGACCACAGAAATCTTAAAATTCAGGACAGATAAGGTTCACCTGAAAGGGCCACGCTGATCTCAACAACAAGCTGTCAGTTTGTTTGTATATTTTAATAATACAATTTATAAGACTGTGAAAAAAATATTTAAGGATTTCTTCATTTTAAATAATATGGGTGTATGATACACACAATGCAAAGATCAAGCAAAGTTATTTTGTGGGCAGCATGGTGGCGTAGTGGTTAGCACTGTGGGTCAAGTGTTTGATTCTAGCCTCGGGCCTGTGTGTGAAGTTTGCATGTTTCCTCTGGTTACTCCAGGTTTCTCTCACAGTCCAAAGACATGCAGATTAGATTAACTGTTATCCCCACAGTGTGTGTGAGTGTGTGCTTGTGTGCCCTGTGATTGACTGGCAGCCTGAGCAGGGGGTACCCTGCCTAATGTTGAAAAAGTCTAAATTGAGAAAGCTTTTTATTTTTGTTACTTCACAGTATACTGGTGGAAATGAGGTGTAAAAACATGTAAACATTATGTTGTTGATGAGGCTCCTGTTGTCAGTCTTTGTTAATGTCTGAAAGTTGGAACTCTATGGATTGTGCTTTAGGGACTTCCCTTAATAGCAATTTGACATTTTTTTGTGGACGCTAATTGTAATAAAAGTGTTTGTTACTCATTACATATGTTAAAGCAAATTAGGGGTTTTGTCCTTTAAATGTTTTGAAACCATTTTCTTAAGAGAATTGGTTTGAAGAATCCATGAAGTGGGCACACACAATTAAGAAATGTTAGTTTCTGCATATCTTTGGACTGTGTGAAGAAACGGAGTTCTCAGAGGAAGCCCACCAGGCACGGGGGAACATACAAACTTCACACACTCAGATCCGAAGTTGGGACTCGAACCCGCAACCATATTTGAACATGTATTTGATTTATATAACCAAATTTTAATATTTGGTCTACATCTACTTGCTGATGATTAATTAACAATAAAGCAAACAGGAATTGAGTTATCTACATTTGAATATTTATTTATTTATTAGAATATTTATTATGTGTTACATTTACAGTATTATTACTAATGGTTAGTGTAGAGAGTGATGCTATGGTTCAGGTTATATTTGTTTTACATGCAGACAGAGTGATTGGTGTTTGCTTGTTAAAAGGAGTGACATTAGGGTTAATTGAATGAGAAATACAGCACAGGCGTCTGAGTGATCTGAGTAAACATCTTATCTGCTGTTTTGCTATTGTTAACCTTTCTTCCTTCCTCTTGATATGAGGTAGAATATATTTTTTACTTGGTGGTTTGCACAGTATACTGTAAATCTAATCTCTCTGTAAAACAGTGATTTTCAGTTTAAAAATTCACACTGGGGCTTTTCCAGGATTTGTTTTGTAAGAATCGTGTGTTGAGGTCTGATATAATATGACACCAAACTTCACACTGGAGTCAAGGAGTCAATAAAATAACAGAAAAAATGTTTTTTAAATACTCTCACAATATTGACTTTGTGGATAGTGTAGATACAGCATCTGTTGCAGATTATGCGAGGAAACACAAGTGCCCAGTTAGGATGTATGTAATCAGTCATTGTGCTTGTTTAGAGAGTAACATTTATCTGTTGTATCATAATCAGCATTCTGATAATCCCTGGCAGGCCTCCCAGGGATTGGGAGGTGGGGGAAGCATTGTAAAACTGCCCAGAGCTGAAGGTAGAGAGGCACGTAAGACTCTGGACTATGTCTCCTCTCTGAGCCGCCTCATTTAGGAAGAATGATCTAGAAAGCTATTCTTACCCTGCGACACCTGTTGTTCGTGAAACGGCAAACAAATGGAAAAAGCTTCGAAGGACGTGATGGAGAGATGAGAGAGTCAGAGATGAGAGGTGTTTACATTCACCTTCTGATTATCTTTCCACTCTGTTGTGCTTTTTCTCTCACTTTTGCGGTATAATCACTGAGATTGATTTAGAAACTGCTGCCCCCTGCTCCTCAATCTCTCTCTCTCTCTCTCTCTCTCTCTCTGTGCCTTAATATTCTTCCCTCTCCCTTTCTCATTCCCTCCCTTTTCCTTTCCCCATCTCTTTCTGTGTTGGGCGGTAATGAGATTTGTCTGATTCTTTGTTGTTGTTAATTTAAAGTTGAGCACTTCAAATGAATTTAGCAAAACTGGTAAACGATAGAAGGAAAAAAGTCCCAATGTGAGAAATTCAATTATGCGTTTGCTTTATTGCTCATCGTTAAAATTCTCAGTGCATGGTTGTTTGTGATTAAGCCATACCTGAGGACTGCAACAAGCATACTAAAGTGCTGAGATGTTACTATGTGAGCCACTGAACTACACAGCCTATTACAGTCTCTATAATGTAAGTCATATGACCCAAGCATAAAGGACATGAACACGTGTTTGTTCTTGTTCATGTGCTCATATTCTCGTTTACCCTTGTGTATACTAGAGAGATGATGCTTGTGCGAAACAGCGATCAACAATGACACGGAAACAAACAGCCCTTTGCCACAAGGTAGTCTGATGAGCTCAGCCCTAAATATACAGCACAGAGGCTTGGTGGCCGCCGCAGCTGCGATCAGGCCGAAAGGAGATGGTCTTTAAAAGGAAAAGAATGCATTGTGACCCTGTGAGAGAGACAGCTGTCTGGCTTATCACTCTGCCATCCTGACAGATAAGGTTAAACACTCTGACAAGCAGTGTTGCCACTAACCTAACACAACCTATTGTTCCTGGCAGTTATTGAAAGCAGCATAATAAAGCACATTACAACACAAATAACTGCTCTAAGTTGCTGAACTTTAGCTTTTTAATTTCCTAATATTCTCTGTTACAGATCCCTGCTCTGAGCATGACCGTTCATAGTGGTTATCGTGCCAGTCAAAACTCTCAGCTCAGTTTACTGGCTCAGTGATACGTGACCTTTTTTCCACGGGGTCATTTGTAAGCCCTTCTGTAAGGGCCAGCTGAAAAGCTGAGTGTGCTTTTGGCAAATTCCTGTAAGATCTAGTGAAGTGAAGCACTGTTAGAAATATGTGCATATTTTAAGCATCTTTTAGGCATATTTCATACTTTATTAACTTCATTTCCATTAAGGATTTTAAGTGATTTTTTAAAAGTTTTTTAAAGATTTTTTAAGGAAAAGTTTCCTCAGAGCAGACTGTAGTCTCCTCTCTAAGGTGTCTTCAGGCTAGTTATAGTTTGTTTGTTGTTACTGTACTTTTATAATGTTGTGTTGTTTTGTATCTTGGACATCCATGTGTTTTCTAATATCTCTTGAAAGAAATTTGTGTGTATCTGGATGTTCTACATTTCTCATACTGTATGCCTCTTCATTTTTACTTTTCAGCATGTTTAATGGAACATGACACTGGAGCAATATGTCTCTGCCTGTTTGATCGAATTACGTGAAGCGTGATTTAGTTCACATTAGAACTTTGCCAAAGTAGCCAGTTGTGAAACAGTGTTGGTGCTGTAGTTTTGCTCATAGGACAGCCTATGATTTCCTTCCAAGTTGGTTAAAATAAATATTTCCAATGAATAGACTGCGGTAAACTCAGTTGCAAGTGTTACAACCCAAATTGTGCTTACATGATCAAATATGTATTGATAAATGCACATGCATGCAGTGATTTAAATCTAAATAGAACATATTATAAACTAATTCTACATGTACATTACTCAGCTGCTATGATTTAGCCGTGTCTTTTCCCCAGGATACTACACTGTTGTGACAGATTGTTGCAAGCACATAACATGCCATTGTTTTTTTTTTAATTAAATGCCAGATTTTCTTCTTGTCGTGTGTTTTTGTAGTTCAACTTTGTGGGGAGAATCCTCGGCCCTCGTGGGCTCACTGCCAAACAGCTGGAGGCTGAGACAGGCTGCAAGATAATGGTGCGAGGCAAAGGCTCCATGCGAGACAAGAAGAAGGTGAGCTTTTGTGTTTTTGTTTTTCTGTTTTGCTCTTCAGATGATGTTTTATTATTTGCATCAACTTTACAATGTCCTATGCATGCTTATGTCTATGAATATAGGATTTGGGCACATGCACAGCTAATGCACGTCAAACGCAGACTTAGGCAGTTAATTTCTAATGGATTTTTTTATTGGAATCGCTTTGTCCTGCACAATGTGGAAAAAGGAAACAGACTTTTTGTTTGCCTCCAAGGGTAGCTGACATGGTGGAAAAATGACTCGCATTAAAATGAAAATGAGTGCTATTAGAGTATGAGATTTGGGGGGGGTACTTTTTAGAGCTGAGCCATGGGGATGGCTTCACATTTTCAATATGGCTCTGCCTAGACTATTTAGACTTATCTGACAGTTTTAAATCACTATCGCATCTGATTTGACTTAAAAGCAAGGTTAAAAGCAAATTGTCTAAACGTGAATTGTATTGTAATAACATCTAATGCATAACTGTGCGTTTAATGTAAAAATTGGTGTATGATAATAAATTCTGAAATGTATTCGTCTGCCACACACTTGATTTCTGAGAGAAGGACTATGACAGTTTTATAGCATACAAATCTGGCTGTCTGTGGTTGTAGAACAATAACTGCAGACAAAGCAACACTAAATATATAGCAGATGAGATTCTGTGTAGTGTTAGTTCAGAATGATGGGGTTATTCATGAAAATATCAACTGATATCTCCTAGACACGGAAGTTGCCATGTTTCTCCAACCTGCACAGCTACAAATTTCACCAGTGTTCATCAGATGCAGGATAATAGAGAGGGCATTAAATAGGACATGATGAAAATGTTTTTGTACTGATTTACAGCTTTAGAATTTAAGCTTCACAAATTGTTGCATCTCTAAAAAAAATTTATAAAGGATTTTAACACTGCAATTAAATGCTACTGTATGTCAATGATAATAACCAAATGCTACTATATGTTTATGATAATAACCATTTTGGTAATTACAGAGATGGTTGACATTGCAACTAAAGAAATTCTTATATAAATAAATTAAATGATAGAAAGGAGGAAAGCGATGTTGAAGTGGTGAAGGAAAAGCAGCCATGACTAAACAAGCCAGGTTTCAAACAGAGATGCCATCTGGATGCATGTATTCCTTTACTTCCACCCAAATTAGATTTACAATTGCAAGCCCTGTGAATTGCACATAGGGGGTGTGAAATGTTCCCATGCTTTATAGATACAGTATAAATTTTAGCCAGTGTGGGTTTTACTCCCAAATGAAAGAACAGCCTGATTTCTGAGGACGGAATCTGTTATGTGAAAAGTTTTTAATGGACAGCAGACAGTAAATGTGACTAAAATCCATAATAATCTAATTAATATCTAATAAATACTCACTCACTCACTCATCGTCTATACTGTGTAGTTAATCCTGTATACAGGGTTGCAGAGGGCCTGGAGCATATCCCAGGAGACTTGGGGCACAAGGCAGGTTACACCCTGGACAGGGTGCCTATCCATCACAGGGCATACATGCAGACACACGCAATTTGGGAACCCCAATTAGCCTAATCTGCATGTCTTTGGACTGTGGGAGGAAACCAAATTAATCGGAGGAAACCCACCAAGCACAGGGAGAACAAACTTCATGCACGCAGACCCCCGACCCTGGAGGTGCACAGCGACAGTGCTAAACAATAAGCCACCGCACCGCCTTACCAAATCAATACTGCAGGATTTATTTTTTATTGTAATTTTAATGACTTGCCAGCAAATTTTAGATTATTTTTTAATAAAGAATTCACAAGTTAAGTTAAATGACAGTTTACTTTTAAATAAGAATATGGTTTTATACACTTATTTAAATCTTATAATGTGGCTGTAGATCAGAGTTAACAGGTGACATCCATCTAAACAGGGTGATATACCACTGCTTGCATGAATGTGTAAATAATGTGACCCCTAGGCATGTAAGCCATTTCTGACATGCAGGCCTGAACAAATAGGCCAAACCCATAACTTCATGGCACGTGTCTTGTTTTGACCTCACCCAAAATAGGTCTGTCTCTATACTTTAAAGAAGCACTTATAACATGTAACAAACTCACAAGAGCATTAGAACACATGTTGTTACTGATTGTACTGTATATGAAGTAATTACTTCTTTTTGAGTTTGCAGCCAGTAATTAGTAAATCCAATGCCTCCCTGCTGTTTTGCATATCCTAAAACTGTTTCTCTGAGTCATATACAATCCGGGAAATAGGTCTTTATCATGAATTTTTGTGCTCTTCAGCTAAGCTGTTTGCTGTCAAATCTAAAATTATTAAAACCCAACTGGAGAAAACACACAATATTATAATGTTGCTTTTTTTATATAACAACATGCTCAAGTGTTGTATTTTTCTTATACCACAGCACTTTGCAATGATTACAGTTTTTGTGGATAACACTTTCTTACCCATTTTAGTTTATGTTTGCAATTAACGTTTTAAAAATTGTTTGTTTCTTTTATCGCTTATGCTGTAGCAGCTATAAATAGTTGCTCCACAAGATCTTTTCTTACAATTAGAATTAATTAAAAGGCAGTCTGTCATACTTCTGCAAGGACTGTCTAGGACACTTTCCTGTAGCCAAAAACTAACTGACTGTTACACAATCAAAGAGAATGCTTCATAAGTGTTAAATATTTCCTTGCAGGAAACGTCAGCATATGGGTGGTTTTTTAAAAATACAAATATCATATTTTTATTCTATTTATTATTACACACAAATTATGTAAAAAAAGGAATAATACCAGTCATTTAAATTAGCTATTACTATAGAAACCAATGTATTAATCAGTCATTTACCTTGTGCTCAACGCTGCTTTCCAAGCCATACTGTTATAGTAAATTATTCAACACCTTCCGTCCAATTAGATTTAAGAGTTCAAGAATGATTCAATAAAAAAATAACTAAATGAAAAAACAATTAGAATCAAGAATTAAACAGTGCAGTGGTGTCAATCAATTCTACATATGTCATAGATACGTACAGCTGATTCAGATGATGACATTGACATGCTCTCCCATCCTTTAATCCATACAGGAGGAGCAGAACCGTGGCAAGCCCAACTGGGAGCACCTGAACGAGGACCTGCACGTGCTCATTACAGTGGAAGATTCACAGAACCGTGCAGAGATAAAACTCAAGAGAGCCGTGGAGGAAGTTAAGAAGCTTCTTGTGCCTGCAGTGAGTCAAGGGTTTACACTCTTACCTTTTCACCTGCTTTACTCAACGTGTATTTATCAGAATACCAAGTTTAAAAAAAAAAAAATTCAAAGTAGCGAAAAAGCATTGAGTTGGTTCAACAAACAAGACTTGTGGGTTTCAGTTAAAGGAATTGCTGTATAAGCACTGATGAATGTATTTGCTCAGTGGGAGCAAATTCAGTCTAAATAGCTGCGCTCAGCATGACTGTCATTTCCACACTCTAGCTGTACTCTAGTCCTTAGAGGCAAAAGTAAGCATGGTACGGAAAACAGAAAGACTGGCAACGAAGACAAAAGCAGTCATACACAGACTGGATATGAATGTTCAAAGGTAAGCAGTGTGGACAGCTTTAATGGGCTTAATTGGCTCTGCTTAAATTTAATTTAGCTAAATTTAATAAGAGACATGAGACAGAGGAGTTGGGATTGTGCATGCTCACTGGGGCCATCAGAAGGCTCTCCGTCAGGCGTAGAGCTGAATGATGATAAACCTGTGAGTTTTAAAGAAGTTACAGCAGGTTCGCAGGAAGTGTGTGTAAAATTTAAACGGAATAGGAAATTATGCACTGTAATGCAATTCCCTTTAAATTCCACTTTCCAGCATATGAAATGTTCCCGTTAAATATTATACACAAAGAAAAACAAGATTTCACAATAGGCGATGAATACAGTAGGATTGTAAAGAAGGTACGGTTTGAGTTTTGTGTATAATTCTGACTGGAAGAGGACGTCCAGCTTCAGGGGTTATGTGGAATGTGCAGCTCATTGTGCTACCATGGTAATCGTCATGGGACTGCAGTGATTCATGATTGACAGTCGTGCCCTTTTGGAGGTACATAGATGTGAATGGATACTAAGCTCTTTCTAAATTTTAGCAATGTTGACATCGAGAGGTACTGCTACAGAAAAACACTTTCAATTCTAAGATCACCTTTGACGGTAGATCTTGTGACCTTTGAGTTTTTGCATTTTACACAAATCGACAATATATGCTCATATTCCAGTGTAAGCAGCGTTTTTGCCATTGGTAAATTTGAGAAAGTTATGATGTCACTGTTATACTATGAGAAAACAGATATAAAAACGTATTACGTTTCAGTTGATGGTTAAACATCTTCCGAATTGATATCAAGGACATAACATACACACAACCACTTTTAATAAGTGGAATCAAAAATGCCTCCTAGTAAGGTATGCACCTCCATATGCTGTGGTGATCTTTTCTTTTTTGGGATGTCATGTAATTCAGGAGAAACTGAGCTCAAAGTAAAAAAAGTCTACATGGATAACATAAAGATACAACTTATAGAGAGCTTTCCTGGTTGAACACGCTGCTACTTCTTGTATATTTGGGTTAACTGATGGTACTGTAGTTAGCAACCTACATGAGTAACCCAGTGTAAAAATCTATCCAATGAAATCTACCCAATGGCACCAATGGAATGGAATGGATAGGGCATCTGCCAAGTGCCTAAATGTACTGTACCCGTAACTCTTTAAACTAAGGGTGGGATTTTGCATGGGGGTAAAATTGTGCACACATGTGCACACATGCGCATGCATGCACACAACCAAGCATGTGGTGTCCTGTTTAACAATGCGCTTCCACTTCCACCTTCTCCACCCAGACTAACAGGATAGGAGTGGGTTCTTCCAGACTACTAAAAATATCCAGCTGTCTATTTTTACAGTGTGCCGGTGTGTGACCGCGCCATACTCCAGCAGTGCGGTGTGACAAATATCTTAAAAGGATCAGTTTGTATTTTTAAGCTAGGTATCATTATACCATTGAGCACAGACTTAGGCATGCACTAACCTTTACATATTGGTCACTGCTTAGAGCTGCTCATGCTGACCCAAATCACGCTCTAAGGCCATTTGGCAGGCAGACATAGGCATTGTAAGCAAAGGGCGCACATACGCCCTCTGATCCTACGCTTGAATAGATCAGCTCTTCTCTTCCACTCTGCTTGCTGACATAGTTTATATCATTCTGTGGCCTGCTTTACTCTGACCTGACCTGAACTCATGCTGTAATATACAGCAGATCAATACCAGATTCACAGTTCCTCCGTGTTGTAGTTGAAAGCACAATCAATTCTATGCATAACTATAGTTGAACTACTAAGAACTGACAATCCACATTTCAGAATTTATGCTAGCAATAAAATAGTAAAGTGTCATTCTGATAGATAGTTTTAATCAAGATAATGGACATAGAGTAATAGAGAAATGTTAATAGGAGTGGAATTTGGAAAAATGTTTACTTTAGTGACAGTAAGAGTTCGGTCTGTATAGAGAGTGTGAGTAGAATGACCAGAACCAAGAAATTGCAGAAATATAGAACAGGCGGACAGCAGGTAGAAAATATGCAGTAAGAGAGGTAGTTAGTAAAAAGGCAGAAGGAGACTGAACAGCAGAGAACGTGAGAAGCCGAGGTGCTGAGTCCAAGCTGTTGATAGAAACATGAGCTGTATCTTTAACCTCTGCGCTCTGCATGTTCATTCTGGCTAGTTTGTTTGGACAGCGTTCAAGCAACTCACACTCGGTTTGTTAGCAAGTGGGAAACTCTAAACTGTATACACAGTAAAAGGCTAGCACTTCTGAAACCCAGCACTAGTGCAACACAGATTGGAGCTTAGCGCAGTTTCAGTCAGCATTTAAGCACTACATAGGAATAAAACTTTTGATAAACTTTTATTCTCCTCAACTGGCTCGAAAGCACAATACCAAAATATCAAAATAACATTTATATCATATCATATCAATGGCATTTTAGTAGAATAAAATTTGGTTTGTGTGTGTGTGTGTGTGTGTGTGTGTGTATATTGGCAGGCTGAAGGTGAAGACAACTTGAAAAAGATGCAGCTGATGGAGCTGGCAATTCTCAACGGCACATACAGAGATGCCAATATCAAATCACGTAAGCGTTCACGTTTTAAAATCTTCTTGTCAGTGTAGTGTTGTTTCTCTGCCTCTTTGTCAATTTTAGATGCGCGATATTTACCAGTATTATTATTAATATTCAGATAATTTTTATTTGTCTCCCTTCCTTTGACATTTCCTTGTCCCTGTTTTTGTCTTATACCTCTGCGACATCTTTTCCTCTGTAGCAGCCTTGGCTTTCTCTTTGGCTGCCAGTGCCCAGGCTCCTCGCATCATCACCGGCCCCTCCCCAGTGATGCCCAGCGCGGCCCTGCGTACACCTGCCCCTGCTGCTCCCACCCTCATGCCTCTCATCCGACAGATCCAGACCTCTGCTATCATGCCTGCCGGCACTCCTCACCCCACTGCCACCCTTTTGCCCCAGACCACAGAGTCGGGCATTATCTACACCCCATACGAGTATCCCTATACTCTTGCCCCTGCCACCTCTATCCTTGAGTATCCCATCGACTCCAGTGGTGTACTAGGTAAGTTGCTGTAACTCTTATGTTATGTCCTAATTTATGTTTATGATCTATTTGGATTTGCCATCAGTAAATAGGAAATCTTGTTCCGGATGCTGTCTTTTGTTATTTTTTGGACCAAATAAACTAATTTTAGCACTCTGTCTTACTCTTTTAGGTATGGCTTTCCCTACAAAAGGCTAGTAGAGTTCGTGGACAGTCTGCATTCGTCATTCCTTTTTTTATTTTATAGCAATTTGCAAAACAACAAAACCCTAACAGTTTTAACAAAAAAATAAATAAATAGACAAGCCAAGACAAAAATCAATACTACTGATGTTTACACTGGTATTAATTTCCCAGAGTTTTTTTTTTTTTTTTACTTTGAATAACAACACAATTTTTTTGGTTTGTCTTTTAACTTTTAAAATTATAAATATACATAAGATATTCCTAGAATATTAATGATTAATACAATATATCTGTCGCTATCACTGTGATTTGAAAATCCTCCTACAGTTTGAAGCCTTGTCAGCTACATTCCCTGTGCTTGTGTCATCTCTGAGTGCGCTCAGAGTATTATCAGTATTATGGCTGACTTTGTGTTGTAAACTATAATGATAACTGAAGCACTTGCCAATGTGCCAATGTAAATTTATCTACAAGATTCTGTGTGAGATTAATTCACCTTAGTAAAAGCAGATTGTCTTTTTATTTACAAAGGGAGACAGTAAAGGCTTTAAGGGCTCTGTTGTCATAGTTCAGCAATGGAAGCAACTCCTAACACTTGTCTCGTGTCACCTGATATGTCTGGGGTGTCTATAATCACAAATTATAATGGAAGATTTCTGCACCATGAAAACAAAGCCCTTAGGCATGTAATGAATTTTTTTCATTTATTTTTGTGATTTATTGGGTCTTACAAGCTTGTTGTGGATGTATTTTGTTTAGTTATTTTCCAGTGTTTGGTTGCTGATGTCATGTGTTAATGATTAATTATCTGATGCTACTTTCTATTTTATTGGTAATATTACATTTTAAGCAGGTGCAGTGACTACTAAAGTACGAAGGCAGGATATGCGCGTCCATCCTTACCAAAGGGTAGTGACCGCAGAAAGAGGTTAGTTTAGCCCCAGTGTTTAAGCAATACTCTTGTGTGTGTGTGTGTGTGTGTGTGTGTGTGTGTGTGTGTGTGTGTGTGTGTGTTGGGTGGGTGCGTTGTGTACATGTGAATATGTACAGTATGCATGTGAATAGGTGTGTGTGTGTTTATACATGTTCACAAGATGGGGATGTACTGAAGATGGTGGCAAGCATGAGTAACACTATATTTAGTTCATAAAATGCACCCATACTATCTCAATTATCTCCATTAAGCTAGTGTTAAAATGGTTATGTACGTAATGTAACAGGTGTTGTGCAGATGTTAGCACCTATGCTAACTCAGACCTAAAGAACAACACATAGAGAATCAGATCAAGATGATGCATAAGCTCCATTTACACTTTGCATTAACACGTAAGGTGTACGTAAACGTCAGTATCTGGATAACGAACACCCTGATCTCATTTTCCCAGTTTTCCCCAACTGGATTTTCAACACATCATACTGTGATCAGGTCTTATTTATTTCACGCAGAATGCTTATAAACTGACTAGCATCTGAAGTAGATTGTAGATGTAGATGTAGTTATCCACATGGTAGGAATAGAAGTGGTAAAGATTATTCTATTTTAGAGATTATACATAATATTCCTTTGTTCATTCATGACAAATTGTAAGCTTATTTAGATATGTAATTTGATGTATTTGTATTATTGTGGGTAAATACTTTCTCTATAATCTCAGCCTGTTATATACGCACACCATAAATCCTGACATACAAACCCAATGGAGAGAGCTTTTCTGTCAATAGTACCAAAAGCACATGTTAATACAAGTGTGTAAAGGGGCTCTAATGACACTGTTATGTACGTTTTATAAGTGTTACAGCTAGGATGGGTTCACAGGAGGATTTATCACACTGCATGTTTTTGAGGTAACGTCTCAAGCTATAAGAGGAAGAGTTCTTAAGTTGCTTGGAGTCAAATGTTTTTTTTTTATTTACATGAGCTCCATTTCACTGACGACCACGGGATGACTTAATGACTCCCAGTTAATGAAGGCTGATGGCGCTTACTTATTTGGTTCTCTTTTCCTTTTCTCATTTAGTTTGTGTTAATTACAGCCTCTATGTCTTAGTGATTAATTTTTACTCTTAAATACATTCACGTCCTGTGTATTCAATTCAGGCAGTTTTAATCTGTGCTTAAAAATCTGTTTTTACTTTCATTCCAGATTAATTTATATAAAGTTTTTTTTTTTTTGGTTATTGACCATGTTTACAATGTTTTAAAAAATATGTTATTTAAAGACCAACATAATTACAAATAATTGTAACACGTTTAATGCGAAATTGATCAACAAGCAACAATATTCACTGTACTGTAGCTTGTAAATCCAATCTTGGATTAATTATTCAGTATTACATCAGCTTTGCAGAGCATGTTTAGAAGCTTTTCTTTAGCAAAATGACTTTAGTACAAAAAAAATTAAGCCCATTGTGTTACTTTTGCATACAGTATATAGCTCAACTTCCTTTAGCAGTCATCATCTTGTCTTACCCGTATGGTTTTACCTATTTTATTTATAGAATTCCATATAATTTGTATTTATGTAATTTCACATAATTTGACCAACCTGTGACGTGTTTCATAATGACTACTCCCATTAAGGTTTTTGCCAGGACCATTCTTATAGCAAAATAAACCATTTCTAAGAGGATTAAAGATTTTCACATTTTCACAGACGGCTCAGTCATGAAACTACAGTAATTCGTCATATCAGACAAATAATTGGGTTTATGATATCTTTATGTAATATCAACAATTCATTAAATGTAAAATGTGATTGTAATTGTAAGATTATTGGTTTGACATCAAATTAAAATTAGCACTGTAAAATCTTAACATATAACCGACAAACAAAGCTGACTGGATTAATGAAAAAACAAAAACATTTGTGAAATTGCACAAAATGTCAAACTATCTCATCTGGCGTACTGGCCCTGACCTTTATGTGATGTCTTTAAATCATATTTATAGAATTTCCACAGTAAAATGAGAATGTATCTTGTTTAGTGAACACTCTTTTCATTTAAATTAATTTACAGTTTATTGTGCCACAGTGTCATGGATTAAATATATCATTGTTAAAAAAAGGACAGCAGCTCAAGATAGTAAAAAGTCACCAATGTAAAGGTCAATAAACACAAGACAAAGGTCATGGTCAGTGTTACATGAGGAAAATTGACATTATATTATGAAGGGTATTAATTGTTTGAGGAGAGGAGTCATCATAAGCATTTAATCTAAACAAACTTAATATAATGTACTCAACACAGCTCATATTTAAAAGTGGATCTCATAATGAAATTGATATGCTGTGCTTATGAACTCTTAATATCTCCTCATACTGAAATACCTCTCCATAAAAAATACAGCACATAGTTTGCACTGAATCTCTTAAATCAACAGATCTGTGTGTTATTAGGTAGGTGAAAACAATGTCAGGAAAAAGACAAACAGATAAAACCTCATAGTTTAGAATTCCTTGTGATGGACAAATGAAGGTGGTGGACTGGGCTGAGTCTGAGGTTTTTCAAGCTCTACGATCATCACACTATTATTAAGAGTGTCCTTTCTGTAAGAGTTAAATGATCCGAATTCTGTGATGTTATGAGAAACTCATACCTTTTTTTTCTTGACACAGTATGAGCAGATGAGCTGAATAAATATTCCATTTTCTATGTTTTGTTATTATTGTAAACTTCTTTGCTTTTTTTGTCTTATTTGGAAAGAAGAACAGATTATTTACTTGCATAGTTTGTTTTTTACGTTTATGAAAACAATATTTCTACAGCATCAAAAATTTATGAAATTCAGATTATATTGTATATGTGAAGAATAGAGAATATATAATAGAGAAAAATGCAGAACATGTTTCTAGAGGCTCAAATATTCTAGCTTTTCTGTAGTACATTTTGTATTCTCTGTCCTATGAAATATTGTAGTTATGTCTATTGTTTCTTCTTCTTTATTCTTCGTCCCACCTCCAGCAGTTGTTTTGGTATTCTGTTTTGTTAGCGTTGTGTTTTTGTATTTTTGTAAATAGACAGATTTTAAAGACAATAAACTTTGCTTGAGTCAAAAAGGGCATTTTTTTGTATTCTGCAGAGGAAAAAAGTTCCAGTCTTTTTGTATCTCTTAATTTTCTGCAATCACATCTCCTTAACTACTCATGTATTCAAACCCATTATCACTAGCAGCTTCATGGCTTTGGACTGAATGAGCACTGTAATGCTTAATAGCAGTCAGAGAACAAGCCACCCATTTATTTAACTCTATAATCAAATCTGAGAATCATGTCGCCGATCATATTTTGACTGCTACTAACCATTAAGTGGTGTTGGTTTAATTTGAATTCTATAATTGATTCACCTCTCTGCTTCTTTAACCATTTTCACCTGGGAGTTGGGCTTTTGTGTGAAATCATGAGGCTGTCATGATTTTGCCTTAATTAATGTAGATATTAAACAGTTTCTCTGGCAGTAGCTCTGATTAGTAATGTCATGTTGTCATCTGACTGTCACTAGCGGACACTAATCTCCTTCTCTATCTTTTTTCTTTTGTGTCCTCCTATGTGTCCTTTCTTTTGTTATTTTTTCCCCTTTACGTATCTGTCTGTCCGTTTGTTTCCTAACCACCCAGCTGCCACCGGCAACTAACCAATGACCCTCTGAGCTCTCAACTCTTCACCCAATGATGACCTGACCATTGCCTGTGTGCTGTCCAGTTCTCTGGCTCTCGTCCTTCACTTGTCTCATACTCGCAGCCTGCTGGTGAGCAACGAATCCGATTTAATTAAATTAATACAACACCGCAGTGACGGTCTCCCTGAACTGAACCCTCCATCTGAGGACCTCTACCGTCAACTGACCTAGTCTTCACCGCCTGCACTGATGCAACATGAAAGCAATAATATGGTTTGGAACACAATGTACAAACTCTATCACTTGCACTCAGACATTTACACACAACAGTCCTCGTATTACAATATAGAGATTGAGCATTAAACTGGGGTTTTGATTAGACACAAACTGAACTGAAGCAAGAGAGTGTGAAGATGAGCACAGGAAATTCAAAGTTAAAATGTACATTGAGAAAGTAAAAGCCATTTTTGCCCATCAGCATCCTGAACACAAATAGAGTAAAATGCATTTATAAATAAGAATCATTTTACAAGCACTGAAAACTAGCTGATGCATTTTTGATATGAGGGTGCTGCAAGAAAAATTACTCTATTTTTCAAATTATTTCTTTTCTTTTGTACAACAGTATGTGATGTCAAAATGTACAAACTAAACATCAAAACAAAAAGATTTATTTCTTTACAAAATGGGAAGATTTTAGAGACCAAAATGTCTTTTTTAACTTTAAAAGTGCCTTATTTTACATATAATCTTTGTGGATGATTGATATTCATCACTGACAACATAACAGTTATAATCAGTTCCTCCATTTCTTTATTAGTTATGAAATGAATGCTACAATACACTCAGCAAATGTATTTTTTTATTTAGTTATTTTAACATTTATGCATAGAAGTCATTTCTAACTCTGAGTCGTGCCATGTGTTACCGCATATACTGAATACTGGTTACTGGTGATACTCACTCTGGTTTAGCAGTAATGTCTGCTCCACCACTATGAAGCTCGTATCAAAACATTTATACATTCACAGCAAAAAAAAAAAAAAAACTGAAAGAGTTATAGAGAAGCTTTTAGTTATTTAATTGCTTGTCCTACGAATTAGCGATGTAAGATGGATTCAGCAAGTGTTGTAGAAGGTGATTTTTTTTACAGCATTAAAAAGTCAACTGTGAAATAAATGTAAAAATGTCATCTTAAAACTAGAACTCTATGCAAGTGATCTTGCCAAGTTGCATGTCGATTTCCAGCAGGTCTTCCAGATCAGAGCCGAGAATTAACGTGGAAACGATTTGATAAGAAACTCATCATGAATATTAAGATTGCTTTTGGTATTTAATTTGTAACATGATTAACAAGAATAATCTTTCTTATTTTGTTTGTTATAACTGGATCATAAGGATATCTTTTTGCTACTTTGTATGTCGTGTTACAGTACATTTTAAGGAGTTTTTAAAGGTTTGAAAATTTAGATTCAAAACAAATAAAAATAGACGTGTGGGAATCGGCACAGGAAAATATGATTAAACAGTAAAGTTCTCAACCTCTCAATTAATTTTAAAACTGGGTTCTGGGTTTTAAGGTGTTTTCCTTGTTTTACCCTGTTTATATTTTTCATGAGCAGTATTATAAGATTGTGTAAAAATAGCTCTGTGTGTGCATGTGTGCGTGCATGCATGTGTATGTGAGAGAGAGAGAGTGAGTGAATGAGTTAGTGTGTGTGTTTAATTCCATGAATATGATCTACACCAGTTGACTGCACCTCCTTTTTTTAAGCAGTCTTGTTTATTCCCTTGGAAATACCTAGTCCTATTTATAACCACTGTAACAGCTATAAAAATGTATTTTTCTATCACATTTTGTATGTTATTAAACAACATTAAATCATGCTTTCTGATATGAACTCTTATGCCTTATTACAAAAATTGATAAAAGAGATGTTTTTGAGTCGTTTGGTCATAGTCTGTGTTATTCCATGAAAATCTGGTGTTAACATATCATATCAACTTTAATATGGACAAAATGCCAATGAGGTTATTATTATTTTGGTTTTGAGTTATTGAACTATATTATTTAATGCCCAGCATAATATTGTAGCCATTACTTCAATTCCTTATCGGTATAGCATAATATAGTTTAGCTGGGTCACTTGGTTTGTCTTTTTGGGTTCTAGTGTTGCTTGACTCCTGTGCCTTTCCATGTAAAGTGTGAGCTATTAACCATTTTGTTTATATAATCTGATTAATTGTTTCTTGCCTCTGGTACTAACATTTAAAGATCTTTATCTTTTAACCTCCTTGATAATTTGTCTGCTTTAAATCTTTTTGAATCAATTTGTGTGAAATCAAGCAAAGGAGTGTTGAACTGACATTTTAAAGACTAAACTCTGTACTGAAAAGCAATAGCAGGATATTAAAAAATATTAGTTTAAAAAAAAACTAACTTTGTCGCTCTTTCTCTTGTGCTTTTATGTGCCAATACACATACTAATCTTAGCTAGGGGTTACAGCAGGCATCATTTCCAGCTGATGGCAGTTTGAACTTTGTAGGCTTTCCCATGAGTGTATCAACAGCTGCAAAATATTATACTCCACTGTGTGCTGTAGAAAATGAAAGTAGTTTTTAATGAAAGAACTGTGTTCTTTTAAGAAAATGGTATCTTGGATGTAAGCTTCGCAAAAAACTGACACGGCACAAATCTGCTGTCCTTTCTTTCTTACTACTTCGTCTGTGTGTGGTTTCTTTTAATGTTTGCTCAGTTGCTGTTTTAGTCGCACAATAAAGTGAGGTAGGATACATTGTTCGCCACAGTCAGTCCTCACTGGAGCACAGATGTGAATCTGACTGTTTCCAGATTTTGAAGAAGGATATGGGGGAATAAAATAAATTTACACAGGCAGAAACTCAGTATGACAGCAACATGTATTATTTCAATGTGTTACACCCGGTAACACACCCACCATCTAGCATTTTCTTCACATGTGCTGTCATGTACATTACGTTCCTGAGTAAGTGTTATTTTAAAGAATCGTTTTTATTTATTTTCTGTACTGAAGCCACATGGACAAATTAGTGTGAGGCCACAACCAGTGTAAATCTAAACTCTTAAGGGGGGAATTCTTTCTTTCTTTTTTGTCTTTGTCTCTATGTATTTAGTTACGTATTTATTTATTAAGGTACTCGCTAACTTTTTTTCATAAGCATGTCCAATTGAAATGTAGGACGAATTAAAAAGAATTCTTTCCCTTTCTTTGTTTTTCTAGCAAAGGTAAGTTGACAGGTTGCCAACTTTAATACTACAGTGCGTGCAAGGTTGAGATGTGTGTCTTTGCTTTAAAAGTCATACAAACATACTTTAAACCTAATCAGCAGAAAAGATTACCTGTATTAAAAGAAAACAAATAAAAAATAAATAAATAATAGTAATAATAATAATTCTAAAGTCTATTTCAAGATTCAAGAATTGTATTTGTCACACACATGATTGTACAAGTTCAACAGTAGTGAAATGCAATTGCACCAAACTCTGTGCAAAATGTTTTTAAGAAAAAAAAAAAATAATAAGAAGAAGAAGACTAAAGAATTATGTATGTACAAAAATAATTTAAAAATAATAAAAATAAAACTTAAAAAAATAAATAATTAAACATTTTTTTTTATCTATTACATTGTAATCATGTTGCAAATAAATCCTCTCTCACCAAAATTGCTAGCTGTTGTGTAAAACGACCATTCTGTCTTGTCTTCCATTTCTCCCACTATAGGCTATAATTAAAATCCTGCTTACTTCTGCCCTGGCTCAGTATCTAACGCCTACTTCTATCCTTTAACTTTTCAGCTCTGTATGAGACCTTTCAACTCACCATGTCCAAGTCACGCAAACACAAATAGTGACAGGAGGATAGTGTAATGAGCGGGTAATGGGCCAAGCCGAAGGTTTGGGTGGGTAGATAGACACACACATGCACAGTTTTCACTTTAATGTAGCATGTGACCTTCCTACCCACAAACATGCTCAGGAGCCTCTGACCCAACACCAAGTAAAAATAGAATCTGTTTCCTTACCTCCCTCCTCATCCTTTCTTCTTTCCTTCCTTCCCTGTCTAACGATCTGACGTGACCAGATGACAGAGGAAATCATCCACATCCCCACCCTTCACATGAGCCAAATAGAAGCTCCAATTCAATTTTCCTTTTTTTTCACATGAATTCCACATACCATTTGTTTTTACATTTTTTATATAAGAACCATGATTTTAATGTAATATTTTAAATTCATCAGTTGCAGTTTCCTACATTAAATATTTATTTTTTTATTCTATCAGGAGGCAGGAGTGTCTATGCGTGTGTGATTTGTGGTTAGTGAAAACCATTGGTAGTAAGAACCTCAAACAGTGTTTTAAAACAATGAACACAAAGAAGACATGTCCAGCCGGAGGATGTGGAGTGGGTGCGGTATGCTCAAATGCTTCGAGGAACACTTCCTCTCAGTTGTGTGAGATAGCTCTTTCCACAAGAACACGCATTCTCCTATATTTCCCCTATTTCAGGAAATCATCACTGTTTACTCTCATTGTCTTAGTCTTGAAGGTTCAAGATTTGAGGATCAAGTGCATCAGTCACAAAATTGCTAATCTTCTGTACTTACAGAATAATTGCACTTATAATGTATATAAAGCCATGGCTCTTCCATTGTCCCAGAGGAGTTTAATGTATTTTCAAAATGTCAGTTTTGGTGGTGTCACTACCAACTACTATTAAAATGTTGTATAGTTTTTAGTTACTTTTGCCTCAATTCAATCCAATTAAACTTTATTGTCATTGTTATAAATAACAATGAGAAATCATTAGGGCATCATTATTCGCGGCATGTAATAAAGTGCAACCAGTTACCATAATGACTATGTGAAGTAGCATATAAAAAGAGTCCAGTTCACAGTTATGGTAATTGTGATGTGCGATATGTAAGAATAGATGGGGGGAAGGGCAGAGAGGATGGTGACTGATCATTCAGCAGCCTCACAGCCAGTCAAAAGAGGTTTTGAGACAGTCTGGTGGTTTTGGCACGTATGAACCTGTACCCTCTACCTGAGGGCAGTAACTGGAACAGGTGATGTGCAGGGTGATGCTGATCGCACAGGATGCTGTGCACTCGACGAAGGCAGCATGTAGTGTAGATGGTGCTAATCTCCAGGAGATTAGTCCTGATGCTTTCACCACCTGCTGTAGTGCCTGTTGTTCAGCCTTAGTGCAGCTGGAAAATCACACCAAGAGTCCATATGACAGCACAGTCTATAGCACAATGTTAAAAATTCACCAAAAGCTGCTAAGAAAGATTGGTTCTTCTCAGTTTCTTCAGGTAGAAGAAGCACTGCTAGGTCTTTCCTACGCCAATGATGATATCATAGCCACCACATTGGGTCCTATGTCACAGGCTAAGAAATTAAAACTCGTAAACCTCTCTACCGTCCAAGTTTTATAAGTGGTAAGAAAATGGTCTTTGTGCATTTACAAAAATCCACAATCATCTCCCTGGTCTTCTCGATATTGAGGGCCAGGTTGTGGGTTTCACACCAAATGTTCCACCTCTCTTCTATATAAGTACTCATTATTGTTAGTGATAACGTCTAACACTGTGATGTTATCTCTGAATTTTATGATGTAATTAGAAGGAATAGAAGCGCAGCAGTCATGTGTGTTGAGTGTATAGAGTAGTAGGCTAAGTACACATTCTCAGTTACACAATACAGCACTTAGTCCGAGCTCACAGAGCTTAGTTTGGAGCTTGTATGGCAAAATGGTATTAAAAGCTGAACTAAAGTCAACAAAGAGAAGTCTAGCATACATATGTTTGTGTTCCAGAAGTTCCAACATAAAATGGAGCAAAATTTCCACTGCGTCCTCTGCTGACCTGTTTGCTCTGTATGGGAACTGGTAATGGTCCAGTGTGGTCTTTGATGCACTTAATCACCGGTCTGTAATCATTTTAACAGATTTTTTGAAGCATCCTGGCTCCCATGATATGGACAGCAACAGATTAAAGGTGGTGGTAAGGACCTACCCCAGTTCAACTGCACGAGCCTTGAGCACTCGGCACAGCACTCCATCAGGTCCGGCAGCCTTCCTGGAATTGATGTAACGAAAACACTGTCTTACCTTGTGACTGCTGAGGACTGGGGCAGTATGCATGTACTTGACGGGTCACTAAATATGCTTAAATTTTAAGACAAAGTACAATATATTTTTTATTTAAATATATAAAAATAAGTATGTATTTACAACAAAATAAAATAATTTCAAATATTCTGAATACAGACAAAGTGGTTTTGTTTTTAGAAAGTTTAGACATGCCATACATAGAGGCATAGTGGTTAGCACTGTGGCTGTGCACTTCCAGTGTCAAGGGTTTATGTTCCGCCTTAAGGTCTGTTGTGTGTGGCGTTTGCATGGGTGGGAATTAAAATGCACAAGACAAACATGCAGGTCTAAACACTATGTCCCATTCCCTTCTGTATACTTCTCCACTCCTCTTCCTCTACGCATCGTGCTGCTCTTCCTGCCCTTCCTGCCCACTCTCAAGAGGGGGAATCAACTGTCTGGCTCCAGTCTGGACCCCCACACTGGCTCCTGAGTTCTGGACTCTGCCCAAACTTGGTGGGAGAGGAGCAACCGCAGTCAGCATCCAATAGTGCAGAGGAGCTTGTGAATCAGACAAAAGAAGTTATGGATCAAGGGACCTAAGTTCCCTTTATTCCGTTGAAAAATTGCATGCTCAAATCCACATGGTAAAAAAAAATAATTAGGAAATAAATAAAATTTTTAGACATTTTTAGACACATTCAGGTGATGTTTCTGAAACTTATATATGAACAAAAACATAAAGTATGCAAACTTGACCAAGTACATGTGTACAACATGAGTACTAATGAAAATTTATGACACTAAAAAAGCATAACTGTTGCATGGCTATTTAAACAAAAACAAACAAAAATATAAAGCAAAAACAAAAACAATCATTTATTTGCACTTATATCTCCCACAGACATGACATAGGCTAATTAAGCTGGGCCAGGGGTAGCTCAGTGGTTAAAGCATTGGACTACGGTTCGGAAGATCCCAGGTTCAAACCCCACAACCACCAAGTTGCCACTGTTGGGCCCTTGAGCGCGGCCCTTAACCCTCAACTGCTCAGATGTGTAATGAGATAAAAAAAAAATGTAAGTCGCTCTGGATAAGAGCGTCTGCCAAATGCCTAAATGTAAATGTAAATGTAAGCATGTTTTACAGAAAGTTGTGAAAATGTGAAGTTCTGAAAGATTCCAGATAAGCTTTGTAAAAAGCCTCTTTGTGTCCCACTCTCATCTCATCCAAAGCAGTTTGAAGTACAGAGGCACTGCACAGCTTTCATGTCACCATGGTAACCCTGTCCCTTTGGGGTACTCTTGGTGTATGTGCATGCGTGTGTGTGTGTGTGTGTGTGTGTGTTTGTGGGGGAGAGAGAGAGAGAGAGAGAGAGAATCCATTTATGTATATTAAACAGGCTTTGTGTTGTGCTTGAGATGGGACATAAAGTAAAGTGGGTAAAATGTGAGAAAAGGAAAAACTGGTGATGACAAATAAATAATTTTCAGACAATCTGTAAAATGACATCACACTTGTTTCCAACTGCAGCCATTTTCTATAGGGAGCAGTTTCTCCAAGTCCACTGCAGCGATTTAGTATGTTGGACAGTGTGGGTGCCCATGGGAGGCCTTCCACTGCCTCTCAATGGCCTTTTTGTTGGGGAACACTGAGCCATTTCTGCTCCCACAGAAAACCCTGGATAATTTAGTGTGGATGCCAGGAAGTCTGAGCTCACAGAATAACAACAATAGCAAATGTTATTGCTCCACCTCAAGTACCGGAAAGGAAGGAGAAAGGAGAAACTGGGCTTAAACCATCATAGTGACTGATAGAGACTGAAGTCAAACAGACATTTCTTCCACAATGCAATGCAGCTTCCAGAGATTACCAGAGATTACCATGAATCATCTACAGCAGAGGTTCCTAGCTGTGGTCCTAAAGCAACTCCGTCCCGCATATCTAACTGTTTATCCTGCTCCCAACACATCAATTCATAATGCTTAATTAATTAGCATTGCTTCCATTTGCTTTGTTAAAGCAGAGAAAACATTCAAATGTGCAGGACAGACTGTACATTCTCCACTATTTATAAGATAATAAGAATAATAATAAGATTATTATTAGTAGTAGTAGTAGTAGTAGTGGTATTCATTTACACATTTTGGTTATTCAAATATAATTGTTTTTTTATTCCCCTGAGTTTAAACAATTAATAAAACGTCTCGGTCTAAACACTTTAATTAGCTCTTGACTGCCATCTAGTGTTTAACGCAAAATCATGTCTCGAGCGATGATGTTCTTTGTTTTTATTAAAGCTGTTCTCTTACTGTAGGTAATTATTCTGATTGTTTTATAGCTGTTCTAGCAGTATTAAAAGTATCGAAACCTTCTATCTTAATTTATTATTTCTTTAATTGTAGTTACATCCTTCAGTAGCTCCTTTCTGTCCTGTTTCCTCCCTCTGCTGGTATTCATAAGCATTTCCATGTTTTCATACCCTTCTTCCTTTGTCACTCCAACCTTCTGCACGTCGTCACATTCATACTGTAAACTCCATCTCTAACATTCGCCTCCTGATATACCCACCATCCCTCCACTGCACATGACCAAACCATCGTTATCAGGCCTCTCTAATTTTGTCCCCAAACTGTCCTACCTGCACTGTCCCTTTAATACACTCCTTTCTGTCCATTATTATCACTTCCAAAGCAAATTACAGCAAATTACAACTCTCTTCATCACTTCTCTAAAGCACTTCCCATTTCTTTGGACAGTTGACCCCATGTTCTCCATCTTTGTCCTACTGATTTTCTTGCCTTTTCTCTCCAGAGCATCCCACCACCTCTATAGATTCATCTAAACCTGCTTCCTACTCATGATGAGCTCCCTACTTGTCTGCAAACATCATAGTCCATGGGGATTCTCCTCTAACCTAATCTGTCAACACTGCAAACAGGAAGGGGCTAAGAGCCGATCCCTGGTGCAGTCCCACCTCCACCTTAAACCAGCCGGCCGTACCTATGGCACACCTCACCGCTGTAACGCTGTTCTTGTACATACAGTGGGGCAAAAAAGTATTTAGTCAGCCATCAATTGTGCAAGTTCTCCCACTTAAAAAGATGAGAGAGGCCTGTAATTTTTATCATAGGTACTGTATAACTCAACTATGAGACACAAAATAGGGGGGGAAATCCAGAAAATCACACTGTAGGATTTTTAAAGAATTTATTTGTAAATTATGGTGGAAAATAAGTATTTGGTAACCACAAACACGCAAAATTTCTGGCTCTCACAGACCTGTAACTTCTTCTTTAAGAAGCTCCTCTGTCCTCCACTCGTTACCTGTATTAATGGCATCTGTTATCAGTATAGGAGACACCTGTTCACAACCTCAGATAGTTACTCTCCAAAGTCCACTATGCCCAAGACCAACGAGCTGTCAAAGGACACCAAAAACAAAATTGAAGACCACCAGGCTGGGAAGACTGAATCTGCAATACAGTAGGTAAGCAGCTTGGTGTGAAGAAATCAACTGTGGGAGCAATTATTGGAAAATGAAAGACATACAAGACCACTGATAATCTCCCTCGATCTGGGGCTCCACGCAAGATCTCACCCCGTGGGGTCAAAATGATCACAAGAACTGTGAGCAAAAATCCCAGAACCACACGGGGCGAAGGGGGCTAGTGATTGATGTGCAGAGAGTTGGGACCAAAGTAACAAAGGCTACCATCACTGTGCTGCCAGGGACTCAAATCCTGCAATGCCAGACGTGTCCCCCTGCCTAAGCCAGTTCATGTCCAGGCCCGTCTAAAGTTTGCTAGAGAGCATTTGGATGATTCAAAAGAGAATTGGGAGAATGTCATATGGTCAGATAAAACCAAAATCGAATTTCGTGTTTGGAGGAGAAAGAATGCTGAGTTGCATCCAAAGAACACCATACCTACTGTGAAGCATGAGGGAGGAAACATCATGCGTTGGGGCTGTTTTTCTGCAAAGGAACCAGTATGGACGACTGATCCGTGTAAAAAAAAGAATAAATAGGACCATGTATCGTGAGATTTTGAGTGAAAACCTCCTTCACTCAGCAAGGGCGTTGAAGATGAAAGATGGCTGGGTCTTTCAGCACGACAATGATCCAAAACACACCGTCCGGGCAATGAGGGAGTGGCTTCGTAAGAAGCATTTCAAGGTCCTGGAGTGGCCTAGCCAGTCACCAGATCTCAACCCCATAGAAAATCTTTGGAGGGAGTTGAAAGTCTGTGTTGTCCAGCGACAGCCCCAAAATATCACTGCTCTAGAGGAGATCTGCATGGAGGAATGGGCCAAAATACCAGTAACAGTGTGTGAAAACCTTGTGAAGACTTACAGAAAACGTTTGACCTCTGTCATTGCCAACAAAGGGGATATAACAAAGTATTGAGATAAAATTTTGTTATTGACCAAATACTTTACTACTTTCCACCATAATTTTCAAATAAATCCTTTAAAAATCTTACAATGTGATTTCTGGAATTTTTTTTCTTATTTTGTCTCTCATAGTTGAGGTGTACCTATGATGAAAATTATATCTCTTATCTTTTTAAGTGAGAGAACGTGCACAATTGATGGCTGACTAAATACTTTTTTGCCCCACTGTACCTTGCATTACCTTCACATACTTCTCTGCCACTCCTGACTTCTTCATGCAATACCACTTTGGTACCAATACATCTCTGCTCACCCTGTCATACGTTTTCTCTTGATCTACACTAGCACTGTCACCAATGCTGAGATACTTATCCTTAACAATACACCTATACTAAACAATCTGCAAGTGTGACTGTCTCTGTACAGTACAGGGATGATTGGATTTTTAATTGATCAAATCTGTCCAAGTATACTTTAGTTTTATCCTTTATGGGTATTTAGAAACACACACACACACACACACACACAGACCTGTGGCAGGAATTAAACCCTCAACCCTAGAAGTGCAATGCAACAGTGCTAATCACTTTACCACTGTGCAGAATAATAATAATAATAATAATAATACATTCATTTTAAAAATACAGGTAGCATTTATTGATAGGCCATCTTATAATAAAAAAAACCCTCCTGTTTTAAAATATATGGCAGTAAGTGAATTTAGGGGCGTGAGCCTGTCTCTGAAGCCTGCACACGATGATAGCTGTCTCATAATAATCATAATAATTTTCTGTTTTTACCATACATAAAGCAAGAGTTTTACAATTTACAGCTCAACTTTTACACTTAACCACCTAACACACTATCAGGAGCAATGCGCGTCCGAAGTGGGCGGAGCGTATGCCTTACGCAAAAGCTGTCGCAAAGTGTTGTAAAATGATGAGAAAAATAAATAATATTGTTTAAAAAACGAAAACCCTGTATTTCCACATCAACATATTTTTATGTTTATGTTGTTTATGCAATTTTACTTAATTATATTATAAGAACAAAGAATTAATACAGTAGACTAAAGTCGCAAGCTGAATGCTAGAGTGTCGCGCAGCTAACACGTACCTAAACAGTTTTACGGCAGCGTGATGTCCTTCCGCTTTCCGGCCGCACTGCGTGGTGGAGGTCAGAGCTGGGTGTTTCACCCAAACCGCGATCAAAAATCTGTCCTTTAACTATAGAGTTAAATATTCGCTATTCAATTAAAAAGTTTAGTTATTGGTTCTGTATACAGTCTCTGAAAGGCCCTGTCGCCGCCGCTCTGCCTGATTTACTCGTATAGCTATCTGTATTTAAGGTTAGCATTAGTTTTGGTAGCATCAGGTGAGGTGTCTTTGGCCTGTCACTGTGGGGATCATGGATAACAGCAGCCCGGGCTCAGGCGCTTATAAAGCGGGATTTGGTGGCATTTTTGGTGGTGGAGCCTCTGAGTATTCCAGCACGGCGCTGGCTGGAGTACCATGTAAGTAGAGAGTTTATGTTGTCTTTGGTCAAAGTCTTGGTGTAACTGACTGTTTGTTTTGTAACATTAGCTTTTATCTGATATTGCGTTTTTACTCGTATTTAAACGCGTACTGCAAAGTGTTTAATGCCTTATGAAATTACACAATTCACTGCTGTATACCTACAACAATCTGGGGGTGTTTGTGTGAGTGTGTGTATATATACACATTCCAAGATTTTGTTAAATTGTTAAACTTTTAAGGATTAATTAAATGTAATCCATTCCTTCTAACATTTGTTTTCTCATTTAAGAACCAAGCGCAGCATTTAAACAATACACACTAACAAGAGTTAGTGAAAATAAGAGTTTAACCATCAATTGAGCAGCATGTCTCTCTGTGATTCACCATAATTATTATTTCTAAACAAACCCAGCAAATAATTCACTCCTACTACACGGGATGAATATGTGTAAATAGTTCAGTGTACCTCCTGTAGGATTATAAAGAAACAGTGACATTTTACCTCCTCAAATGCCTCCTAAGTCTCAAAACTCAACTTCACAGTGAGCGTGAGATTTTTTGACTAATTAGTGAGGCTGATGTGTGTGTGTGGGTCTGAGAGTTTAGAGGGAAAGGTACAATGAAGGCTTTTAACATGCACACTTTTCGATAATATAACACCATAAAAGTGAGTTTCTGTTGTGCAACTCCGTAGCTCCTGCATTCGGTACTGAATTGTTCATATCTGAGACTGAACAGCCGATCATCGGTCACTGGCCAATTAACAGGTTCATCTTTATTATAAATATATATAAAAAAATATATATATATATTTAAATTGATTTTGGAATCATTGTGGAGATATGTGAATGGCCAAACAAAAGAATCGCGATTTCTAACTAAATAATCCCCCCCCCCATCTTTACCATCCAGTGTGTTTATTTTATCTATTTTTATTTGTATTTACTTAAGCAATATCACATGAGGTAGAGCGCTGTTGTGTTGGATATCAGCACAGCTGTGATGCGGTCATAGGCACGAGCGCACCACAAACATCATTTATTGTCAACAAATTATGATTTGTTTGTTTAACCCATTATTTTGCTCCTGTTTTACATTCTTACCAGGACTATGTTGCCAAAAGATGAGGGTTAAATGTCAAACAGTGCTAATGGAAAGCTAGTGCGCTAGGGTGTTTCATTGCTTGTTCCACACACCAAATAGTGCCCTTGATTAGGAGTTAGAGAGGGATTTGTGATCTAGCCTTGTGCTGGTGCTATGATGTAAATAATTGTCTATTCACACTGTGTTGCATATGTGGAAACCTTTTATGGCCATTAAAATGGAGTTAAGCTGTAAAAGTAGTTATTAATATGTAAAATCACTGTAGTGACATCTAAAAATTTAGTTTTGTACGTGTCATGTTTTAACTGTGTCGTGCTGCCTTTTCCTTCTCAGTGACTGGAATGAACCCGATCTCACCCTACCTCAACGTTGACCCTCGCTACCTCGTTCAGGTTTGTGCAGTTAGTCATCAGCCTCATCAACATCGTTTATTCCGGGGGTTTTTCTTACAGCAAATGAGTCAATATTGATTTTTTTTTTTTTATAGTCCTTGAATTGAGTTTGTTTTTCTGTTTGTCATCTCTTAGGATACAGATGAATTTATATTGCCAACTGGAGCAAACAAAACCCGTGGCCGCTTCGAGTTAGCCTTCTTCACCATTGGAGGATCCTGCATGACTGGTAAAAAGCTCTTTTATATGACCTGGTATTTCAGTAATCATCTGTAGTAACACTGTCATGATTGTGTTAATGATTGTGTCTATTGTCCTTAAGGTGCTGCTTTCGGAACACTGAATGGGCTTCGTCTGGGCCTGAAGGAGACGAGAGATATGGCGTGGTCAAAACCCAGAAATGTACAGTAAGTAAGAAAACCTGACATTGCACATATCACATGATGCAACACTGAAGTGGGTTCTAATTGCTCTTTGCAATTCATATGATGATTTTTATATAATTGATAAACACCTGGTGTTGGTGTTAATGTTATTTAGAGCTATTAATGAAAGAGAACATAATTTAATAGAAACAACTGCCATATTTGATTAATATCACTGTAATATTAATTGGACTGTTATTTTTATAACATACATTTTTTTGTTTAGTTTGTTGTATTACTACCTATCCTATCGATTTTTCTAGTCATTTTTTAAAAGACATGCAGTTGTGTCAAAGTTTGTACTCAGTTAATTGGAAAATGTAATTAAATGGAATACTTTAGATACATGGTATCTGCATTTTCCATTAACTCTGTTTTGTCATATTTCAGAATTATAAACATGGTCACACGGCAGGGAGCATCATGGGCTAACACATTAGGATCAATAGGTAAGTCATCTAAAGTAATGCAGAACACGTGAAGAGAGAGAATAGAACACACAGACTTTAATAAGCACTCAGGGTAAGATGCGTAACTGAAATCACTCTCATCCCTTCACAGCTCTGTTGTACAGCGCGTTTGGTGTAGCTATAGAAAAGGCAAGAGGAGCAGAAGATGATATTAACACAGTAGCTGCTGGCACGTTAACAGGAATGATGTTTAAATCCACAGGTGAGTAAAAATGACCTAGATGTTATCTATAGAAAAAGCACTAAAATATCCACTGCGTTTTCTTTTTTTCTTTTTTTATATTTTTTTACTGTAAATGTTTAGCAATTTAATTTGTATTCCTGTTCTCTAATATTTGAATTGTGTGTATGTTTGTGTAAGGTGGTCTAAAAGGCGTTGCCCGAGGAGGCCTTGCTGGATTAGCAATATCAGGATTGTACGCCCTCTACAGCAACTGGGATCACCTCAAAGGCACGACTCCGATCCATTATTGAAAAGGACACTGAAAACAAACCATAGACATTTTTACTCTAAAGCTTATCCTTATAGCTTTTGTTTCATGTATCATTATAGAGGGCAACAGAATGGCCAAAAGTTTGGGATCCTTGGACCACATATTTAGTATAGGCTTCACTCATAGAGTATATGTTGTGTGATTATGTATAATCAAAAAGCAGAATTCAGCCAAGTAAAATATAGTTAAAATATATGATGTACATGCATAATCATATCAGGCTGCGTTATCTCTTGGCTGACTGAAGCATCATGAAGTTTTATTTAATTTCCATGGTTAGGGCTTTATAAATATATATATATATTTTACCTTTTGACAGATTTCACCACGTTTAGAGGGTTTATGGTACCCTTTAGCACACTTAGCATACTCATCCAATATTGACAGGAGAGAAGAGTATGTATATGTAGATCAAAATGGTCTTCAAATAAAAGTCTCTTCTCCTGTTATGGTTACAGGAGATCTAATGTATTTCAGAAATTACAGTCATTGTCCTTGTAATAGTTTAAAATATTTCTTTTTTTAATTATTATTAATAACCTTCTAAATATTGAATACAAAATTGGTAAGCTTGTTTAAGTGTGAAATTAAGTGTGCAGTTAAGAAGTCAGGCTTGTCTTGTACACTTTGTAGTCTCTTGTATGATATTTAAGGCAAGTTAGCTATCAAAGTATTAAATTGAATTTTTATATGTTTCATGGTCAATGAAATGTATAGAATCAACATGGTTGGTTTTCTTGTAAAATATATTAATAGCACAAATTTTTATTGTAACAAGATACAATACTGTATATTACAGACAGAGGTGACTGTATAAAGGTCACCTCTCATTCCTTTATATTAAATTTAGAGTGATTGTAACATGGTGGGCATTGGTGGCTCAGTGGTAGGTTTTCCTACCCAATGCCCAAATAGGAGGGTTGCGTCAGGAAGGGGAACCAGCGTGAAGCCTGTGTCCAGCTTTGTATGGCGACTCCTTGACAGCAACAGCTAAAGACTAACAACTTAAAGAGATTGCAACAAAGTGCCTAAACACACAATTTAAAAATGGGTTGTTGATGGAACAACCTCAGCAGAAACGTAATTTCCTATCTTGTCTGTTCCAACCACTCAGCATTTAGCATTGCCATTATACTAATCACCGTCTGATCATCTGCACTTGTTTTTCACTGGTTCATGCCTTACGTTAGATGTTTTATGTTTTTATGCTTGAATGATTTATAGTGTGGCTTAAGTAGGGACTTAACTAAAAGTGAGAGGAAAAAAAAAAGGTTTTCGGGATGCCTGTTTCACAAGACTATGTTAAAAAATACAAAAGAGTCTGACTCTGTGGAAGCAAAATATAAAGAATTGATGGGTGGCAAAAAACTTTGCACAGTTTATATAAATGCTCAATAATGCTGTTACTGATTGATTGTAGACAGGATAATTCAAGGAAAATCTTGTTAAATGTTTGTTAAAAGTTATATTTTAAGTTTTTTTGGGGGAAGGGTACTGTGTTGCAATGTTGTGATAGGCTGTGCAAATACCAAACTATATTAATAACAATACCAATAGGATATTTGGGGTCTAAATCAAATATTTTTATTAAGGATAAACACTAATGCTAGTGTATCCAATAATTATCATATTATGTGTTTTTTAAAAGAATAACATAAGTTGGTAGCCAGCATATTCTTAAGGAAATGCGGTAAAGGCTAGGTAACTGTACAGTAATAAGTGTATATGCTCTGAAGTTGCCCACACTGCAACAGAAATACAACAGAAACTGTGCCAATATCTAAGAAGGAGATCCCAGAGCTCAGTACAGTGCACTGCAGATGGATAAGTGAATGTGTGGAATAAAACCATGCCAGATGCCGATGTAATGGTCAATCCACAACTCTATACAACTTGAAGTTGGACTTGGTGATCACTGAAGACAATGGAATCAATGGAAAAAGAAGTCTCTGATGCGAGTTGCCTCAATCCAGGGGATGTAAGCAGCAGTACGAGTGAAGACGCTCGGCTTGTTTTCCACCGCGCAGCCGATGGGGCCGAAGCTCACTACGCCACGCACCTCCCAGCGATCCTCACCCACCTGACACATTAAAGGACCACCTGAATCTCCCTGGATTACAAAAAAAAAATTTTTCATTTCTGGTTTAGATTAAAATTAACACTGGGGAAATTGTAATTAATAGTAATTTGCCATAAATACAAGATAATTTAAACATTGTATAGATTATATCAGTCACATCTTCATTTTCAGAATATGCATAAATAAATAAACTTATTGGAATTTTTTAGATGTTCATGTAAGCACCAAAAGTCAACACAGGTCAATACAGGCCATTTCATATATTTATAGTAGTTTTACATAACACAGAAGTTCCTACTTTCTTTATAAATCAATATATTTCTCCCAAAGTACTCCAGTATGTACAGTATTTGTGACAATTGTGTCAATTGACAATTTGTGACAAAAATATATAAAATGCATAGTTGCAGTGAACCTAAAATGTAACTACAACGAGTTCCATTAAATCTTTTGAGATTTCTTAAGGGCTTTTTAGATTTCGTTTTTCATCTCCTGATCTGTTTACCTGGCAAGCAGCAGGAGGTCCCTCTGTGTCTCTGAAGCCAGCACAGATCATGGACTCCCTCACACGATCTCCCCAAAACTTCTTCTGCCGGCATGTTTTGTGGTCAATGATGGGCAGGCGGGCCTGGTTTAGTGACTCAGCGAGTGACACATTATCTTTTCCACCTCATATACAAAAAAGCCAAGATTAGATCTCAGATCAGAAGAGAAAACACTGTAAAAATATGTGACAACCTCAGCAGCAACCTCATTTCCTCTCTCATCTGTTCTACGCAGCATTCAGTATCACCAGTATAACTAATCACCAGAATTATCACATGTCATCATCTGCACCTGTTTTTAACTGGTACATACTTTAAATTACAAGTCTGGCTTTTAAAAGACAAAATATAAAGAAATAAGGGATCGCTTATGACTTTCAGATCAAAAACATCGTCATGATATCAAACATCAACCTGTTACGTACTTGAACCAACAATTTGCAGATTTTTTAATGCTATATTGATAGTAGTACTGTAACTGAGAGGTCAGATACCTCGTGTGTCCCCCCAGCCGGTCACCCAGCAGTAATGGCCAGGTTTTAGGTTGGTCTGTTTGCGCGGCAGGCAGGCGTAGCGGATAAAGTTGCTCGGGAGGATTTCTGTGCCTGCTTTCACCAAAGCTATGTCGTAGTCCAGTTCACTGTGCACTGGGTAGCGAAAATGCTCATGTCTGTAGATTCTCTTCACAGGGAAGATACGCTCAACTGCTTCAGATTTCTTCAGTTGATGCTTCCCCAAAACAATACGCCAATTACCGGGATCCTCAGCTTTACCCCTATTCAGTATGATACAGTAAAAACACATCTTGTCATTTGATCATGGCTATTCAGGATTGGGTTTTCAGACCAGCTGTGGTTACTTATCTGGCATACTTATTTAATTTTATACAATTATACTTATTACTAGTATTTCTATTTGGATCAAGTTTTATTACTTGAATATTAAATTTTAAGTGGGAAATTATTAGCATAATTATTGACTTTAGTATTAGTCAGAATTTTCTTTTTTAGAACAAGCTTAGATATTGTGCTTTTATAAATTATTATTATATAAATTAAAGTGCTTTTGTCTGTTTGTTTGCTTTTGTGACATTAGATCACTATTGTACCAGTCCATAGTTTTGTTTCATGTATTAAATTCAATGTGTTTTATGACCCTTTGCTCAATCTTACTTCTGGAAGCAGTGGGCTGCAGTAAGCACCCAGGTTTTGTGGATCAGGGTCCCACCACACACATGGACATAGTGCTTGCTGCCTCTAGGACGAACCTATAGAATGCGATAGATTGTAAATGTCCAACATTACAGTCTTATTTAAATAATATGTTGTTTGTTTTTTTAGATATCCCTGAAGCTGCTCACCTGCAGTGAGACCTGCCATGGCCACGAGTGGGGTCTGGCCTCATTGCCTGATACAATGCGTTCTGTAGTATATGGTTTAAAGTGAGCCAGGCCACAATCCCTGGGCCAGTCTATGCATAGATATAACAAAACATTTCTTACTTTTAACCTGCATTTGGAGGGTGAGTACCAGAATGGCCAGTAATAAACATGAAATACATTTATTAAAATACAATAATATCATATTATTTTGAGGTGGTACACAAATTAAAGTAATAATATAGTTTTACAGCTCACCGAGGTGGAGGATTTTGTGCTGCTGGAGGCGACTGGGGGTAAAGGCATAGGTGTAAGCTGTCCCCAGTGTAAGACACAGCAAAAGCAGCAACATATGTCGTAGAAAAAAGGTACTCTTTGCCATGATCTACTGCTAAATAAACTGTGCAATTCCTCTGTAGGTCCACCATTTATACGATACCAAGGGCAGAAGCTGTACATTGTGCTGGCTCCAACCCTCTGTACCTGGACAAAAAGGCTCTACAATACACCTCCACACTGGATCATTCTGGTGACGCAGAAGGGGCTTTTGTAGCTGCCAGAGTTTCATCAGCACTTTAAAAAATTGCATTCATCACTACAGAGCAAAAAAACTTACCCAGAGTGGTTTGTACTTCCTCCTGCCAGTCACACCATACAACAGGAGCAGAATAATCTGGTGATTTCCAAATGATCACATACAAAGTCAAATCAGGAAGCTTAAGCTTATGTGTCTGGTCCTCTTTCGTACGCCCTCTAAAATATTGTAGAATAAAGATTTCTATATTGTGCTAAATGATAACACAATGGGTTAGATAATATCAGATGATGTACAGATGAATTTTGTGTGTGTGTGTAATACAAAGACCATAGTGTTTGTGTGTGTCTGCTTAATAAATGCTGATGATGTTACATGTGCATAGAACAATGGTTAAATCATTGGGCTATTGATGTCTTCTAAACCTGGCACCAAGCCACTGCTTGGTGCAGCCACTGTTGTGTGCTGGAACAAGACCCCAACTGGTGGTTGTGTGTGTGTTTCTGTTTCCGCTGTAAGCCACTTTATATACAAAAAAGGCCAAATGTTCACACAGGAGTTACAGGGGTTCTGTGCTGGTGATGGTGCCATCCAAGCATTGACTATGATTTGCATGACAAGCTGCTCCTCCTGTGTTTTACCAGCAGATGGCATAATATAAAAAAACATTTTTAGGTTACATTTTTTTTTTATTCTTGAGAAATAGAGAAACAACAGGGAAAGTACTTTTCAGGGCTCTGGATGTCTGCGATTAAGTTATTATTATTTAATTGTTTATTATTAATTATTTTTAAACAGCCTAATTTATGATGGCTAATGTTACATAATGTACTTTTTGCCAAATTGCTTGATAATTGAAATCAGGTGGATTAAACCATGTCACACCAGTGATGTGTTAAAGCTATTGATAATTAAAACTACCACATAATTTTAAGAACCATAAATGTTCAAATGAATGTATGAATTTATTTTCAGTAACCACTTTGTTTTAGACAGGGCTGGGGTGGTTTCAGTGTAAATGTGGCAGGAAAATTCACTCCAGATGAGACACCATTCCATCCCAGGGCAACTTTTACACACACACACATTTACACACTCCTTCAGCCCTAGAGGCAACATTGAATCCTGAAGCTGCAAGACAGCAACGCCAACTACTGCAGCACTGTGAATCTCTAGGGAAAAGTTATTGAAATTATTTAACATGATCTACAGAACTGGATTGGGATGTCCAATGTGAGTAACGTTTAAATGGTTGGATTTCACCGGGGTCCACATTTAAATTTTTACATAAAAGGAGGTGTAAAGCATTTAAGAAAGCCTCATCTAGAGTCTCCCATCATACTTGAGTTATGTTTTGACAGCATGTCAAACACGACGTTTAAAGTGTTATAAACTATGTTTAACCAACGTAATTTTCTGATTAATGATAGTACAGATTAGTATTAGACTTTGGATGGAGTAACTAACATTAGTACAGATTGTGTTGTTGCAGTGTTTACCTTAAACAGTGAAACATGATACAACAAGGACACTACACACACTGTGAGACAAGGTGCTTCAGTACTGTCAATACCGGAGAATGTGCCCGATCATCTGAATGCTCAAAATGTCAATGGAAGGACAATGCAAGGGTAAAGAACAATTGACCAGAACACTGTTTAACAGGATCCCAATCTGCTCTCTCACTCTTTATCTCTAATGTTTTATGCACAAACACGATCTGTATCCTCATGCAGAAACCAGCATGTAAACACAACCCCATCTGCTTTCATATGCCATGCCACACTGCTATGTATTTCATTTACTCTGAATAAAAAGCACTTAGGATTCATTTTTTCAAACAGTTTATTGTTGTATTTTTTCAGACAAAAGCCATTGTTAACATTAAGTAGCACATATTAAGCTCATTTTCATTAGACATTTTACATCACTTCATTATTATTATCTGTTGACACTGAATCACAATGCTGTGGTCTAAAGAAAGGTATGATTTGCTTTGGCGAAAGAATAAAGCTGTGAGTGCACTCTGACCCGAACTGGCAAAAGATACATACACACAACACACACCAATACATTCGAATTAATGACATGTTATAGCTTATCATCCTGTAGATTATTGAACCATAATTGATTAAACATTTTTACTTCCCTTGAATATTTACTAGAAAAATACATAGTAAGTTGAGGCTGGACTTTAATAGTAGAGGGTATTTATCTTATGGTGTTGGCTATTTATAATTATTAAGTACAATTCTGTTTAAATCAAGTTGGTCTGTCAAGTAGGTGTGCTTTCCCAAATTAAAAATCAGAACAAAATATTGACAAATTTCTCACACCACTTAAAGATCATTAAGTATTAAGGGATGATAAACAAGGCAATCCAGGATTTGTGTTTCTATGTAATTAAGTAATACTCACTGTCCACTTTAATAGACTGCTCATTCATATAGGTATCTAATCAGCCAATTATGTAACATCAGCTTAGTGTAAACTCATGCAGATAAAGGTCACATGCTTCAATATCGTAAATAAGAATGGGGAAAATTTCTGGTCTCTATGCCTTTTTTTCAGAAACTGCTAATCTTGGGGAATTTTACACAGAATTTACACAAAAAAAAAACAGATTAGCAGTTCTGTGGGAATGTATATATGCCTTGTTGACATGAAAGGTCAAGGTAAGATGGTAAGATCGCTTAACTTACAGTTTTTTACTTCAACTGTATTAAGCAGAAAAGGCACGCCTCGGCATCCACAGAACCGTGGACCCTGAACAGGCATACCCAAACCGGAAGGCTGAAGATAAGAGAAAAATAATAAATGCTGATGTTCCTATTAAAGTGGACAGTTAATGTATAATGTCTTAATTACGTCAATGTTGTGTTTTTATCAGCAGTGTTTCCCAACATAAAAAAACATTACCAAATAGTATCACCGTCATTCATGTTATGTTAGGTTTGAAATAAAGTATGTACATAATTTAAACTTATACCTGCTAGTTATAATGGTAAGTTATAATGGTAAGTATAATAGATAGCAAAATTAAATCAGCAAATTTTAATCTGTACTTTGCAGTAAACTTTGATTGTGGACTTGGATGATAAATCTGAAAATGGCCTTTAATAAAGGCGTACTGGATATTTACATACAGGAGTATACAACAATGCTAAGAGCAATTTGAGTTTGTTACTGTATATAACTAGTTGCATTACTCATTTTTTCCAAGTACTGTACATTTACCAGATCTAGATTTAATTCAGGTACAATGTACATGTGTATGTTAGTTTCAAGTATTGCCTTAAAGTTGTTCCTGAGTATAGTAGTCCAGAATCTTGCCTTTTCGTATTTCTTCAGTTATTTTTTAGTTCTCTGCTTCAAAAGTAATAAATGATGAATAAGCAGCAACTATAAAGGACAAACAGACCCCACATACTGTACCCTGTCAAGTGCTTAGGTTTCATCTTTTATAATAATTCAAAAGTGCTTAAGAGGTAAAGAAGGCAGTTTACATGCTTATAAGCTTACAATTTCATTCATCTCCTCAGTCTTCTACAGCAGTGGAATGTGAACAGCATGCTGGACCACACAGTAATCGTATCACACTTTCGCTCTTCCTCTGTCGATTGTTTTGTTGCATTGAGGAACCATTATTATCTGCAGTTGTTTGCTTCTGGGCAGCAGCAGCTGCTGTTTCTTTGATCTGAAGCTCTAAATGACGCTGGATGGCCAGGCCAAGCTCTTCTGGGTCTACAGCTGCCCCGTAGACCTCCCATGTCATTCCCTCTGCATCCCACTCCACCTCCTTTACAGATATTGTGGTCTCCACATCCTCTCCGTCTGGACATACATTTGAACCTGGACGAGATGTCATAAGAATCTTTGGGAGAGCATTGGAGACAGGAGAAATAAGGGAATCTGTAGAAATAGTTTGCACACCAACTTCTCTGAAATCCTTTTGAGATGTCATGTTACATGCATCTCTCACGCCCGGCTGGCCAAACCCAGACTGTCTATTTTGGTCTAATCTAAAGCTAGAAATGTTTTTCCCACAGGTTTCAGGTCCATAGCAGTGACCCGTAGCCCAACTGTTTAGTCCAGTCTCACTGACAGAGGACACCAGTGGTGGGAAACCATGCCAAGGTGAATGGATTCTTGACCTTTCAGGTAAACAAGAACCTCCTGCACATGCTGGTAGAGATAATAAATGTCCAGGACAGGGCACAACATGGCAAGTGTTTTTGAAGGAGCCAGCATTGAGTGTATTATTAACGCATGAAGACCCGCATGTTGGTAAACAGTGGTGCTCATCTTTGAAGGAACTCTGAGTACAAAGTCTGTCATTTATCCCTTGTTGTGCAAGGTTGTGTGCGTTCCTAAGACAGGGCCTGGTGCCTAGTGCAGGAGACAACATCCCATAAACCATTTTGTTACAGGCTTTCAGGTTTTCCTCTGCATGGCACTGACAACATGACACCCTTCCCCCTGAACAGCCCATCCTTAAATCCCGGTGCATGGAAGGAGAACAAGGTGCACACCATTTGGCGTTGTTTACCTGCTGTGAGTCCTCGGTTATGCTCCATGGTCGTGTGGGTCTTTCACACCAAATAGCACTCTCTGGAGTGGTCTTAACACCACCTACAGCTATACTATGTTCGTCAGGATCTAAAGAAGAAGGCAAGCCTGTGACAGATCCTCCTCTACTAGCAGGTCTCGGAGGGTAGGCTGTACTGCTGAGACTTTTGCGAAGATGTTGCCGGCACCAGGCTAGCTCCGGTCTCTGAGCAGGACCACTGGCCATGTCTGAGGAACTCCTTGATAAGGAGATAATTGGGCACTCCTGATTGATCTCAGCTTGGGCAAAACCAAAATGGTTGTTAGAGGGGTAGTGTCCAGATCCAGAGTGTGCCATGTTGAAAAAACCTATCGGAAAGAAATGTTTGTTATAACTTATACATATAACTTACTGCAATGTCAGTTTATTCATTTATCTTCAATTTAAAAGAACACTTGTGTAAAAGCAAGTGTATGTCCTGTTCTTAAAACATACATTGGAGAAAAAAACACAATGATAAAGTTAGAGATTAATAAATTAGACACTTACTAATTGATCAGATTACAGTAGCCTAAGAACAAGCTGAGCTTTAGGATTAGACACAACATTTGTACTTCAATTACACACACAGGTGGACAGCGTGCTGCAGCATGACAGTGAAAGGAAACCCCCTCTGATCTGAAGGAACAAAAAATTAGGTAGTTAAAGGACGAGGCAATTACGGCTAAAGAAAGAACACTCTATTCACACTGATTATACACATTCAGACATTACGTAGACTAGATGTGTTTATATCACAGTTCAGTCATTTGATGACAACTGTGAGACACACACACACACACACACACACACACACGGTGTGATGGTGTGCCTCCAAGGACCAGATCTGTTGTTCCGGGACATCAGTAAAGATTTAACTCTTTGTCATGTTATTTAAAACATTCCTGGACATTTTTTGGAAGGAAGGCAGGAAACATTATCCTCCAGACAGATGCCACTGGCACTACCACTGCCATGAAGGGCTATGTCTACAATAATGTTTAGGTAATGCTGCATTCAGAAGGTCAACAGTTCAAGCCCCAGCTCCTCTTAAGCCATTCCCTTAACCCCTATACACACCAGGGGACCCATATCATGGCTGACCTGGGATATACAAAGAAAGAATTTCACTGTCCAGTAATGTATGTGAAAAATAATGGCTTAACTTAAAACTTCACTTGGGTACGTGGTATATGTCGAAGTGACATTCACATGAATACCACAACTCAAGGTCTCCCAGCAGAACATTGCCCAAAGCATCACACAGGGAGCTGTATTTCCTTTTTCCCATAGTGCATCCTGGTGCCATTTCTTCCCCAGGAAAGGAAAACACTCACTTAGTTATCCACAATGAAAAAGAAAAACTGAATAATCAGACCAGGCATTTTTCTTCCTTTGCTCTATGGTTCAGTCGAAACAACAAGTTGTTCTGCAGTGTGTGTTCTTGCAGAGATCAATAATCAGCAACTTGTACTACAGTAGTTTGAGTAGCTATGGGATTAGAGCAGAGGGACTAGCCTTCGCTCCCCACACACATCAGTGAGACTTCGGAGCCCATGAGCCTGTCACGGGTTCACCAGTTGGCCCTAGTTTTATTAGATGTGAATTCCACTCCAACAAGACCTGCCATTTTAAATATTCTCTGACCCAGTCATCTAGCCATCAAAATTCAGCCCTAGTCAAAACTCGCTGATATGCTAAATCTTCCCCATTTTTCCTGCTTCCAACAAGTCAGCTTCTGTTCACTCGTTTCCCAATACTGTATATTCCACTGCTTGATTATAACAACATTCAACAATGAAGTTTTTCACTTGACCTTTCAGTTGATTAATGTTGTTATAATGCATCGCAGTGGGCAGAACAAGTATTACAATGGCAACCTGTGTTTGTGTCTACATTGTTCTGTGAACAGATATTATAATGCATTATATATTCTGACACATTCTCAGCTATTATTCATGTAAAAAACAAAATACAGAAATAAAAAAAACCTACATATATACAGAGTTGTGTCAGTCATAATAAAATATAAAGTTTGCTACATGACATGTTATAAATAAATTTATAGCGCAATGTAAATACAGTGATAGATTCAGCTACTATGAGCTTCTATGATTTTCATGTTTAAAAAGTTTTTTGACAAGACTTTGAAGTATATGTTTGTAATATAATCCCTAAATCATAAAATGAATTATTTTAGAATCTAAAAGCTAATCACAAATAATAAACACTATAAACTTCCCCTAAATCACAGTAGGTATTGAAAATAGCTTAACTTTGATATTTGATATTACTTTGTAGGGATAATTGCTAGAAACATGACTTAAACTCCAATAATACACATGCTGACACACTTTATCCATCCAAGGTCATTACGGAAAGATATATCAGTTGTCCTTCAGCTAGATTTATAAATACCACATTTGATGTTTTATATTAACTGACCACATGCCTGCGTCATAAAACACATCCTCTGATTGACCCCTAAACCATAAACCAGTTCTCTTAGTCATAGTCTGAACAGAATTAAAACAAACACATCGGAAATACTGTACAGATCACAAAAAGAAAGGTTTCCTCTCCATTATTATTTCATTCTCTATTGTTTACTCCTCTTTACTTACTGTCAAGTCACTCTTCAGTCTAGAGTTTTGGCCGGCAGAGAAACCCTTGCACAGGTAAGTCCACATCCACTCTTCTGTATTACACACATGCACACTTCACATATACACACCTCCCACATTCCCTGGTCCAACCGTCTGGAAAGCTTTTGCCTCAGTCTGTCTTTCCCCTCCTCCTTCTTTCCTCTTCTCCTCCTGCACGCTCTTAAAGGAGTGTATGAGATGACGAGTGAGTGTAGTGTTGGATTATCACATTCAGTCATCTGATTACAAACCCCAGGTTCTGCATGTGAGAGACAAATCCTCAGTGGAGGGAGGAGGGCTTGAGGATAGGATGAGAGGGCGGTGTTCAGGGTGAGGATGGGGGCGGGAGGTTACACTGGAGAGAGTGGAATTGTCAGTGGAATATACTACAGCTGTCAAAGCAAATCAGACAGCCCTGTTTCTTGGTGAACCACCATCATCATTCAACTCATTGTCCTTTATTACTTACTTACTAAAACCAATAGAAAGAAGCAGAGACAGTTGTTTAATAGTGCAATGTCTTGTTCATGTGCTGCAACCTACTTTACTCCCCTTTTACTCCTTTATTTATTTTTGCTTTCTCCCTGTCCCTTTCTTACAGACCATGCACACACATGCACAGTTGCCGTCTCTTACTCATCCGGTTTCAGCCAATCTCTCTTCTTGTTGCTATAGAAACAGCCATGCTCAATGGGAGCCCAATGAATTTTCATCATGACATTTTTAAGGTTGCCGTGGGAACAATGAAAACAGCACCTTAGAAAACAGGTTTTGAAAATAGAATGGTGCCTGTCATGAAAACATTATGCTCCACATCGTAAATGCCAGAGTGCCAGTGTCCTAGATGACCAGCAAAAATGAATATCTTGAAGCTCTAAATCTGCTTTTCAGACCTTTAAATGTTTAAATTTGTAATATAATCAGTCTAATATTGTTACTTTTTAATGGGAAAACGTTTTAAGCTATTTAACTCACTTTGTTGTAATATACAAATTAAACCAATTACTAAAAACCTAATTATAATAAGCTTTTTCCATGAAATAATAATAATAATAATAATAATAATAATAAAATGATATCCCAAAATATACATTTTGAGGTTAAAATGCACATTTTTATGAATTTTATGAATTTATCAAATTTGATATTTTACACTATATAAGAAAATGTTTGATATTGATCATATTAGTGTGTATTTTGTCCCTTGATTTCTTTTACTGAAGCCCAGTTTTTACTCACTGAATTTGGAGGTCCATAACTAGATCAATTATGCTAATAGAGCACATAAAAATATATGAGAGAAATTTAATAAATCAGATATTCTGTCGATCCCTCTTCACCAAGTCCATGAGTGGAAAAAGACCTCTAGACCACCAGTGATGACCAGGGTTGTTATCCTTATGCAAGAGTATGAGGCATCGTTTTGAAGCACTCATCGGGCACACCTCCTTTGTTCATTCAGCTTGTCGGTGCACAGCTATAAACCACGGACCCACTTTTTCCATGCAAAGAGCATGTTAATGGCAATCATTTCTGTTTCTGTTTAGATTCTGACCAAATGATCCAGACTGCTTTTACCTGATGTTTTGGTGGATGGACTGTTCTTGACCAAGCGGTGATGGTGAGGTGGTCTATAAATGAGAACCAGTGAGACACATCTGGTCAGTGAGGGAAGAGGTAACAGATGGACGGCTGTCAGTAAACAAGGTGCACACAGGTAGTTTTACAGCAGCTGAGTATAAAGCGGTGAAAAACATACAATGCAGTAATTTATTACTAACCTGTTTCTATAAAACGTAGTGTGGGAAAACCTGACAAATGGATTGATTAAATCTTGATAAGTGTTCTACTAGCATCGCCGTATCCCATAGTTGATCATTAACCTTCTGTGAATGTAACAGACTGACTCAAGCAAGATATTATAGAAGCAAGTAACAATGCTAGTTTGCTTGGAGTAATTTAATTTTTCATCTGGATAATGCTGTCAATAAGCTATCATAATGAAAGAGTCAATAAGCTATCATAATGAAAGAGTCAATAAGCTATCATAATAAAAGTGTATAAACATGCCAGTTTTGATATATTACACAATAAAATAAATTAATAAGTGTCTATCTGAAAAGGTGTTGATATTGTGTTGATTGTGTGGGTCATTTTTCAAAGAAATAAAGATAAATATTTAAGATTAATATTAATAATATGATGAACTGACTTGGTTTTGATTTTTCCTTATATGAAAAAAAGGTTGTGTAATGCTCTACAGACTTGAGACCACAAATCACAAAAACCTAACTGATTCTAAAACGTGTGGCATCAGTGGTCAGAGGTTTTACCACTTATAACTAACTTCATTTCTTTTTTTAACTTTGAACAGAAGCCTTTCTTTCATACTTAAAACATTGAAGCATATGACAAATAAAGCACATGTAGGTGAGAACACAGCAGATGACACTAAGCTGCAAAATTACAAGTGCAAGATTAGATTCGAGTGTTGGTTGCTGTACAGAAATATGGGTTTTAGCTAGACTCAAGCCTGGCGTGTAATGTAGCCTCTGGATGTGTGTGTTGATTAACCAAGTGGGGCAGCCTCAGGAACACTGTGGTGGTCAGGTTGATTTGTGGCCAGGCTCAAAGGCAAGAGAGCTGCTGAAGACATGTATGGAACTAGCAGCAGTATGGGACAATGCAACTCATAACCACACAAAGACGGCTAAGAACAAACTGGGATTCGGTGGTGGCTTCGGCTATCCATGGCTGGTAAGTAAACATCTGGGAAAGGTTTTGTCGATAACAGTATTTCTATATTTGCATTTACTGCGAAATGTTTTGCTTTAATTACAGTCGCAAAAGTCTCTATACAAAGGGAAAATAAGCACTTTTTATTTAAAAGATAAATATGTGGGAGAGACAACTCTGTGTGTGTTTTTTATAAATAAATTGCAGACAAATTGTATATAAAAATATCATATAGATTCTAGCATCAGAAAAGCATGAAGTAGGATATGTTAAGTAAGGGAAATTATATATATATATATATATATATATATATATTTATATTTTAGAAAGCAGAACAATCTGGAATATGATATTGGCTATGGTCACTGAAGGAAAGGAATATGTTAGCTGACATTTCACAATCTCACAATCTCAGTCTCAATCTTTGAGCCACATCATATGCCTGCTCCTGAAACATTCAAAGAAAGGCAAATGCGTGGTGGCTCTATGGCAAAAATAAAGAGACACCAGACTGCAAATCATGTCTCCAGTTCTCCCTCACTGCATCCACTGAGACATCTGTTACACATGTAATAGTATTCTGGCTCACAAAATCTATAGTGCAGACTGTTGGCAGAGCAACCAACCTCACAGCTGAAAATACATTTTAAGTGGTTCACACTATTGGTGCTTGGTAACCTCGTTCAATTATTTGAAATAGAAATGTGCTCTGGTGTAATTCCTATATGATTATAAAATCAATAGAGGGATATTGTTGTTGTTGGATTTTTAAATGTTGTCTATAACTAAACATTTGGCAACAATTGCAACATATTTTTTTTGGCACGTTTGCCTCATTAACCTCAGGAAGACATTCTCTTTTCCTTACCTTGTTAGAGCCCAAGCTCGTAGGCAGACACACTGGTTGAACTTTCCATCTGTTAGCTGCCTTGACATGTGTCATGTTCCCACATTTAGAGTCAGTGTCTGTCTCCTACACTGGCAAGTATAATGTCGGAGAAGAGAACAATTCCTATATTGTCACTAGTAATAGAAAGCATGATCCAAAGTTCAGGCTTCTAAATTATAAACATTACGGCCAAAGGGGCCACTGGAAATAATCACACAAACATTGATTTTCTGTTATCAGATTCCATGGTAGCATTGGCCATTGGTCTGTCTGCTGTACTTCTCTTTCTTTTGCTGATTGGCGTGACAGCGTATCTCTTATGGAAGAAGAGACAGAACCAAAGACGTGACGGGCAACTGATCAGCACTAATCCAGTTATTCCACCATGCACGCCTGTGCTCCAAACAACACAAAGTAGCAGCTATGGGTGTGTATCTGATCTTACTTTCTACCATCCCAATGACAGTTTTTCAGGGCAGTGAAAAGTGTATGTTTAACTCTGCTCTCATGCATCATACAGTAGTTTGGCTGAAGTTCCCTTCTTTCTGCCCCCGAGTTTCAAGAGTTCATCCAATTCAGCAGTGCCTGAAGAGAGGGAGGAGGTGGAGCATTGGGAGCAGCACCCACATTTGCATACCCAGCGTGGCTCTCTAACAATTGGCAGTAAGTCATACTTTAAGACCTTTAAGGATAATGTGAGAACCATGTTAATTGCTATATTATTGGATTTTCTCCATTCTCATTTTTTTTTTTAATCTTGGTCTCCCTGCTCCATTTGCACTCCCTCTCTGATTTTCTGTTACTGGAGGCTGGTTCCCACTGGGCAGCCTGAGGCCAGATCTGTACCAACTTCCTGAAGAGCCAAGTGAGTGGGCACAGCCCAGTGGCTCCACTGTACGCCTGTGTTTTGCTGTGCAGTATCAGCAGGAACAAGAGCAGCTGGTGGTTTCCTTGCTTCAAGCTGCTAACCTGCCAGCACAGTGCCAAAGCAATGCCACATTGGTCAAACTGCAGCTGCTGCCATCTGAAGATCGACACCATCGTCAGGCCAAGGCCCGGTGCAAGGGCTGCCACCCACAGTTCAATGACACCTTTGTGTTTCAGGTATACCAGATTTGTATCCTGTGTTTTTAGGAGGTTTTTGTTTATTATCCAATGCATTTGACTAAATGTTTTGTCAGTACTGTGTGATTAGATGCAAAAGAGAAGCACTCTCAAGTTTCTCAAGTTTGCTTTGAGCTGCACGGACCACTTTGTAATGCATAATTACATTAATGTTTTTTTTCTAGAGAGATTAAATTGATGAAAACAATTAACAATTATTTCCATGATGAGGGTTTATTTATTGTTTGATTGATTGATTTTTTTTGGTACAGAGAAATATTACGAAATTATTATTCATAATCATCTATTGACTACACATGCAGGAGATAATAGGACTATATACCTTATAACTGGACTCTACCTTTAGTTATTTAGTTAAAGTTATATTTTTAGACAGGCATGACTACTGTAAGTGCTATACTGAAAACTGAAATTGCTAGATGTATGATTTTTTTATGTTAATTAATCATATTTTAAAAATCCAGATGTCAATGGTATCATCTCATAAATATGAAATTCAGTCAGCCCTAAAAAAAATCAAGGAAACCTAATGAGATTTAATAGTGCTATGTTACATAACTGGCATGCGGTTTTAATTCGAATAAATTTATGAATAAATTGGATTTTATATTTATATAATATCTAGTTTTACAAATATTGATTGATTGATTGTGAACATCAACAATCAGGCTATGTGTAAAAAAAACCCTGTTTCATTGTACTTTATATTTAGGTATCTACAAACAGCATGGACCAGTTTACTCTACGCATGAGTCTGTACAGTGTGGACAGACTGAAGAAACACCACCTTGTGGGCCATGTTCTGTTCCCTCTCAGACACTCCGAACTGCAAAAGGCAGCGGGCAAAGTCCTTTGGAGAGACCTTGAGACTGAGAGTGATCTGGTAGACAAGATCCAATGTTTACATCCAATATTTGTCTTCCCTTCTTATCTTATTTAATAGTGGGGTTTGCTAAATGGTGTGGATTGAAGTTTGTGTGCCATACTATTCTCTGTTATGATACAGCCACTTTCAAAGCATGGCAATATCCAAGTGTCTCTGAACTACAGTAACTCTCTACAGCGCCTCACTGTGGTTGTGCTTAGAGCCCGAGGACTCCAGTGTCCCAGCAATGCTGGTGAGACGCAACAATGCCAAACATACAATACAATTTACAACCAGATAATCTGATTCATGTAACTCTTTATGCAAAATGTTTCACCAGTAAATGGCTTGGACAGATGTTTCTGTCCAAGTTTCTCTGCAGATACACACACAGGTAGTGAAAACAAAGTGGACACCTGTAACCAGAGGCAGCAACCCTACTTTTAATGAGAAGCTGACGTTCAGGCTTCTCCCTCTGCAGCTAGATGCGGCATGTTTGAGCCTGGAAGTCCAGCAGGTAGCCCTCGGAGAGCCTGCCGAAGAGCCCAGTACCAGGAAAAGGTCACCAAGTAAGTTATGATCCCACTTCATGCAAACAGTAAACAAATTATTATCAGGACTTGATAAAACTCCTGCCTTGGCTGTGTGGACGTTTTTGAATTTGTTTATAGACATACAGTACAGTTGTTTATACAGTAGCACTTACATTTTTTGCAGCCTTTTTGTACATATACCTTTTCGCCAATAATACTTCTATTACTATAAGAATGATTGACAATAATGTACAGCACCTTTGTTATAATCAAGTCATTGTTTTTCCTCCCCACAGTATCACTTGGAGTGGTGGTCATTGGACCATTTATGTATGCCAGAGGCAGGGAGCTGGAGCATTGGAATGAAATGATCAGTAAATCACAAGAGCTGGTCAAGCAGTGGCATGGACTGGGAGCGACTAACTCATAGACCATCTTGAGCAAAACAACCTGCAGTTTCCTTTAAAATATGTCATATATTTACGCTTCAATATTTTACAACATTTATAAATAAATGGTAAAGAAATGCAATAATAAGAGCAGTAGAAGCAGACAAGTTGGAACATCTAGAGCAGAAATAACATACAGTAACATAACAGTTCTGAAATGCCATACTTAACATAAAAAAGGCTTTCTTTAAGAAATGAAGAAATGGCATACTTAACATATAAAAAGCTAAATTTTTTATAATAATATATTCTTTTTTCAGATAAAAAGTATTTGATATAATTACAAGCAAAAAAATCTGGATTTAATTTCTGTAATCATTTGACATACAGATAAAACAGAAATAAATTTGCCTGTAAACTCTTGCCATATTATAATGAGGAAAACCTTTTAATATATTTGTCTAGTCTTTGTATTGACATAAAATTGCGAGTTGTGTAGTGTAGAAAGTCGTGAGCCACCTTTCATGTCTTCATATTACTCACTGTCATTCACTCGTTGTCTATACCGCTTTATCCTGTATACAGGCCTGGAGCCTATCCCAGAAGACTTATGGCACAAGCCAGGGTGGCATGGTGGCTTAGTGGTTAGCACTGTCGCCATGCACCTCAAGGGTCCGGGTTTGATTCGCCTTAGTGTCTGTATGCATGGAGTTTGCATGTTCTTCCTGTGCTTGGTGGGTTTCCTCCGGGTACTCTGATTTCCTCCCACAGTCCAAAGACCTGCAGATTAAGCTAATGGGTTATGCTTAAATAGGCTGTATTGTGCAAATGAACATGTGAGTGTACACAGTAGTACACAGTACAGGATTGTGCAGTATAGACAATGAGTGAGAGATGATGGAGATGTAGTACCCTGAGATGACCACTCAGCATTCAACATCACAAATATAATGCAGTAATAACTGAATGATTCACAGGTCACTGTGTGGCTTAACAAACAAAAAACATTCCTCTAAAACTGGTTAGGTATGAGGACTAGACTGGATATGAGAGCCTTGCCAAAAATGTTGCCAAAAAAGTCCTTCAGGAAGACTGGAAAACTTTTGCTCAAGACTACATTAAAAATACAAGAATGCTGGCTCATTGGAAGCAAAATACAGTATAAAGAAATAAGGGTGGCTCAAGACTTTTGATCAGTATTGTGTGAATGCACATTGGTGAATTTGGATAGCTCTCTGTCTGTCCAATAATGTAAGACATAGACAGACCAATAGAAATAACAGATAGCACCTACAGTATATTTCTTTTTATGTTTAGTGTGAAGCAAAAAAAAAAAAAAAGAGGCAACATACAGTAATAAAGAGCAATGAACAGTCTGTTAACTCTGTTAACATATAGATTTGGTATTGCAACACGGCAAAAGTGAAAAAGATACATGTAGTTTGTATGAGATTGTATTTGCCTATTACTAAAACCTGCTATAATCAGATGATTTTTACTACGTTTTTACAAAAAACACTGAGAAACACACACACATTTGTTTCTCTATATTCTGCTTCACCACACATTCTGCAATCAGCCATGGCTTTTCCATTTTTTTATACGTTTCCTCAAATACATACAAGATGAAGATTTTTGTCTCAAATAAACATCTGGTATGGTATCTATCCTAACAAACAAGAGTGAAACACTGCCGTCTTCAGGTGACTCTTGTTCTTAGGAATGTTCCTCACAGAGTACTTCATAACTGAAAAAATCCCAAGCATGTGCAACTTAGCAGGTCTCATTCAGTCTGATGTCTGTTGTGTTGCTTCCACAAAAGAGTAGAGCATCTCTGAACCACTTCCACACTTACCGAGTACTGTCCCTGGGACTGCTGGTTTAGCCGAACCACCGTCGCTGCTGACACAAGGTCAAACGAGTGCTGCAAGGTGCCATGGAACACATGCATATCCTCGTCAAAGTGGCTTCTCTCTTCCCAGACGAGTCTAGAGCCATCCTCTTCAGCCATATCAGCCAGATTACACAACGCCAACAGACAGCAGCTTATCATGGCCTCATTCTCACAATACTGTAGCAGCACAGACACTAATCTCGGGACAGCTTCCAGTCTCAAAAGCCTGGCCTGCTGCAAATCCGCACAGTGATCAAACACCAGTCACTAGCACCAGGGTCTGCCTGCTCGACATCTATAATTTAGTCATCAGTATAATTATAACTATACTCATGTAAAAAACAAAAAACAAAAAAAAAATCAGACTAATAGATCTTTGATGGAATAAGGAAGTGCGCATTGCCTTACCTAAGAGGAAGTACTGAAAAGCTCTTGAAGTTAATTACCATTAATATCTACAATCCTTCGACTCTAGCTAAAAGAAAAGAAAATAATTTTTCATTCTCTCATTATATAAGTAAAGAAATAAAAGAGGCATTAAATTTGGAGTCTAGAACCCTGTTCAGAAAATCAGCTTCCCCTCACTCGCTCTGTTGCTGCAGATTCTCCCGATGGCTCGGCCAGGATGCAGCAGTAGCTCCTGGTCCTCACTGAGCAGCAGATTCAGAAGAGCAGATCCGATTCCAGTCTCAAAAAGGAGCTGAGAGTGAACACAACAAGAAAAAAAGGATTAGTACACAGCCAGGAACTTAAGTAATAATCTAGTATTTTTTTTTACCCTAGAAAAAGCTAACCTCTCTACACCACATCTACAGCTACATTAAATCCGCAGAGGCGACACAGTGGTTTAGTGGTGAGCACTGTTGTCTTGCTCCGTCAGAGTCTAGGTGTGATTCCTGCCTCTGTGTGCATGGAGTTCGCATGTTCTACCCATGCTTGCTGGGTTTCCTCCGGGTACTCCGGTTTCCTTCCACAGTCCAAAGACATGAAGATTAGACTAATAGGCGTTCCCAAATGTCCCATAGTGTGTGTGTGTGTGTGTGTGTGTGTGTGTGCTATGCAATGGATAGGCACCCTGTCCAGTGGACCCCGCCTCGTGCTTTAAATTTCCTGGTATAGGCTCCCTAGGATAGGAGATGGTAAATTTCACAAATCCCTCTTAGAGTTTTAAAAAGACAAGACCAGTTAATTGGTTTTGCGATTAAAAGATAAATATAAAACGATAGATCATAATTTCCTTACATCTTTTGTAATATTTTTAAAATAAATTTTTTTCCGTTTAAAAATAAAATTAAAAGGAATGGAAAAATGATAAATGCAAATCGTTTTAACACTATAACAGCATTCTTTTGTTACACATACTGCACTAGACTCCTCATATGCAATTGTTTGAAGCACTCATACAAGTTTGGGAGCTCAGCCACCAGTCTAGCTGTGTGCATCGTGAGAGCGCTTTTCCCCCTCAAAGTCTGAGCCAGGACTGGCAGAATGCCACTTTTTACCACCTGCTCAGCTATGCTGGTCTCTGATAGAGGAGAGTGCATGTGAGCGTGCACACACACACACACACCTACTCAGGACATCTCCAGGGAATAAGACCAACATATACTGTATCATTAGGTTTTCTACACCAAGTTTATTGATAACCCATGTACTTCTAAAATATATATCAATCTGTCAAACTAGTCACGCTTAACCTGAACAAACATGTGGAACTAAGGCCATGGCTGAATCATGTTTACGCAGGTGCTGCCACCCCAAACAGCTGGTCATCAAGTGGCTAATCAGTTGTCACTCAAATCCTTAAACAGACATAAATGAAGATGCTTATGGAGTGTTTTTGCTTTTCACATGGTCTTACTGTAACTCTACCTTTGGCCTTCTGCACAGTCACACTCATGGACTCAATATTGCTCAGAGGAATGTGAAAAACACATTCACGTTTCAGAAATCTGTCATTATGAAACGGATGCCAGTAAGTATTTACTCTCTCCCTCGCTTTAGTTAAGAAGCGAAGAACTCACTCCCCTGTACTACTGCAGTCAGCACGGTTTCGAAGTGCAGTTCAAGTTCCTCTACAACCAGCTCTGTGGTCACACTGATAGGATCTAATGCAGCCCTGAGTGAATCTAAAGGGAAGAAACTAAAAAATCATGCAAAGAAAAAATATGCACAGCAATATTATCATGCAAGGGCTTAGGGTTAGGGTTCATCATGCAAGGTTAGGGCAATTAATATATGACTTAATATATGATGGATAAAATGCACCATATTCTATAAGAAGAAATGTAGGCCTGTGAGACCTTGATGCGACACAAATGAGAAATATTTGGCAACCAACTTTTTTTCATGCCTGTATATACAGTACTGCAGATTAATAATATTTCTGTTACTTACCCATGCTGCGCTCTGACGGTGGTACCTAACAGCCCTTATATATATTGTATATAGGAGTCTGTGCTAGACACTACATACAGACATTCTCATGAACTCAGACCGTATATCTTACAAAAAAAATAGTCAGGTTTTATCCTGGCCTCTGTATACTGTCTATAGTGATGAACAAACACATCCAGGAATTAGCTAGCTCTGCCATGCTGTTTGAGCTGTGCTGTTTTTTTTTTTCATGCCGTTTCTTTTCTTAATCCCTGTCACGCTCCTCTGTATCGCCCTGCAAATCCTAAATCTCCTTAAAGCTTCCTGCATGATAGGTAATCACTATGGTACTGCCATGCAATACACAGTGGCTGGCCAGGAAACGAATTGATTGATTTTTACATTTGCATGCTTCAGATACTCTTTTGTTCTGGAGTTACAAATACAAGCACATCAAATAAAACAACAGTATTAACTAAAATGAATCTAAATTCTAAAATGAGTGATAGAGTGACTACACAACACTATTAAATAGGAAGCCAGAAAAATAAATGTATGAAAAATTTAATACACACATACATACAGTAGAAGCAGTATGAATATCTTTCTAAATACAATCTACAGTTGACCACTAATTCCTTAAATATGCATGGATTATAATGAAAAAGAAAGAAATATATAAATAGTCGAAAAAATCAAAATATTCCCCTTTGTTTTAAAAATTATGAAATGTTCCAAATAAAATGGACTCTGGCGACAATAGCAGGAGGCCAAATTATGTTTCATGTTTCAATAACATTTTTTAAATATCTGAATCATACTCTGCACTTCACAAAGCGCTGGGTTTGATTTCTTTCAAAATTATAGATCCTGCTTATACAAAATTCTAAATTATAGATCCTGTTTATACTTGATCTTTATTTTTTTGTTTATCATTAACAGAAAAAATTAAAAATTTTACAAAAAACATAATGCATAATAAAAAAAAAAGATGATATAAACCACTCACCCTTCTTAATACAAACATTTTAGACGACTAACAAAAATACATAGAACATTCAGATGAAAAAAAAAAAAACACAAAGCTAAAATGTGCTTCAAGTCAACACTCAGCATGCACATTGTGCTTGCAACATCCATCACACTCAGCACTATGATAAACCCGTGCTGGTGCCACTGAGGCCGCTCGATATGGTCTCATATCCTACTGAAACCAGAGTCAGTACGCTGCTCTCTATGTCTGTGGCTTGTGGACCCTGTGGTTCGACAGTGTCCAGTCTCATCTGTTTGCCTTTCTTTCTGCCTCTTTTGGCCTTCTCTTTAGGTTTGCCATCCTCGACGGCAGTCTTTGGTTTTCGTGTGCGTTTTCGGATCCTCCTGATAGGTGGCTCAGGTTTGGGATCTGTGTTCCCAGAGAGGATGCGGATCTGCCGGTCAATGACGGTATCAATGATGTCAAGGGCAACATCCATCATGCCATTACCGAGGCCGTGTGTGACGTTGGAGAATAAGCGGCTGTTAGTGGGGTCTTTGAAAACTTTACGCATCTCTTCCAGATAATTTCTGAAAGAGAAAACCCACAAATTCATTAAGTTTTTCCAGCACATTTTATCATTTTATTTTTATCATCAATTTACTCATTTATCAATGTCTATATCAACCATTGTCAAATGCATCTAAATTTAAATCATGTTTATTTATACATCTGTTACACTCACTCACTCATCGCCATTACCGCTTAATCCTGTATTCAGGATCGCGGGGAGCCTGGAGCCTATCCCAAGAGACTTAGGGCACGAGGCGGGGTACACCCTGGACAGGGTGCCAATCCATCGCAGGGCACACACACATGCACACACTCATTCACACACTATGGGCAATTTGAGAACACCAATTAACCTAACTTACTCTTTGGACTGTGGGAGGAAACCAGAGTACCTGGGGGAAACCCACCAAGCACGGGGAGAACATGCAAACTTTATGCACAAAGAGACGGGAATCGAGCCTGGACCGTGGAGGTGCAAGGCGACAGTGCTAACCACTACACCACCGTGCCACCACATTTGTTACATATTCTTTTAAATATTGAGAAAAATACGGTCAGCTATCTGCCCACATTTTAGTGTACACCATTTTACCTTGTCTCAATTATTTTTGACCAGTGCTGAACTTGGTTTGTCTCCGGCAGTAACTGTTTTGCCATATTTTCATAATCCACATACTGTAAGGAAAAGTCCTTCATGTCTTTACAGAGTGCTGCTGTGTCACCTGTGTAAAAATGACAAAAATTCACTGTTTAAAATTTTTTTAAGAAAAAAAAGACTGCTTCAATGATTAAACAATAAATCAGTTGTAATATCAAACTTTCTTTCATGGTTTTAATAGATGAACCTTACCTTCTGTCAGTTTGGAGAACGTACTAGACACTGCTGTGTTAGTGCTTGGTGACAGGCCAAACACATTCAGCGATTCCAGGAGGGTTTTTTTACTGGCTGGACCTCGACTTACTCTAGTGTAGGCAGCCAGAGATCTGAGTGACATCTTCTCAGGTGGCTCCAGTCTTCGCTTTACTTCCTCATAATGGATTTGGTACTTTCTGGCTTTAGAGCTCTTCATGTTAGGATCCAACAGAGAAGCAACCTCTGCAAAGGGCACCTGCAGTGATGATCTGGCACCATCCTGAGATGCTGCGACACTCTCGCTTTGTGGCACATGAACTTGTGATGGTCCATGACTTTGAGACTGCACATGAGTTTGTGATTGTCCATGACTTTGAGACTGCAAGTGACTTTGTGATTGTCCATGACTTTGAGACTGCATGTGACTTTGTGACTGTACATGACTTTGAGACTGCATGTGACTCTGTGACTGGCTATGACTTTGGGATTGCACATGACTCTGCGACTGGCCGTGACTTTGAGATTGACCCCGTCCATGACCATGGGCGTGCAATGAAGCCTGCACTTGTGATGCGATCTGAACCTGTGAAGCAATTGAATGTGGTACAGTTTGACAGGTCACATCTTGGGGTATGACTTGTTGTGTGATGATCTGTGCAATATTGGGGCCCTGCGGTGGAGTCTGGTACATTGTTATGATAGGATTCCCGACAGCCACGTGGACCACCTCACTGTTTTGAGGAACAGACATGTGCATTCCAGAGGATGGATCCATTTGCAAGGTTTTCCTTGGTTTTCTTCTTAAAAAATCCCAGTAACTACACCAATTATTTAGATGGCTTTGTTGAAGTGTGACCAATCAGAACAGTGTCTGATTCCTCCATAAAATCCTAGAAATATGAAAGAATGTGTTAGTTTCAATACATTCTCATGTTTATAAGTCACTTTTACATAACAATCTAGTGTGTTAACATCATAAACAATTTACTATGGTCAGTGCAAAGGCGTGCGACAATACAAAAGTTCCAGATTTTAGGAATTCGTGAAAGAATTTGCTTATTTATTAACATCGTGAAGCGCTGAATCTACTTTGAGTCGATTCTTGATTTTCCGAGAGTCATGGAATCGATTCTTTTTGGGATCAGCTCCCAGCTCTACAGATAACTAAGCTTGTGGGCTTTAGGTAATAAGCGAAATACCGAAACTCACCCTGTCTAGTAAACCAGTACCTTCCGAGGAAATGCGATAGTTAGACTGCTGCCTATAACAACCTGCTAAACGCTCGCTGGCGGGACAGACTTTTTAAAGTGCAAAAATAGCTCATTCGAAAGTGCAAGGCCATAGCAGCACACTTTAAAGAGACAGATAATCCATTTGTTTTTATGTGCAGGCCAAAGCCTTAGCTGGGAAGGGGGTCTTATTGATATGTGATACGGCCGGGTTTCCCATAAAGCCACACTTCAGTGATGATTTACAACGCTAGGCTTGAATCAGATGAAAGTTGGCGACAGTATTCTTACTCACCGCGCTACAGTTAAAGTCCTATTTAAACCGCACTGATCCTGGAACAGTCCATGGCGAACCGATCGAAGGCCTCCTTCTTCCCCGATGCTGTTTCGGCGGGTTGCAAATCAGCAGACGGGCGACTGTCGCCATAGCTATTCGCACTCGCGTAACGATTGGTCGACGTTACTGTCAATCAAGCGGCACTCGTATAACGTGTTGCTGAACTCCATGTCAATCGTGACGTCACTATAAAAAGGGTGGAACATCCGGAGCTGTTCGTGGTATATTGTTAAAGATAGAGCAGCGATGTAGTGGGTTTAACCTCGTCAGTTTATGTATTAATTGTATGAAAGCTGTTTACCCAACTAAAACGCTTACTTTAAGCTTATATTTAAATAACGGCAAACGGCTCAAACTTTTAGCTCAAGGTTAAAATTAAAAAATGCCATGTCGTTCAATGTGCGTCTGTCTGATAGAGCAGAGCGGCTTTTGTATAGGTAGTGTGTCGGGTGTAAATAAACAGCCCGTTGTTTAAAATATAGTTTTGTAGATAAATCAGGAACACACAGTGATCCTCTGTGTTCGTGCACATTTTCTTTAATTTAAACAAACCGCTAGATGGCGACCTCTGACCGCAACACTCTCTCTCTCTCTCTCTCATTCTCTCTCCTCAAAGGTCAGTAGTTGCTTTATTGGCATGACAATTATTAACGTTATTTGTATTGCCAAAGCTTGGATGCACATAGCAAATAATTACAGCAATAAAAAAAAGAAACCTCTCTCTCTCTCTCTCTCTCTCTCTCTCTCTCTCTCTGCTCAATGGCAGCAGCATGGAAGGTCAGGTGTAGATTTGCTAGAAAAGCATAAATAAACACTGCTTCAGCAGGACTTCAGGGAACAGGCTGCACTTGGCAGACCAATCAGCAAGCCAGTAAGTCCACTGCGGTTCCCACTGTGTCAGGAAACACAGACACTTATGATTATGGGATGACATTATGGGAAACGTGGAATTTAAAATAATTTGAATTTTTAAATGTATTCTTTAGTATAATTCATCTCTCCAGTGACTCCTGGATAGCGCCGGATATCAGAAAAATCTGATTTATTATGATGCGTTTTCATTTCCATAGTAACAGCTATTTTACAGGCAGAATATACAGCAGACACTTTACATTATCCCTTACTAAAAATATATTCATTTGATTAAATTAATAGACTTGTATAATCCTTATATTGTGTTTATGGAGAAATATTTGTATATTTTCTGTGGCCACACTTTGAAACCCTGAGGTAAAACTATTCCTTTAAGTTTAACAAAGCTTTTTTAGCTCCTATACTTTGTCATCATAAAACATTGTTTTTTTATGTTCCAAAACTAATAATTACAGTACCAGATCTTATTCCATAATAAATAAAACAAATTAATTTGATAAATTGCTGTAGTATAAGAAGAAACTTTTCAATGTATGATTATAAGAAAGTAATCAGCTTTGTTTGTTGTGGTAACATCACACCAACCAAAAGAAAGTTTATCAACCAGCATGACAAAATCTAAATGTTTATCAACATTTGACCACAAGTTCATTCAAATCTAGAACTGAAAGTACCAGAAACCTGGTACTGGTAAGTAAAGCATGGACAGTAAGTATTTTATTTATTAATTTGTTCAAGTTTCAAAAAAAAAAAAAAGGTTTCACTGCCATTGCTATCTGCTTAAATGTATGTTGGCTAAAAAGAACTTAAAATATGTGCAGTTTGTTGAAAAGGAAACCATAAAATGTTTTGTGAAGTACAAAGGATCTTTTAACGATTCTTTTAAGGAAAATTTCTAAACTCTGTCACAGAAAAGATTTGGAAATAAGCAAGCAATTCTATTATAAATACTGTACTGTATAAAAAATGCTAAAATTTTTCCCTTGATATCTTCCTCATTGGATCACTTGAAAATTTTTCTATTTTGGACATCATGACTGGTTAAGGACATTAATGCAATGGTAATCGCATTAGTGGTGAGATTAAAAACAGGAAAAAAAGTCCATGAAACCTCCTGTGTTTTCCACAGCTCAGCCTGCTTCAAACACTATCACACAACAACATTCAGACGCCCTGCGGCTGCCAGTGATAAATGATCTGCCTCTCATCTGCCTTCACGCTCAGGACAGATGAGGATAATGAAAGCTATGGCACAAACTTCACTTAGGAGTTTGTAGATTTTTATAGGACTCTGATGAAAAAGTCATTTTTGTTATAAAAAGCATGGATGCTCAAAGGGCATGTAATTTTTTTGTGTGTATGAATGTTAAACTTGGAATAAATTTGGATATGGTTTATAAGTCCTGCAATAATTATGTACAGCATTTATAAACCCTCAGACAACATAAGCGATAAGAGAATGTAAATTTGATGTATTTATGTAATGCACTGTTTGTTATTAATGTCTGCCTGGCTAGCTTTCTCTGTTTAGGCCTATATGCCTATGTTTTGTCCAATCTACATTAATTCTGACAAGGATTTATGTAGATTAGGTGGTATGATGGTGTAGTGGTTAACCCTGTGGCCTCAAACCTGGGCCAAGGGTTTGATTCCCACCTTGGGTCTGTGTGTGTGGAGTTTGCATGTTTTCTTTGTGCTTGGTAGGTTTCCTCTGTGCAATCGGTTTTCTTTCCACTGTCATTCCAAATTGCCCATTGTGTGTAGGTGAAGGTGTGCGTGATTGTGCCCTGTAACGGATTAGAACCCCGTCCGGGTTGTATCCAACCTACTTCCTTGAGTACTCTAGGATAGGCTCAAGGCCTCCTGTGAACCTGTACAGGATAAGAGGTTAGTGAGTGAGTGAGTGATGTAGGCTATAATAGACATTAAAGCAGAAGCATTAGAGAACAATTACCCCTTGGCATAAATGTGTATATGTCTTCAGAGATCCTTTCTTTACTTTATGATTTCTATTCCTCTCATTGGTTCCAATGTCAACTTTGGGATGAATTAGTATTGGTTGAAATTAGCTTCCACAGAAGTTCTTAATAGGATATTTTAAATTGTTTTCTTTTAGGCCTGGGAGTTACAACAAACAATGGTAATACATGTTGTACGTTAGTGTGTTCGACAAAGGCTTAGCTGTATTTTTAGCTGTATTACCCAGTGCTCTTATGTGATTCACCAAGATCTTCAGTGACTAACTGCATGTTTCCTGCTGCTTTGTTCAAAATCTTTCGACATTTAACTTCTTAAACACCTGCCGGGTTATATTTTTTGTATTGTCACAACGGTACCCTCAGCACAGAAACTGTTGTGTCTGAACAGTCCTTAAATTTGCAATAAGAGTCGGAGGGGCTGCCAGCAATTTAACCATTGTGTTGCTATGACAACGGCAGTATCTGTAGAAAATGTAGAAGATTCTGTCTTTTCCATTAAAAGCAATGTTCGTTGAGGGAGCAAATTATTGAAGCAAAGAGGCGATGATGAGCATATAACGCAGTATATTAGTGAAGAGGTCAAACGAGTGGGGGGATGAATGCATGATCTGAGAAGGGAATATATTCATGGTGGTGTGGGAGAGCTGTTTGAATCGGTCTGTGTGAATGCCACTAGCGGAAAGGTCACCTATGTGCTTCCAGCTGTTGTTTGTTCTGTCATATGGCTGCATTCTTTGTTAGTTATTTGTCAACAATACTAACTATATTGTTGTGTACAGTTTTGAATAAGAGTTTGTTGTAATTGTAAAATACAGCATTTAACTCTCTAAGCTGCCTGAAGAAAATAATAGCACAGTCTAACAAGATTGAAGATACTAGAAGAGCAATCTTGGTGCATAACTCCATGCATAACATTTTAAGTTGTTTTACATTTATATAGCTTTATATATTTTTGTGTTAAAATTAGTTTTTTCTAAAATTTCATACCCACAAGAAAGAACTATATTTTGCAGTTCTAAAATAAAGATATGTGGGCTCATTTTTTCCCCTTCATTTCCCATACTTCCCACTGTGTAGAGGACTTTGTGCTCATGCGTCCAATCCCTGGAAAATGTAATGCTATTTTTGTGCTTTTGTATTTTTATATCCTTATCCTGGTGTATCTAGGCTAACAAATATTTCTCTCTCTTGGGGAGAAAGCTCTTTGCATTTTCATAGTAAGGGATTATAGTGGAGGTTTGCATGTGTCCAGTCTCATATTTATACCCAGGAACACAGGACATTAAAAAAGAGTGTATTTAAGTTATCAGCCATAACTTTAATATCACTGACAGGTAAATAACATTGATTGTCTCATTACAGTGCCACCTGTCAAGGGATGGGATATACTGTTTTAGACAGCAAGTGAACAGGCTATTCTCACAGTTATAGTGTTGGAAGCAGGAAAAATGTGCATCTCCAAAACAGCAGGATATATGGAGTATTCCCAGTGTGCAGTAGAGATGGAGTTTTCATCCCTCTTATTGGTTCCAATGTCAACTTTGGGATGAATTAGTTTTGGTTGGAATTAGCTTCCATATAAGTTCTTAATAGGATTGGAAATTGTTTTCTTTCCGGCTTGGGAAAAATTACAAAAATTGGTCCAAGGAAGAACAACTGGCGAACAAGGGGCAGGTGCCAAAGGCTCACTGATGCTTACTGATGCCCACCAAAGATGTAAAGAACATACAGAACTGTTGTACAACAAATCGATAAAACTGTTAATGTGATAAAGTTGCATTGTAAATAAATCACCAGTGAAAATCACAGTTATTGTTAGCAGTGAAAGTAAAACCATCTCCATATGCACAGTACAACGAGAACTCACAAAATTAGGATTTAACTACTTGGTGTCCATAAGTTAGTTAAGCTAATCAGAAAAAAATTCTATGGAGTATAAAGATTGAGCTTTGGAGCAATAGAAAAAGGACATGTGGTGTGATGAGTCTTGATTGACCCTATTCCAAAGCGATGTGTGCGTCAGTGTAAGAAGGGAAGTGCCTGATGTGATGTACTCATCATGCTTAGTTTCCTCAGTAGTACAAGCCTCTAGAGGCAGTGTTTTGATCTGGGGTTACTCCCGTTTTGCAGGTCTAGGCTCAGCAATGTTATGTGGCTATAAAATGAGGTCATTTGACGACCTGGATGTATTGAATGACCAGGTTATCACATCAATATATTTTTTACCTTACTGATAGCACAGGCATATTTCTGCTGGTTCTGAAAGCATGAGGAATCATTTTCATGCGTGAATTGGCCAACACATTAAATTTTGTGCTGTAATCACTGCTAAAGATGGTTGTAAGTAATATTAGACTGACACTTTCTGTTTAGCCAAGCAGTGTATGTATCTTCACTTGTCATGTGTTGTCTAGACACTGTATATTGTCTATATTCACTCACATACTATATGTTTTAATTTTTTTGTACAGAGAGTATGCTACTATTATGTTTATAACCAGCTTTATCTTGGACCTCATTATTGTTTTTTATGTGCAATTTACTGACTGTTGATTGAAGTCAGGATCAGATATTGTCCTTTCCTATGGCATTACATTGGAAATTCAAAATTGAGCAGTTGATGAAATCTTTTATAATCTTCAGAGGAAAGTAATTCAAGTAATGGAATTGAATGAACAAGGATCCTTTGATCTAATTAAGCTTTAAATCATTAGAATAGTTGCACATGCAGATAATACATCATTAAACTGACTACTAAAAATGAAAATGCTTCATTATTTTGTATAAATTTACATTTTTACAAAGGGTTTGGCAATGTGTCTCTGCTTTCAAATGTTAGAATTTTTTTCTGAAAAGCGTTCACTCTGTAGGGTGCTATCTAGAAACTTTATGCCGTCGTCCAAAAGGACAATTTATTGTACCTTTCAAGATTATAACATTAACTTTTTTTCAAAACATTAAACCTCCTCCTTATGTTTGTAGTATAACCAGCCAATATAATTTGACAATAAGAGTATATCCGAAAAGTGAAATTTCTTTGACTTTATCTTTTACTCGTTCTTTGTGGTGTCTTTCTGGCAGAAGCCTTTAATATAATTCCAGAAATATTCTTTCAAAGGTTTTAGAAACATGAATGACTCGTAAAAGAACTTGAATTTATTTAAGAGTTGGGTAGAGCCTGATATGGATTGGACATGTATGTATAAGTATAAACACAGATATGTTGATATAATAAATTTATAAAATAAATAGAAATATTGTTCTTGGCTGTTCTTTTAAAAAGATGTTGACTTCTTGTTAACCTTTTTTACCTCTTTCCTTACCTGACAGGATTTTTGTTAAACAAAATAGTTATATATATATATATATATATGTACTGGAAGGACATTAAATTACATATTTCCAAATATCTACACCTAAGTCTCACAAATAAATACAGACCTACCTCACTATTATCACCAGATTAAGTGAACATTTATTCCATGCCATATATAAGCATTTGTTATCTTGTCAGAAGTTGAAACATTTAACTGCCTGATAGAACTGTTACCTAAAAATAGGCAGGAGGAAAACCCTGCAGACATTGATTACCTGGGCACAATCTAGAATAATACTAAGATATCTGATAAACATATAAGCATTTAGGATATATGTTTATTAGATATAGATAAAGTAGTATTCAATATTATTCTAGATTTGACGCTTTTGGTATAAGTACATATTTGCCTTCTATAAATAATGGTATGTCAATTTGTGTTCCTTTTTTCCTCACAAGCTGTGTTGGATCTGCCTTATGTAATTTGATGGCTCACCTAGTGTTTAGGCATGTCTCTGTTTTGCCTCTTACCCGACAATGAGTAAAATAAGTCTGAAAGCCAGAAATCACCATCATGTCTGTGTCATTCTGTGATTCAAAGCTTTAACCGTACAGATCTGTTTTCTACAGTATTCGTACATCTTGCACTACCTTTAAGAGTTTTATAAGTCAATATTTGGGTCATTAGCTCCCTGAAATGAACCCAAGTGAACCTTGTGGAATAAAGCAACAGTTGACTCTAAAAGAATCTAAAAGCTTGAATCTATATTTATGTAGTATGTAATGTGTATTACCATTGGACTAAATTGCTACCTTTTTCTTACTGGAGCCAGTGGATAGAAGATACAAGATAAATACATATGCACTATATTGCCTAAAGTGTTGACTAACCCATCCAAATCATTAAATTTAGGTGTTCCCATCACATCCCTGTTTATGTGATTGGGACACATTCATTCAGACCAGGTGCTTGATTTTATACATCTGTAACCAGGTCTTCCAATCACATCCCTGGTTACAGATTGTGAAAGAATGTGTTGCTTTCAGGAGTTTAGTGAATTCCAGTTTAGTACCGTGATAGGATGCCACCTGTGCAATGAGTCCAGTTGTGAAATTTCCCCTCTACTAAATATTCCACAGTCAACTGTTAGTGGTAAGTGGAAGCGATTGGGAATGACAGCAACTCAGCCATGAAGTGGTAGACCACATAAAATCACAGTGGGATCAGCGGATGCTGAGACACAAGTGCACAGAGGCCGCTAACTTTGTGCAGAGTCAATAGCTACTTCAAGAACAGGGCATAGAGATTCAGCCATGGAAAACCAGTTCTTGGGTTTCCATGGCTGAGCAGCTGCATCCAAGCCTTACATCACCATGTGCAATGCAAAGCATCAGATGCAGTGGTGTAAAGCACACCGCCACTGGACTCTAAAGCAGTGGAGAAATGTTCTCAGGAGTGATGAATCATGCTTCTCCATCTGGCAATCTGATGGACAAGTCTGGTTTCAGTGGTTGCCAGGAGAACGGTACTTGTCTGTCTGCATCGTGCCAAGTGTAAAGTTTGGTGGGGGGGATTATAATGTGGGGTTGTTTTTCAGGAGTTGGGCTCAGCCTCTTAGTTTCAGTGAAAGGAACTCTTGAAAGGTTCAGCATACCAGACACTTTTGACAATTTCATGCTCCCAACTTGGGGATGGCCCCTTCCTGTTCCAACATGACTGCGCACCAGTGCACAAAGCAAGGTCCATAAAGACATGGATAAGCGAGTTTGGGATGGATTAGAGTGGAGTCTACAAGCCAGGCCTTCTTGTCAAACATCAGTGTCTGACCTCACAAATGCGGTTCTGAAAGAAAGGTCAAAATTCTCAAATACACTCCTAAACCTTGTAGAAAGCCTTACCAGAAGAGTTGAAGCTGTTATAGCTGCAAAGGTAGGGCCAACATCATAAATATGGTTTACAAATTGGACGTTACTCAAGTTCATGTGCATGTGAAAAGAGGTGAGTGAATACTTCTGCCAATATTCGTTCATCTAGGAACCACTGTAATCCAACACGGGACTGTGGAGGCCAATGGTAATTACTATTGTATTTATTCCTATTTTACGATCATTGTAGGACCTCCGGTCAACATTCACACTACAGGCAATTTTGAAACAACAGTTAGCATTATCTGCATGTCTTCGGACTGTAGGAGGAAACCGAAATACCCAGAGGAAACTCATCAAACACAGGGAGAACATGCAAACTCCATGCACACAGACCCTGAGGTGAAATTAACTTGGAAATAAATCAGTAAATTTTACAAATAAAAAATTAAATATTTTGGAAATGCAGTGGTGTATCCAGACGTTTAGTCTTCTGGCAAAGGTAGGACAAGAACAGATTACCTACACTTAGCACTTAGAGGCCATTTTATTAGCAACATAATCTTTCAGAGACATGCTTGGTATTGGAATTGTATCCAAGTTAAAAAATAGGCAAAGTTCAATCCTATCAGTTCTGCAGCTCAGTCGTGATGATTTAAGAGATGTGATTAGTATCTGGTAGTGACACTGGTACTGTAGCAATGGCCCTGTAAAGATTAAACCAATCTATTTGATTCCTATCCGTTTTGAAGTCCCGCAAAGAAGTTGGGTTAATTTAGTCGTGATCATGAATATGTTAACAATTAATTTATTTGCGTTTATATACCTAATAAAACACGTGAGTACGAGGCAGGTACTGTAGTCTCAGTTGTTTTTTTTTTTTTAACTGGCTGCTACGGGCCGTCACGCTCACAGCGAGTAATCTGGACATTTGGAGCAATATGTGTGTGTCTGCGTGTGTTAGTGTGTGTGTATACATGACGCGTGACACGACACATCAGCAATCAGCCATCAGGCATTAACCTGCTGCAGGAGGGGGTACAAAGGGAGCACGGAGGGGGTGTGTTAGTGGATGAGAGAGGAGGGCTCCAGGAGCGTCGAAAATTACCGACTCTAAGCCGCGCCCACGAGCCGAGCCTCTCAGAACTCTAGACGCAGAAGCCCGATCAGACCCACGCTGGCTCGGAGGTAAGCCGAGCTCTCACTGCAGGAGTGTGCTGGAGAGCTGGACCATGCACGCGCTCGGCGCTCAGAGATAGGGATGGAGTCGCGCGCGTGGGGGACCGTCGCCCTGATCAGCGCCTGCTTCTGCTGCCTGGCCGCGCTGGCGGAGGTAAGACTGCACCCACAGACAGCATCTCCTGCTCCCTACTGTACCACGGAGAGAGAAAATCAAAGGACATCCGCACAGCGCACCATTCAGACCGCTTTTACACCTCTCTTGACGCATCGTGGCTGCACTTGATACGGAAAGTGTCTGTTTCATTCATCACACTGCAGCTTGTTACTCTACCCCGTATCTCATTGTTCAATAAAGCACCGGAATGGATTCAGGCGTCGCCTCCACCCTCTGGAACAGGAGCAAGCGGCTTGTACAGAGGAAATGTTCCTTATATACCAGGAGGTTGTTTATCAGCATCAGTGTTTCCTACATATTATTATCACTGGTCATCAAGAATTCCATTGGCTAACCGATGATCATAGAGAGCAGATAATTCAGGTGTTCTGTATTGTCCTATATTTGAAAGCATCTCCTCATAAACAAATATCTGTACTTTGAATGCTTAAATACATTATTTTTATTGCTTTTGTCTCAGTCTCAATTACTAGCCCACAGGCTATGAAACCCTTGCAAAGATGACCTACATTCATAATGTTTTTAATGGGCGTGCACAGGAATATATCACTGCTTATTGAAAAGAGGAGACAAAATAGACCATGCTACATTGGAGACATTTAGAGCACGCATGCCTTTCTTACCTAATTGATTGTAAGTGGGGGCTAAAATATACAGTAGGTAGATAGGCTTTATATACAATAAAGTCCATAATAGCAAGTGCATCACTGAATATTCATGCACAACAAATCTCCAAGATAAATCTCAATCAACAAATGAAATCTCTGTGCAATCTGTAGCTCATCTGTAGTCCTTCAGTACCTAGACGACATAGCATCTGTATCCAAACATCTGTTGGCAAAGCGATATTAATAAGTAATATACCTTCTGTGTAATCATTATGGTGATTCTACACTGCTAAAATCAATCTGGGGACCCGAGAGACGTTGCAATTCAAAGGATATTCTTAATTATATATCTTTTTCCATCTATCGTTGTCAGTATTTAGAGATTTGTCTTTTATTTGATCAGAGAATCAAGCAGTAGTACAGCCGTAATGCATTTCATTAGGTTTTAAACACTTTGTGCTTTGTGACTTTTCAGAATTTTCATTCATAATTTTCTGTTTTTATAATCGTGTAATGTTTATATTCTTTGATATCTCTTAAATATAACTTTACACTACAGGATGTTGTAGAGTGTTAACTATAACCTCGGCACATGCTTAGGTTGACAGTAAAATCACAATTAATGTGGTGTAATTTGCCACATCAGGAGCAACCCGAGACACTGTTTTAATAAGAAGGTTTCTCCTTAGGTGTGTTTTCTTTGCTGCCAGGATGTACCACAGCTGGCAGTGCCTGGCCCCAGCTGCTGCTTTGGTAGAAGATTGACAGATGCAATTATGGATTTAACTGGCCACAGTGTGTTGATATGAGCACAAATATCAGCGCTCATAACTGAGTCTTGTATCTGTATGTAACACAATTAGCTTGGCGGTGCCTTACTCAGTCCCTAAAGTACTTCAGCATGGTAAATTAATCAAGTCATTCTCATGTTTTGCTCTACAGACATGCAGACTAATGTGTGGCTGCATGTTAGGTAAATTACTACAAAGTGGAGACAATTATGTCTCAAGTAAATTATGAAGGAGCCCGCATGTGCTAGTACAAAAACAGAATATCTAATAGTCTTTAGTGGATGGCATAAATGAGGCTTAAATGTACTGTATATCTGTGCATTTACTTCAGTTATAAACAAAGCCTCATATAATCGAGATTGCTGTCTAAATAAAAAATTTGACACTAAAGAGTGTCAATCAAGAAATAATTTATGAATGCAATGTGTTCAACCAAGGTCACATTGGTGATCATCACTGAACCTGAGCTTCAAATTGCTGTTTATGTATTATCATACTTGTGTCCCACTATATTTCAAATTTAGTGAGTAAACCCTGAACCCTTATTGTATCCAGTGATAACTTTTTGTTTCGAGATTATTGGGTTGTCCGGCACAAAGATTTCAGATAATTGAATAATTTTTTTTACAAAAACCGAGTATACAAATATCACTAAAATCATGCTGGTTTTAAAAGCCATGTAGCCAGCATTTGAGCACAGTGTCACTGTTAAAGGACAGCAAATAAGTTAATACTAGAGAGTGTGAAATAGGTGATAATCCTAAAGTGTGAGGTCAGGGCTTTGTAGTGGATGTGCAGAGTTTCACAGCTAAGGTTTACAGCCACCACTATGGTCCATTGCATGTGCAACTGTTTTATCTTTGGCACGTTCCTGATTTTAACCTGCATATAACGTGAATGATATGTGTGATGAAAACTTTTAGAGCACTCACTAAATTTAATTCATGAAAAAAATTATTATAGTATGAACTGTCACTTAAATAAAGAATGTTGCTTGAAATTATATTTGATTGGTACTTTGTACATTTGATGATGGATTCAGACACAATGCTGATACAGTGCTACAGCCTGTGCTGAAACCCTGTTATTCTTCACGGAATGGAACAGAATGATAAAGCATATATTTGACACAGTCATCATATAGGTAGCACATTGTTTTAGAAGTATCTTCATTTAACAGTGAAAGAAAATGCATTGAAGCTAGGCACCCAAAACATTCTATGTGTCATATGACAATTACAGCGAGGTACAAGATAAAGCAACTATAAAATGTTCCAAGTTAAATATTTAGCAGATATCATCTATTATCCTGTCTGTAGTTCTGCCATAAAGCCTCTCATGGCTGCTGCTGCTGCTGAGTGAGAGAGCGTGGGTAGAGACAGAACGCATTGCTGTTTAAATGTGTGTCACGTTTAAGAAGATAAAACTCAGGTTTTTTTTTTTATTTTTTTAGAAAAACAAGCACCAGCCCATGCTGAACATTTCTCCTTATTTCTGTCAGCTTCCTGCCTCTGAACTCTTTGCACATCCTTTTTGCAGGTGATTGGTGATGATAGCTACCTGAATGCGGTTCAGAATACAGGTAAGTCCGCTTGCTGGCTATGACACTCTAATAATGAATCAGTGGAACTGTATGATGCAGAAAAGTATCTGGTATAGATTGTATATTGACGGTATAAGATAAGACGGTGCTAAACAGATAAATTGCTCATTAACTATCCACAGCATTCTTAAATATGACACATTCTTGCTATTATTCAGGTTACTAGAAAATGTAAAAGATGTTTGTTCAGGTTGATGAAGGCAGCTGCCCCATGATGGGTTTTGATCTCATACTGATTCTTATCAGGTTTTCCTCTTTTCTTCTCTTGTACACCCCAAAAGCATTAAATTACCCAGCATCAATCCCGTAGTGCTAATGACTCAGTGCTTTGATGCAACTGCATCAAGACTGATAAACAGCACAGACAGACTGAGCCAATCAGAAGGCTGCATGGGGTCTTAAGTAGATAGCACTCAGATTGAGCTATTTTTACTTTGACAGTCTCTTTTCCAATAACAGGATTGTCTGAACAGCCTTTGGCAAGAGCTCGAACATCAAATGTAAGTGGGTCAGCATTAGGTAGTGTTTGTTTTCTTTTAAGGGCTTTTGCATGGAGTGTTATTGTGGCCATTAGTAATGTGAAAAGCCAAAATGGTTGGAGTTATATTTTTAGACTCAGAAGTGTGTGTGTAGGAATTCTGAAATGTACATGCAACATAAAAATAATTCATTAATTTAATCCACCACGACCATGACTGTGTTGAAACATATACTGAAGATCAATGAAAGAACGCGATCAATGCAACATCCAGTGCCTCACAAGCACTCAGTAATCTCTCATGTTAGTTAACATCTTTTTTTATTTGTCCAGTGAGCTTCATATTTGACACGCTGATCTTAAAGTGGACCAATACTCCTTTTCATTCAACACCACTTTATGCTGCATATAGTTTTACATAGAAAATTATATGGATGATTTAAAAAAAAAAAAAGAACAGAAAAACTTGTTGTACCAGTCGAACCATTAGCTTCTACACCTAGTTGGTATGTGTGCAGATGTGTACATGAACTGTATGAACAACTTATTGCAGAAGGGGAAAATTGATTACTATGGAAAAGGGATAAGGATTCCCAGTGCACAGTGGTGAAAATTAATGTGTCCCAGGACTCTGTATGGATGCTTTGTGTGAATTATATGATTTCTGCTGCCATTCGTTCTGCTCAAGCTCACCCAGTAGCGCAGGAGCGGAGCATGAATAATCTCCCACTGAGCACCAATCTACAAGCCCTTGCTTCTGCTTCCTTCTTTCCGTCCTCCCAGTGTGAATGTGCAGTGTATTTGATGTCACCTTCTTGTCTAACAAAATAACACCAATGGACAACAGAAATAATCTCACTTTTTTTTTTCGATCAGACTGATTCTGTGCCTATTTAATTTTTAATGCATGGAAATCAAGTATTTTGACATCAGATTAGATTGCATGTCTCTGACTATTTAAATATTTGACCAGAAACACAGAATGCAGAATATAGTCCCCTCCCCCTCACTCTTTCTTTGGCAGCCCTGGGCTTCTGACAGCTTTGATATTCTGTCCCATACTCCATATCTAATCTATGTGCATATTTCTGTTTACTCTAGTATGAAAGTAATATCAAGTGCAAAAGAATGTCACCATAGTAATGATAGGGATTACTGAACAGTCTGCAGGTCTGAGATATGACTGATCTTGTGTGTCCAAATCGTTTGTGTTCATGAACTTGGGAGAATCTGATATTAATATAGTAGTACATTATCAGATTAAACAGAATTATACAATTCTACATCTAGTTTTATTGTTGTGCCAAATAAGTATTTCATTTGTATTTGGCAGGCGTGGCACAGTGGGGTAGTATGGCTCAGCGGTAGTAGTGCAGGGGTAGCTCAGTGGGTAGGGGGTTGGACTACTGATCAGAAGGTCCCAGGTTTAAATCCCAGCACCACCAAGTTGCCCTTGACCAAGGCCCTTAACCCTCAGATGTACAGGATAATGATATTTTAAAAATGTAAGTCATTATATTTATTACATTAAAGCTACATAATAAAAAGTCATATATTTATTACATCAGGGCTACACAATACATTGATTGTTATTCAGTATTATATTCCTGTAGGTTAAGAAAGAAAACATGGTTCACTCATTTACTGTGACAATTCCCAGGTTCACCAGATGGTCTTTAATATATTTTAAGGCAGATCACACTGTGTATGAATATTATGTTTGTTAGCCTTTGCCTAAATAATAGGCAGTTTGTTCTCAGTTGTTTTAGGCAAGTGTCCTTTTATTTTTTTCTTATATGATAGTCATTTGGAATCATCATCAATTTATTTTAGTTGCCGCAATTTACTCATGTACCCACACATATCATGGCGATTTAAGTCATAACTAATCATTTGTGCAGTCCAAATGTGACAGCTGTATTGCTGTTTCACAGAGGCCTCAACTCTATAAAACCTAATTTAACCCTGGTTTGTTTCTTTTTTTTCTTTTTTTTTTTGAGGTCTAACACCTCTCTAACTTGGTCCCATGCTACAGAAGCAGTTATCTCCGGGCAGTAGTGATGCACTAATTTAATAAGATAAGAATCTGCACTCTGAGTATTGAAGCAGCTAAGTCAGCAGGGCTGGATGCCCCGATCTCTTGTCTGCCATACCCTGTTTTGTTTGTACCTTCTTTAATAATTATGCTAAGATTATTTTTATTTTGACAAGTTACAAGCAGATTTGATGAAGTAGTTAAATCCATCTGCAGTAAAAGTTGAAACACCAGGGCCTGTGAGAAGACAGATTTTTGTTTTCTTACTTCCACGTTATCTGCCGCTTTATTGCAATCCCCCATCCTCACATCTTTATGTACTCAATTAAGTTGAAATACACGTTGAGTGATTTCCCCAGGGGTGATGCTCACGTTGGCACAACTCATTTTGAAAGAGCTCTTAGTCATTCTGCCTCAATATCTGTAATTCAGCTATGTCCTAATTGCAATTGGTCCATTTAAGCTTGACTGGAAAATCGTTCATCTCCCCCTTACTTCTCTCTCTCTCTCTCTTTCTCTCTCTGATGTGTCTGGTCAGGCTCAGGATGTGTCGACAGACAAAGCATCGGCTGACTTGTCACTCCAGCCTGTGATTAACAGTGCGTCCCTTTGTCAGTGATGAATTTTGAGAGATAACACTGGTGCTCCCTTAATATGTATAGTATACTGAAGTAGCAAGATGTATGAATGAAGAAATCGCTGAGTCATGGTGTTCTGGATTTGGCTATTGAACAAATCCTAAGATTAGCAGGAGATTAATGAGTCCAGCAGATTGAATTTCCTCCAACCTTGACTGCATTTTCTTTCTCTCTTTTAAAGGATGGCACAATTTATGAACGATGCCAAAAACTCAGAACATTTGATGGCATTTTTAAGACTCATGCTGACACTGACCTGGCTGACCTTGATTCCTTACACAATTTGGAAGAGAAGAAAAGTTTTCGGAACGTTTCCATCCTGTTTCCTAGCGCTATACTATGAGATTTATTAAATAATAAGTTGTCAGTATGCATTTTATTCAGAAATTATTCATCACCACAACACTGTTTCAACAACATAGATTTAACTTACCCAACATCAATTCATTTTACTCTCTCATAAGCCGCTAGCTACTTTATGTAATGTGTTTAATTAAATACACACATCACTGTGAACCCGAGAAACAAGATATTGTTAGTGATGTATGACTATTCCTGGCCCCAATGACTTAAAATTGCATTAATATTCGTGTTTTTGGCTTTAAGCGTGACCCCTCTCTTCTCCTTGTCCAGTCACCATTAGCTGGATAGTTTGACGCACTGTGGTAATGATATGCTGGAAAATTAACTTTTCTGCCTACATTTAGAGAAACACTGGGGGATTTTGTCTGTTGAAGGATCACACGGGTTAACAAATGTGGCAGAGATTGCTGGAGGAAAGACGCTCTGCAGTGACTGCAATTTCACAGCCCATATGGTACAAGGAAGTGTCCTCAAGAGGGTTTCCATTCCACACAGCGTGTGAGCGTTTTCCATGTTCACTCGCTTGTTTTTACCATGTGTGCTGTATGGAGTATAGATCACATATTGAAACAGTAAGTCATAGCAACACACAGTGGCCAGGTAACACAATTTACCTAGATGGCATAAAAGTCAAATATTCTGGATTTTACTACTCCATTTTTTTTGGATCTTATTTTAGCTGAAATAATAAAATAAGCTAATTTTTTATTTCCCAGTGACCTGCCTGACAGAAATGACATTCCATGTGCCAGTCAGAACACGAGGCTTCCACCATCTTGGGGCTCATTTAGGACATTCTTGACCAGATCCCTCTGTAATTTTGGTCTTCATTGCTATGAGCAAGATAGGAGAATAGTCCAGTTGTTCAACTGTCTTGTTCTCTCTTCCCTGTTCAAGCCTGAGGCTGAGAAATCAGAATGCAGAATAGGTTTTGAGTAGAGAGCCAAGGCAAGTGTTCATGAGAGATAAAAACTGCTGCAGAGCATGCATCTTTTCCATTATGCTTTAAGCCATGAAACCTGCTAGACATGGACTTGTGCACATAGCGCCTCTCTTTCTCTTATTGTGGAGATTATTCCAGATATAAAGGTAAAAATGCATTTTTCTGGTTTGGTTTTCTCCAAACATGGCGTTGGGCATTAAGGCCAAACAACTCCACTTTGGTCTCATCCGTAAGACACTGTGCCTTGTGATTTGTTCAGAGGCAGTTTTGCAAAAAGGCTTCCTCCTAGCAAACCTTCCAAACAAACCATGCTTTTTCAGTCTTCTTCTAATTGTGCTGTCATGGACTTTTAACATGCTTGCTGAGTCATGAAGCATCTAAGATGTATTCCTGTTTTTTCTTTTTTTTTTGTATTTATCTGAGCATGCACGGTCTGACTTTGGAGTGAATGTGCTGGCACGTCCACTTATGGGAAGATACCAACTGTCTTAAATGATTTCCACATTCCTGTAGATTGTTTAACTATAAATTGTTTGGAAATGGTATTATAACACATATAATTTTAAGATTGATGTGCAGCAACAATTGCTTCTCAAAGATCATTGCTTATGTCTTTCTTTCTTGCCATTGTGTTAAAACACCTGAATGCAAGAGACCAGTAAAATGGCAAAACTTAGAGGTCTGCACACCTGCTGATGATCAGTTAATCAAGGGCTAATGATAAGCATCACATGGCTACAACTTACCCTCATGTGGCTGTACTAAGGGGGTACTCGGTATTGTCAACATGTATTTTCATTTATCCTGAATTTGTTAAATAAATAGTAGCATGGTGAAATAAAGTATGGTGAAATATTTTTGTCCTGCGAACACTGGGCCAAAGAAGGGAATGCACCTGGAATGTAAAATACACACAAGTATTTGCATCTTGGGGCAATTTAGAGTAGCCAGTTCACCTAGATACATGTTTTTGGGAAGTGACAGATAATAACTTGATTTTAGGTCATAAGAATGCTACCACCAGCTCATTGTCTTCTTTTTTGTCATTTTGCAGTCCCTCTTTCCTGTTCAGAAGGTTTTACTGAGCTGGGCTACTATAATGGCACAGTGTCTCAGACGGATTCAGGCTCACCATGCCTGAAGTGGACAGAGTTTCCTGATTACGTGCAGCAGTACCCTGGCCGAGGCCTGGGAGAACACAATTACTGCAGAAACCCCGACCGTGAGTCCAACCCCTGGTGCTTTTTCAGGCAGAGCTCTGGTGCCATTGGCTGGGCTTACTGTGACTGCCACCAGGGTAAGACTGTCCTACTTTATTACCATCACCCCACTGTGTTAATGATGTAGTGTTATTCATTTCCATATGCCCTTCATCCTCCAGCACTTCCTCAAAATATTACTACTTAATAATAATAGAAATTTAAAGTATGAAATCAAATGTTTGACAAAATCAGTTGAATAATCTTCCAATAATAATAATACCTTATATTAGTTAAAAGTCTAAGTAAGCCTTAACCAGAGTGTTTTTGTTGTTGCTTTTATTTCTTTTTCTTTTTTTCTTTTTTTGTCTATGTGTGTCTGGATGTAACTATCCCTACAAACATATATATATATATATATATATAAAGGATATATAATTAACACTAAAATAATTATAATATAATTATAATATAATTATTTTTTGTGTTTATAAAAAGTTCATTTAAAACTTTATTGTTATTACAGTTCACCCACAGACAACAATTCAGAGTCTCACCACCTAAATACCACTGTAATAAAAATGACTGAAATGAGACCTGCAGGCTTTTGTAATATTGCATTTTCCTGCTAGGAATAAGCCATTAAAACCATCACAATAACAAAGTAAGTAGCAGTAGGTTTGAGTAGTATACTGTATTAGAGGGAGTAATAATATTACCAGCCTTACAGTGGGGACCTGTTTACCAGCAGCGCAACCAGTTCAGGATGGTGTTTTTAAGTTCACAGCAGAGAGTCAACAGTAGAAAAGTTAAAAAGATCTTTTTTTAATACAATCCTAATACAAACTGCTTGTTTAAAATCTATGACGTCTGATCATTTGTGTTAATCTGCTGCTGCCTAAAGTGTTTGTACGAGTCTGAGTGCTGTCACGTACAGGAGAGAAAAAAGTTTTCTCATTTTCATTAATATTATTTGAAATATGTAAGATTTTACATTTCATTGTCCTCCCACCCAAAAAGTCTGTACAAGCCTACTCCCAGTACAAAATCTTATAAGTTAAAATTCTAAATAAGTCTTTATGTGTTTTTCTTCAGACCCAACAGAATAGAAAGCCTCCATAATGCAAAGCAATGCTAACTGAACTGCTGATGAGAGTTGCACTATTTTTGCCAACTAAGCAAGTCTGTGACACTTAATGAATTACTCTTTAATACGTTAGTCACGGGTGCTAATGCAGTGACTGTGTTATAGGATAATTTATAAAGCAATGCATGGGTCATTTGTTTTTATCTTGTCACACAAATACAATTCTCTCTCTCTCTCTCTCTCTCTCTCTCTCCATCTCTCTGCCATTAGGTGCAGTCAGGCTAGTGGGGGGCTCCTCCTCTAAAAGTGGTCGTCTTGAAGTGTACTTGAATGGCCAGTGGGGATCTGTGTGCGACACTCACTGGAATGACCGAGATGCCAGTGTTGTTTGCAGGCAGCTTGGTCTGGGGTATGATGGCCAAAATGATTTTAAAGTTTTAGTATCAGTGTTTATCAGATGGTATTAGAAATATTTCAGATTCTATGTACTTTCTTCACAATAGTTTCACTTGCTGTCATTATGCATGGAAAATATGAATAAATGCATATTTATAAGTGTCTGTTTTTGATGTCTCTGTGCAAAGATATGTATGCATTATGCCTTGATATCTGCAGTGAGATTGGCACCGCGCTTCAGCACTCCTACTTCGGACCTGGTTCTGGTCTCTTCCACTACACTCGCCTCGGCTGTCGAGGCAACGAAAGCTCTCTGCTTGAGTGCCGGAGTCGGAAGTTTGTAACCAATGACTGTAGCCATGGCAATGAAGCCGGGGTCCTGTGTGCCCCACCTGAAGGTCAGGAGGTTTTCAGTGAGGTTCTTGATACTGTGACCTTTTAAATGATAAGCAAAAACAGCCTCCTACACACTAATGCTTACAAGAAGAGCTTTGTTTTGAGTACATGCAGAAGAGTGTATGCATCTGGGAAGAGGGAGAAAAATGGAAAGAAGAACAAGGAGTAGGTGGAGGAGAGAATTAAGAAGGATCTGCTATTGTCTTTCATGTTTCGTGTTTTCCTCTTGATACGAGTGTGTGCTTAAATAAAAGTTCGTTTAATGTTGTCTTTTTGATGTGTTTTAATTATACAGAAGAGAAATAATAGAGGTGTTGGAACAAAACAAGGGGATAATATAAAAAGGGTATGAGACACAAGAAATTCTAGATGATGGACTAAGAGAACGAATGAGAGACAGCGAGAGAGAGACAATGTAATGATTGCCAAGCTCTGGCTTATGAATACCTGGCTACCTGCTGTGGTGACACAGACAGAGATATACTTGATTAGCACCACTTATTTTGCTTATCAATGTTTGCAAGGCACGGAGATAAATATAAGACCATAACACTGATTTAACAGACAGCCCAATAAAATCACCTAATGAGAGATTCTGAATGCTGATTTTATGTATCAACCATCTTAAGCAATTGGACTGTAAATGCTTAAAAACACTGATGTTAGCACGCTTTACTCTTTAAACAGGTACCGGCCCTCCTCTCAGACTGGTGGGAGGGGAGGAGGACTTTGAAGGGAGGGTGGAGATCTATCACAATGGCCGCTGGGGAACCATTTGTGACGACCAGTGGGACGACATGGATGCTGAGGTTGTTTGCAGACAGCTTGGACTCGGGTGAGTTCAGGTGTTCGCATTTGATGCAGCACATTACACATTATGTTTCATGTCCAGTGAGAACACCAACAATCTGTTGTTCTTTAACTGCTTTTTGGAAAGAGTCTTAAAAATCCTCGACTAAAGCACTGCATATGACCTTCCCAATACTCCACAATCAGTGACTGAGACCTGGTAGATTTTTCCCTGCAAGTCTTCTCTTATTTCAGTGTTTGTGTACGTACATGTAAGAATGCCTGGTGCGACTGAATAATTGATATCATGCTGTGGTATTTTTACTTTTATCGAGCCTTGCGGCTTTGTTGTTTGTAGTAGTAGTAGGAATGCAGTGCTTTAAGATGGCACAGAGACAGAAAACAGAAAAATGTTGTTAGTTTTATCTTAAAACTGGCATCTGTATATTGTGGTCTTTATTTAATCTGTATAGGTCTTGGATGTTCTGTACGTCTTGTGGATAGTGTCTTTTCTGTAAATATTATGTATTATGACTGTACTTTTAAGAGTCACTAACAGCCAGAATCAAATTTCTTGTGTCTGTCAACATATGTGGCTAATAAACCTGATTCTAAAAATAGCATATTCTTTATATATATACGTGATATCTAATCTCCATATTGTTAAGAATGTTAACACTGAATGATAAATGTCTGTAAATAGTTACAAGGGGTTTATTGTTTAGGGGCATCCCAAAGGCCTGGTCATGGGCTCATTTTGGACAGGGAAGAGGACCAATCCAACTAGATGCTGTGCAGTGCACAGGAAATGAGCTCTCACTGGATGAGTGCCCTCACAGTGGCTGGGAACAACACAACTGTGACCACATGGAGGATGCTGGAGTGTCATGCAACCCTTATACTGGTCAGGACACATGCACACAACAACACACACACATATTAAATATGAAAGAACTGGTTATTGGGTTAACTAACAAGTGCTCACTTTGCAGGTATACAGTTACTGGCTACACACTCTTTAATGTATTCACATGTTCAGAAAATTTTAATCATCAATGCAGGGAATACAGTAGAACCTTGGATTACGAACATAATTTGTAATCGTATTTCAAAAATTTCGTATTACTCGTAAATCAAAGCAAATTTTCCCATAAGAAATAATGGAAACTCAAATTATTCGTTCCACAGCCCCAAAAAATAAATACCTACACTTTACCTGCAGGTTAGGAACATCGCTAAGTTCGTCCCCGGATGATGCTGTAAGCTCTCGCAGCCGAAGGTCTGGAGAGAGCTGATTGGCCGAGCTCTCTCAGAGGGGAGGGATGAGGAGTACTTAGTGCTCCCACATTAATCGCAGCTCTACAGCCAATCAGGGGCGTCTGTGAGCTCACGCAAGCCAAAGGTCGGATAGCGCTGTCCTCCGAATGTGTTATGCCGCATCAATGGTGCGTGAGCGAGCAGTTTGAAAAGATGCGATCAGTGATGTCACGTGGTTCGGAGGAAACAGCGGCTGAATGGCAGCAGCAGCTTAATGTGGGAGCCCCCTAGTGACGCGGTGGAATTGGACATGGCTAAATTAGGGAGAAAATCTGAACCCCCCCCCAAAAAAAAACAAGGAACATCGCTAATGACACTCGTCTGAGCGCACACTAAAATAAAACAAATTAACCTGCAATTTACCTTTGAAAAGAATCGCGACAGAGCAGTGTTTCCATCAGTGAGGGAGTGTGTGTTTGTGTGTGTGTGTGTGTTAAGGCTAGAGGAGAAGATGTGTGTGTGTGTGTGTGTGTGTGTGAAGGGGCACAGTGTCCAATGACACACGCACATACAGACACAAAGTGCAGGTTGACCCAGAGTGAGAGAAAATGGATCTTGAACTTCTCTAATGAGTCTTTCTTTTCTTTTACATGCGCGCACACGTGTGTTATAAGAAAAGCATGCGCGCTGTACGCACACGACAGAGAAAAACCATTGGCTCGGTTGTGATCACGTGATGCTCTGCATCAAAACAAGAAGTGCATGCATGCTACATTATTCGGTATTCGTAAGCCAAAACCCGCTCGTTTTTCAAGTCAAAATTTATCTAAAAATTTTGCTCGTCTTTTGGAACCTTGCAAACCGCGTTACTTACAATCCAAGGTTCCACTGTATTAAAAAAAAAGTGCTTATCAGTTGGAAAAATATACAGCACTCACTAGAATAATAATTTTCACTATTAAAACTTTCTTTTGAAAGTTACATTTTGACCTTAATTTACTTCTTAGAGTAAGTTACAAAGTTTGTGATCATCATGTTTCGATATAAATTAACCCATCAAAATCTGTCAACAATACAAAAAAAGTCATAAAATCTGTTAACGTTATAAAATCTGTACCCCCAAAAACGCTCCCCCTTGCTTAGAAAACAGAGTGAGATGGTATACTGATATCTGGTTAAAAAAACTAATTAACAAAGTACTAAAGTGATAAAGTTATAGAGTAATAATGCATATTATTATTTTTTATCATTATTATTATTTATTAATGTTATTATTGTTTTGTAAAGTGAACAAAAAAAGCCATGTCATAGTGACTAAGTTTGAGCATCACGATATTAATTGGTTAGGCACAATGCATATCAGGTGCTCTTGAGAACTGCAGTGGAGCTAGAACCGTCTGGTGGATTGGTGTGTGTCACAGATGGAGTGGTGAGACTGGTAGATGGAGACAACCCGTGGGAGGGTCGTCTGGAGGTGTATCACTCTGGAGACTGGGGCACAGTCTGTGACGACAACTGGACTGAGCATCATGCACAGGTGGTGTGCAGACAGCTTGGATTCAGGTACTACTTCTGAATGCTCTTATTTTTATTGTGGATGGTTTGAGACATAATCTGGTACAGTCAACACACTTAGTATATTCTGTCCCAAAAGTATATTATAAATTGGAATGTGGGACAATTAGAGAAATGAACCACATTTTCTGATGCTTAGCTAGGGTACATCATCAGTGATGATAAAAATCATAGAGTTTGACTCTGTATGAAGAAGGCCTCAGCTAGTACCCTAGCAACTCACGGATCTCCGCTCTTAGTTCAAGAGAAGTACATTATGTGGCAAATTTACAAGTTTGTTTTATATTATATCTATGTATTTTTTCTATAGTTTTAGGTTTTTGAGAAAGCACTATGTCAGATTAAAAGCCTTTGTGTGGCTTGTAGCTGTATATGAAGCTTATATTTTACTTTCATGTATAGATCTATTAAAAGTCATGTGGCTAAAGTACCAAAACCTATACTTAAATTATCAAGTATAGCACCAGCACATGGATAATATAAAAAGATGCAGTACATTGTATGGCCATTAGTTGCTTATAGAATATTAATACAGTACTAAGGTATTAATTCATCAGGTAGCAATCTTAAGAAAAAGTTCTTAAATAGAATGAATTCTTTTAGAGAAAGAAAGTATGCTGTGAGATGAGCAATATTGCAATCAGGACATTTTTCCTTGCTAATGCTTTCACTGTTAGCAATGAATATAAGTCAATAGTCGCCAGTTAGCATCAGGAAAGTGAGCAAACTGCGAACTGTTCATTAAAGTGTTTATTCAATACTGTGAGCCCAACAAATTCTGCTTAATATATTTAACTGTTTTGTTAATATAATAGTGTTTTCAATAATGTAAAAGCTATGTGTGTGTGTGTGTGTGCAGAGGAAGTGCAGAGGTGGCTCCTGCTGGGGTGTTTGGTGAGGGAACAGGCCTGATCCTGATGGATGATGTGCAGTGTGAAGGAACTGAGTTCTCGCTGCTGGAGTGCAAGCACAGTGTGTGGGGTCGACATGACTGCTCTCACAGCGAGGACGTGGGCATACGGTGTCATAGAGCAGAGACTAATGATGTTCCACTTGCCCCCGAAACAACAGGTTGGTTACTGACAGAAAATTAGTCATACGCTCTGTGCTTGTGTGTGTTTGTGTGTTTGTGTGTATGTGTGCGTGTGTGTGTGTTTCGGGGGGACAGAGTTTGCTGATAGACATCAGTATTTGCACCTTGCTCTCCACCATTCAAATTCAGTATGGATCTAAATGTCACTTGTTGACTGCAGCCCAAAGGGCAGAATGCATTCCTGCATCACATGTACTGCTGTCAGTAAAGATTTCCATTTGAATTTCAATAAAGCTGTTTGTAGTCCTTGAGGATCACAGCCCTCTGGCTGACATTTTACTGTCACAACATTGTCATTTATAGTTTTTACAATCACTCAACCTGACTCTTTCATCTGATCTCTGGGATTTTAGCTTTTTTTCTCTCTCTATCATTACCCTTTCACCTAAGCTTCACCAATTTAATCCATTTTCATCAGATTTGCTGTTGTCTCACAAAAAAACATAAATCTTAAGTTGCAAATTATGTTGGAAAATGTGAGCTGCGTCTTAAAAGAAACTGCCTTAAGGCTCTCTTAAAATTTCTAATTTAACTTTTTTTTTTCCCTCTCTAGTTCATGATTACAATTTTTTTTGCATCTTGCTTCATGTCCCACAAAGTCTTATGGGAGTACTGTGCTCACAAGGAGAAAATAAACTGGTTGATGTAAGAGCCATTTTCCTCAGTGTGACTCCTGAATGGGTTTTGGTGCTCTCAGGTCCTCTGGTGCGGCTGACGGGCGGAGATGGAAGGAAGGAGGGCAGAGTGGAGATATTCTTGAATGGAGAGTGGGGCAGTGTCTGTGATCAGGGATGGAATGATGTCAATGCTGCTGTTGTCTGTAGACAGCTTGGGT